>NW_006408531.1:32045862-32051603 GCF_000296735.1 Chrysochloris asiatica | reverse complement strand
CATTCCTTGTTCCATGGCCTCTTCTGAATCTGGCTTGAACCTCTGGAAATTCTCTGTCAGTATATGCTTGCAGCTGTTTCTGTATTACCTATAGTAAAACTTTACTCGCATGGGATATCAAAGAGATTTTCCGATGATTTCTGCATTCCGTTGGGTCTCCTCTCTTTGATTGGGACTGATCTCTTCCAATCAGTCAGCTAGTTGTCTTCCAAATTTCTTGGCAGAGATGAGTGAGTGCCTCCTGTGCCACCTCACTTTCTTGAAAGATTTAAAGTTTTATTCCATAAATTCCTGGTGCTTTGTTCTTTGCCAAATCCTTCAATATACCTTGAACTTCCTCCTTCAGTATCATTGGCTTTTGATCATATGCTCCTTCTTGAAACGGTTGAACATTAAGCATTTATATATTGAACTACTGGTGTGGCGCTGTATGAGAAGCACTGGACCATGAGGTTGATAGTTCAAATGCACCAGCCGCTCCTCAGAAACCCTATACAGGGTCACTATGAGTCAGAGCCAACCATAGGGCATTTAACAACAACATATTTATTATTACTCCTATATTTTGTGCCATTGGTTTTTTTGTTTGTTTTTTTTTATTTTTTCTTCCCAGTTACTTTGTTGTCATTGTTGTTAAGTGCCATTGAGTCAGTTCTGACTCATACCCTGTCAAGGAGTAGCTAGTGAACTCGAACCGTCGACCTTACTGTTCAAACAGACTTTGAGGTCCTACACATTATCCCACAATGCAACACCAGGACTCTGACAGCAACCATTGTCATTGGCTATTTCATTTTAATTATTGATACACATTTAATGCTAAATGACTTAGGTGTTTCCTTAATAATCATTAATAAAAATAATTTATGTAAACCTAAGATTTTTACCTCTGCCAAATAATAGATAATATATATAAGGAGCTCTGGTAGCGTAGTGGTTACGAATTGGGCTGCGAACCTTAAGGCCAGCAGTTCGAAACTACCAGCTGTTCCGCAGGAGAAAGATGAGGCGTTCTGCTCCCGTAAAGATTTACAGCCTCGGAAACCCTGTACAGGGTCGCTATGGGTCGCAATCGACTCGACGGCACTTAACAACATAACAACAATATACTTATATATGGGGTCCTTATGTGGTACTGTGGGATAAGCACTAGACTGCTAACTGCAAGGTTTGTGGTTCAAAACCACCAACTGTTCCACAGAAACCCTATATAGGCTCACTATGAGTCAGAACTGACTCTATGGCATTAAACAACAACAATGTGCATATATATTATCATGAAGTAAGGTATTTTTTAATCACCTAAACCTTTAAATTTATGAGATTTTTTGTTATATAACTCAGGTTTTTAATCAATAATGATAAAATCTAGGCAGAAAGTTATGCTTTTTGGTATTTATTTGTATTTAATTTTCTAATCAGTGTTTCAAGTGAGAAATTTTGGTCCATGAGGTAGATATTCTAGAAACTGTAGTGCCAGAAAAAATGCAGCCTTTGGGGTCCTGGAGTATGTTGGCAGCATAAGAGAGTGGGTAAGAGCAAGGATTTTGGAGCCAGTCAGCCTAGGTTCAAGTCTCAATTCTACTACTTGACTTTGGGCAATTTGTTTAACTTCTCAGTGTACTCATTTCCTCATCTATAAAATGGCAGAATGATTAATACCATACTTATATGGTGATTATGAGCAGCCAAAGAGTTGATGTTTAAATAGTTTTTGGCTCACACTGAGTGATATATAAATATTGTCATTGTTCACTGATACTCTTAGATTAAACATGTTCATTAGAGAGGAGGAACCATGTTATAGAGATCCTGGAAATACTGTATAGCTGGAAATATCAGTGTCACAAGAGGAGGGAATCATAGCTATCTGAGGGAAGGATTTAGATGGAATCAGACACAAATTTCAGCTGAAGACTTTTGGAGTGGAGGAGGGAAGTTCTAAGTATAGAAAAAATACCTGTTAAAACCATGTAATTTTAAATAAATGATCAACAGGAGCAGACTGAGGCTAATTTTAGAAGAACTCAATCAACATTCATGAAAGACCATGAAAATCAGCAAAATATCGTCTCTTAACTCAGTATTTCTTGCTCTATTAAAACCCATATACACAGAGACAGAGAGAGAGAGAAAGAGAGGGGAGAGGAAGAGGTGACAGGCATTACATTCAGTAATGAGGTTCCAACAATTTTGAAATCATTAAGGTGAATTGAGGAGATAGATTGTCATCAAGCCTCACTTCTCTGGGAGAGCAACTGATGATGACTTCATCTTTAAAAGCAAGAGGAAAAGCAGACCGCTTTCTCTCCCTCTGAGGCCTGATGCTGTGGTAATAAAAAGCATGCTCCCTTGCATCTTTTCTAAGGTAATAGGAAACATCATTAAATAGAAGACATGTTTTCCTGGAATTAGGGGGGAAACTGCAATTTAGTATAGATTCTAATATACAAAATTAATGGAATCAAGACATGATCCATATAGTCTCTTGAAAATAATCTTAAAATAATGATTTTTTTAATCCCTGCATGGGGCCAGCCATTCTGAATAGTTTCTTATTTTCATATCTTTATAAGCTTCAGAGTCCTTTTATTTATTTTTGTTTTCTCTTCCCTTCTTGCTTCTTCATGGAGTTACCAATGATGTCCACTCCTTGATCATTTGTTTTGACAAGTGAAAAGTAAGAATACTTTAATGATTTCATAACTAGAGTGAGACATTAGAGTCAACAGTCAATAAATTAGCTTAAGATAAATATGCTAAGAATTAGAGCTAAAAAATATAGACAATACTTACTAATAAAAATAAGTAAATATATTAAGGGAGTCTTTAAATTTTTAGATAAGAGAAACAATTCTCCACATTCAAACTTCTGTTTTAAAAGTGATTCTATAATAATCTCTTAATTAGCTGACCCTTCTAAACTTCCATACCATAAGGGGGGTGGGGCGGAAAGGAGCCAATTAGGATAATCTATACATGTTGGGGGGAAATACAAACAAAAGCCATTTTCCTTCTTGTGGGGATGATTGAATAGAGTCTGAGTCTGTCCAACATTTACAGGTAAGGAGAATGATTATAACATCTGATGTTGTTCTTAAGAGCTAAAAGTGCTTTCAGAGTTATGATTCCATTTGTCATCACACTGGGCCTGTAAACTAGATGTGACATATCTTCCTGTCATTTCTTAGTCATGAAATTCTAAAGTACACTTATTAGCATGAGTCAGACCAGGATTAAAGATTGAAACCAGATGGAAAAGAATATTGTTAATCTTTGAGAGCCCACTATGTGTTAGTTATTATCCTTATTCATTAGCCAGTTTAAGTCTTCGATCTAATGGGATCACCTTGTACTCTGAGATTAAATAAAACTCAAATACCTGTCTCATGCTGCTGTATTTCTACAGCATTCTGGAGAATTTCTTGATACCCCTGGCTCTACTTTTTCAACTGAGTTCTCAATTGTCTCTCTATATCTCATCTTTATACAGTGTCACCTTGGTTTTCTCAGTTCTCCAAAACACTCCAGATATAGGATGCTGTGTATAGCAAAATTTGACTGAAGTTTAGAGTGTAAAGAATGAGGTAATGGTGACTATATTGTACAAAATTAAAAATGGCGTAATATCAGTCTTAGCAGTCCTGGTGTGGTGCTGCAGGATAATGCAGTGGACTGCAAAGTCAGTGTGAGCCACAAACAAGGTCGGCGGTTCAAACCCACCAGCTGCTCCTCAGAAACCTCATAGAGAGTTGCTATGAATCAGAACCGACTTGACGGCATTTAACAACAACAACATTGGTCTTTAGTCTTGAACAATCTACTGGTGGTTTTTACTCTTAGTTATTTTAAGAGGCCCAAACCACTTTCATGTGCCTGGCTCCTATCTGAAGCTGCAACAATTCCACTAGTAGGTATTTTCCCAAGAGAAATGAAAATATATGCTCACCAAAAAAAGACATACAAAAATTATTGTTTTTATTGTTGTTAAGTGCAATCAAGTCAATTCTGACTCATAGTGACCCTGTCTAGGGTTTCCAAGGAGCAGCTGGTGAATTTGAACCACTGACTTTGCAGTTCAAATAACTTTACAGTCTGACACATTAGCCCGCAGTACCACACCAGGATTCCCACAAATGATTAGAGTAGTTTAATTTCTAATACCCTAAACCTGTAGGCCACACTAATGTCCATCAACAAAGGAATGGATAAATAAATTGTGATTTCATGGTGGATTTTTTTACTAATGACAGTTGATTTTATCATTGTGGTGATCACAACTATGACATAATACAAATAAGGACTTGAAAAGTGCATGTGCATTAATATTTGTCTACTTTTACTGCTCTTGGAATCTACCACATCCATATGAACAATAATGAAGATAATTCAAAAATGATTGCAGCAGTACATCAGCAGGGAGCTGCCAGAAATTCAAGCCAGATTCAGAAGAGGACGTGGAACAAAGGATATCATTGCTGATATCAGTTGGATGTTGGTGAAAGGAGGGAATACCAGAAATATGTATGTTTATTTGTGCTTTATGGACTGTGCAAAGGCATTTCACTGTGTGGATCATAACAACCTATGGATAATATTGCAAAGAATGGGTATTCCAGAATACTTCATTGTGCTCATGAGTAATCTGTACACAGACCAAGAGGCAGTCATTGGACAGAACAAGGGAATACTGAATGGTTTAAAATCAAGGTGTGTGACAGGTTATATTCTTTCACCATACTTAGTTTGTATACTGAGCAAATAATCTGAGATGCTGAATTATATGAAGAAGATTAGAGGAAGATTTGTTAACAACCTGAAATACGCAATGATGCAACCTTGCTTGGTGGAAGTGAAGAGGACTTAAAGTACATACTTACGAAGATCAAAGACTGTAGTCTTCAGTATGGGTGACACCTCAGTGTAAAGAAAAACAAAATACTGACAACTAGACCAATAAATAACATCATGAGAACAGAATGAAGTTGTCAAAGACTTCATTTGCTTGGTCCACATTCAACACTAATGGAAGCAACAGTTAAGAAATCAAACAGCATGTTGCCTTAGATCATCTGCTGCCAAAGACCTCTTTAAAGTGTTCAAGAGCAAAGATATCAATTTGAGGGCTAATGTGTACCTGACCTAAAACAAAGTATTTTCAATAGTCTCTTATGCATGTAAAAGGTGGACAATGAATAAGGAAGACCACAGAAGAATTGCAAAGAATGGGTATCCCAGAATACTCCATTGTGCTCATGAGTAATCTGTACACATTTGAATTCTGATGTTGGAGAAGAATACTGAAAGTACCACAGACAGCCAGAAGAACAAATAAGCCTGGGAAGAAGTGCAATCAGAATGCTCCATAGAAGCAATGATTGCAAGACTTTCTCATTCGTTAAGCAGGTTGTTAAGAGGGCCCAGTCCTGAAGAAGGACATCATGCTTAGTAAAGTGGAGGGTCAGCAAAAAAAGAGGAATACTCCAACATGGATTAAAATAATGGATTGATATGTTGGCAACAACAATGGGAACAAACTTAACAACTGTTGTGAGGATGGCACTGGACCAAGCAGTGTTCCATTCTGCTGTGCATAGGGTCCCTATGAGTTGGAACCAATTTGAGAGCACTTACCAACAACTATATCTTGATATCTCAAGCAAGCAAAGTTTTGCTCAAGGTAATACAGAAACGGCTACAGTCATACATTGACAGAGAACTTCCAGAGGTTCAAGCTGGAT
>NW_006408531.1:31995856-32044872 GCF_000296735.1 Chrysochloris asiatica | reverse complement strand
GTCAGAGAAAAAGAGGAAGACCTCCAACGAGATGGATCGGCCAGGTGGCATCATTGATGGACTCGGGGGTGGCAGCGGTGGTGAGGTTGGCCCAGGATCCAACATTGTTTCGTTCTGCTGTGCATGGAGTCGCTATGAGTCGGTTCCGACTCGATGGCACCTGACAACAACAACAACAACCAACAACTATTACTGCTCTTGATCATATACTACCTCATAAAATGGTTGAACATTGACCATTTCTTTTTGGTACAGTGATTCTGTGTATGCCTTCCATCTTCTTTTAATGCCTTATGCTTCATTCAATGTTTTGCCCATTAAATTCCTCAATATTGAAAGTCAAGCCTTGAGTTTTTTCTGTATTTTTTTCAGCTTGAGAAATTCTGAACATGTTTTTCCCTTTTGGTTTTTCAGCTCCAGGTCTTTACACATTTCATTATAATACATTACTTTGTCTTCTTGAGTTGCTTTTTGAAATTTTCTGTTCAGCTCTTTTACTTCCTATTGTCTTCCAATCACCTTACTATCTCTACAGTTGAGAGCAAGTTTCAGAGTCTCTTCCGACATCCATTTTGGTCTTTTATTTCTTTCTCACCTTTTTTATGACATTTTGCTCTCTTCCTTTATGATGTCCTTGGTGTCAACCCACAGGTCTTCTGGTCTTTGGTTATTAGTTTCCAATGCATCAAATTTATTTTTGAGATGATTTCTAAGTTCAGGTCAGATATACTCAAGATCATATTTGGACGCTCATTGATTTGTTTTAATTTTCTTCATTTTCAGCCTTAACTTGCGTATAAGCAATTTATAGTCTGCCCGGGTCTTGTTTTTGCTGATAACAAGGAGCTTTTCCACCATCTCTTTCAAAAGATGTCATCAATTTTATTTATGTGTATGTATAGTCATCTTTTATGTTGCTTAAAAAAGGTATTTGCAATGAATAAGTCAATGGTTTTGCAAAATTCTATCATGTGGTTTTCAACATCATTTCTATCATCAAAGCCATATATTTTCAGCTACTGAGTCTTCTTTTCTAATCTTTGTATCCCAATCACCAGTAATTGTCAATACATCTTGATTGCATGTTTGATTAATTTCAGACTGAAGTGGTTGGTAGAATTCTTCAAT
This sequence comes from Chrysochloris asiatica, assembly GCF_000296735.1. NCBI lineage: Eukaryota > Metazoa > Chordata > Mammalia > Afrosoricida > Chrysochloridae > Chrysochloris > Chrysochloris asiatica. Next base: position 32,043,744 of record NW_006408531.1, on the reverse strand, counting down.
TTCATCATCACAGGCTTAGCAATTAATGCATAAATTGGAATAATAGTTATATTAACTGATCTTCTTTGTAAGGTGATGGATATTATTCTATCACAGATAGCATTGTATTTCAAGCTAGATCTTGAAATGTCATTTTGATGATAAGTACTACAACAGTCGTCTTTCATTTTCAATTCCTAGCATGGTAAATCATGGTTGTCAGTTTCAAAATAGCCAATCAATTTCAGCTCACTAATACCTAGAGTATAGTTTTTTATGTGTTCCATTTTGCTTTTGACAGCTTTCAATTTTCCTAGATTAATACACAGTATATTCCATGTTCTGATTATTAGTGGATGTTTACAGTTGTTTCTCCTCATTTTGAATTGCACGCCATTAGCATATGTAGGTCCTGAAAACTGCTTCATTTGCATCATCACAGTCAACTCTACTTTGAGAAGGAAGCTATTCCCCACTCATACTTTGAGTATGAGCCTTCCAACCTGAGGGACTCATCTTTCCGCACTATATCTGACAATATTCTATTGCTATTTATATATATTTTTTAATATTCTGACAGTATATCTCACAAAGTTTCACTGCTATGTATAAGATTTTCCATTTCTAACATTCAGAAATAGTCTGCCTCTCCTTCTTCTTAGTCTGTCTTAATCTAGGAGCTCCACTGAAACCTGACCCTGCTGGTATTTAAAATATTGGAGGCATCGTTTTCAGCATCACAGCAAAATACAAACTGGCAGATGGGTCATGGGGTTCACTTGTAGCTAAAGTTAAATAATGTATGTACACTCATACAATTGTTGTTGTTGTTGTTAAGTGACATCGACTTGGTACCAACTCATAGTGACCCTATGCATAACACAACGAAACACTGCTCAATCCTGGGCCAACCTCACAATTGTTGTCATGCTTGAGCCCATTGATGCTGCCACTTTGCCAATCCATCTTGCTTGGGAGTCTTTTTTTTTTTTTTAAATGGGATATTAATAAACAGAATAATTACTGATGTAATCAATATCTAAGATTAATCTCAAAAATATTCTGTTAAAGGAAAGAAACCAGATTCAAATGATTTTGATTTTATTTACCTGAAGTTCAGTGGTAGGCAGAGATTATTCTGTAGTTATCAAAAGCAGAGAACTAGCTGAGTGGTGGGTGGAATCAAAGGGGAATAATGGCTAAAAAGGGTCATGAGCGAACTTTTGAGATAATGGAAATTTTCTTTGGAATGGATTATATTAATATATAAATTTGTTAAAACTCACCAAATTATACTTAAAATGTGTACATTTTCACTACTTGTAAATTATACTATAAGTTTAAAAAGAAAAAAGATGTGGTCTAAGTCTTTAGAATTCTCTAGCTCAGGAAAAACATTAATAAGCAAAAATTAATGACAATAAAGTAAATTAAGTACATAACAGAATAGGAAGTAGCTATCTGTGCTTTTTGACATTTAGAAAATACATCTCTGAGAAATAGTCTTGAAATAGTTCATGCCTTTTGTAGCCATTTATATGCTATTGATTTTTGCTTGCTAGATAAGAAAATACCACATTCACAGGTATGAAGGTATCTAACAGGTTGGTATGTCTAGTGGGGAACTACCAGATTTAATATGATTGAAACACAAAGAGACTAAAAGGAGAGCCCCAAGAATTGAGACTGGATAGGTAGGCTTGAAAAATAGCCTGTTGTCCTTGAAGGTTTTTCTATGAATTATCTTTGAGTAATGGAGAGACACTGATTATATTTTTGGACTCTTAGAACCATACGATCCATGTAACTAGCATATTGCGAGATTCTCCTTGCTCACCAGCAGTAAGCTGAGTGTAATTAGTGGTTCAGAAATCTATTTCTAATATAAGAAGCCCATTCTGGTGTATAGAAGCATATATAAACAATTCAGGGGAGGACTATAAAATCATGATGAGTCGGAACCACTGAAAGAGAACTAAAATGATAATTAAATGAGTGGGAGGAGCGTTCTAGTTTGCTTATATACTCTAGGTTTCCCAAGAGTGGCATTAAACTCCTCTGTGGTTTGTCTGGTGACTGAGACAGTTTTTTTCTTGCTGATTTCAAAGCTCAGCAAATCTAAAACCCTTAAACTACTCTGCATCCAAATGTCCAACTTGGAAACTTAGGTGAGCTTTTTTTTTCTTTTTTTAAATCAAATGTGAATTTACTCTGATTTTTAGAAACTTATTTTCTCTTTTTGAGAGCGTTGTCACTTTGTCTGTCAGTAGTGTGCAGGAATGAAAAGCAGAGGATTTCATGTCGGTGGAGACAGGAGTTCAAGTCTTCTCCTTACTGTTTCTTATTCTGAAACCATCACTTAATCTCTCTGAACCTTGGTTTTCTCATTTATAAATCATGGATAATAATAGAAAATTTCTCCTGTATTTTGTAGAGAATGTATGTGGGATTAGCGGTATAGATGTTACCACGTGCACAGAATAAAACTCTCCTGTGCATTCTGAGCACTCCAACAGAGCTAACTAGCTTCAAACATTAACTACTAATCTTTCCTTTTTCACTCCCCAACTATAAGGACATGAGGGTTTGGTTAGATGATGGGTTGGCTTTTAGGTTAAAGCTTTGAAAAAATAACTAGCACGTGCAGAGTTTTCCTAGTTTACTTCTATCCAAATGGCCACAATTATCTACCTGCAATTAAGGAAACCCCTTGATTCTGTGTACTCAAAGCAGTTTCTTTAACCTCGATATTTGCTATTTGCTAGTTAAATAGAAAGAACATAATCTAAGACTTATGTTGAAAAGAAGATAGGAAGAAAGTGTCCGTGAAAGATGCCAATCATAGCTCATTTCTGACTCCCAGGTTATTCAGTCCAACTAGATCATACAACTATACACTGATAGAGTTGTGGGTCTTTAAAATGATACTCAGTGCCTTTTAAAGTTGCTTTGGGGGGAAAAAAATCTTCAAATGTATGTCTTCTTCCATCCACATTTTCCTCTCTTGAGAGTTCTTTTCCTGTTACTGTCTGCACTACCATTCGTCTTCCTTCTGCCACATATTGTAGCACATTCTTTGCTTCAGATGCATAGAACACAAAGCTTATTCTCACAGATGCTGTGGCAAGAGAACAATTTCTGTAAGATTTCTGTTTAACTATATTTTCAAACACACTAATAATACATCTGAGTTTACTATGCCAATTTGTCTTTCTAGCCCATATATCCTAAAATTTCCTTCTTATCAAGGGTTTTTGTTTGTTAATTCAGAGAAAACACCATCTTTTTGTATAATTCTAATCAACAATTTCTTTTTTAATTATAAGTTTATCATTGACCATCTCTTCTGGCACTTACTATCTTCTCCAAAGAGATAAATGTCTGTTGACAATTTGCTGCAGTTTAGCAACATTGAAGCTTTCTGGAGTGCTGGTAGCATAGTGCTTACAAGTCAGGCTGCAAATCTTACAGTCAGTAGTTTGAAACTACTAGTGGTTCCACAGGAGAGAGATGAGGCTTTCTGCTCTCATAAAGGTTTACAGCCTTAGAAACCCTATATGGGGTCCGTATGAGTCGGTGTGGAGTCCTGGTGTGGTGCTGTGGGTTAATGAGCTGGACTGCAAAGTTAATTTGAACAGCAAGGGCAGTGGCTCAAGCTCACCAGTCGCTCCTTGGGAACCCTATATAGGGTTGCTATGGGTCACTATGGATCAGAACCGACTTGATGGAACTTAACAACAACAACAAATGAGTTGGTGTGGTGCTATGGGCTAATTTGCCAGGTGGCAAAGTCATTTGAACTGTTAGGTCGGTGGTTCAAGTTCACCAGCTGCTCCTTGGAAACCCTATCAGGGTCACTATGGGTTGGAATGGACTCAACGGCACTTCACAACAACAACATGAGTCGGAACCGACTCCACGGCACATCACCACCACCACAGAACCAGTCATCGTGAACCAAGAATGTTGGACTATCAGAGGAAGGTATGCACTTTCAAGCAATGGGGACATCTAGCTGATCATGGCAAAACAACCATAGAGACAGCAGGAAGATTTTAGTCAGGCTGGTAGCTTACCTAATGAGTTTGATGATTTCCAGCTGTGTTTCACAACTCAGTTCATTTCTGTAAAGAAGTACTATAACTGGAAGTCAGTTTCTAGTCTAAAGAATAACAACTGCTCCATTCCAGAAAGGCATGACTTCTTGCTAAGCAACTGTGTTATCCTGAGGATCCGGATTGCTCCAGATTCTTCAGGAGATATACACACAGCAGAGACCAAAATGAGTATCTTATTCACTATCCTAAAAATATAAAACGGCCCACTGTATTTCACCATAATTACTTTAACACAGAAGAATAGCAGGAAATTGATACATCTATCATGGGGAAAGTATTCACTGTGCCCTTTGACAAATATTAGTTTGACAGATTTTTTACACAGAAAGCATCTAAATGGAATTATGATTTCCAAATTTTTATTTCAAAACAAGCATATTTTACCTATTATTATTATTTTCTTTTTTGATGCCTGAAGTGAAAGGGATCACAGGGATTTGGGGGTTATTAGTGTATTCCCAGGATAAACTCAGTCATCAGCTTGGAGGGAAAATCTTCATCTTCTTCTGCTTCCTCATCACTGATCTAAACTGACGACTTTGTATGAACCAAGCTTTTTACCTATGATGCCTCATTCTTCTAACCTACTTCACAGCATGATGGCAATTCTGCTGGCTGGCAATTCTGCTGGCTTTGTCTCTTTACTTGTGATGGTTTCAGCATTGAACATGTGTCTCCAAGTGCTGTTTGAAGAACTCAGAAGAGCATGGGGTGATTCACCTCCTCTGTTATTGTTGTTAAGAGCTGTCGAGTCAGTTCTGATTCAAAGTGACCATGGGTAGGATTTCTGAGGAGTGCTGAGTGAGCTTGAATAGCTGGCATTGCTGTTCAAACCGGCCTTGCAGTCCAAAGCTTTAATCCACAATACCACACCAGGAGTCCTATTCTAGTGTCTCTGAAAAAGAAGAAATGCTATGGCAATTTAAATAATTTTTAAGTAGAAAGCACATACTTAAGACCAGTTATTTTGGCAAATAGCATTCTAATAAAATAATGTCCTCACCTTATCTCTTAAGAGAAAATCTAGCCTTACGTTCACATTGTCGTCACAGGAGACATCAATTTCCCTTCAATACAAAACTCTAAACTTTGACCATACCTGTTAATGTTGGCATACCTAAAATCAAAGCTGTGTTATTTTTGTAAATCTTCTATTTTTGTATAATTTGCTTTGCTTTAGGTACCCTGTTATTATCTCAGAGCAAAAACTATATCATTTATGCCATTTGCTCTGAAGGGAATAATGTATTGATTTCATTCAGAAATTCTTTAGAACAGTATTTATTGTTTACATTTCACAGAACCTTTTTTAATTCTACTTTCTTTTTCATGATTCATTATGAAATAAATCAAGGACCCTAAGTGTGGTGCTGTGAGTTAATGCGCTGGACTGCAAAGTCTGTTTGAACTACAAGGTCAGAGGTTCAAACTCACCAGCTGTTCCTTGGAAACCCTATGCAGGGTCACTATGCCTTGATCGCACTTAGCAACAACAATTTTATATTTCAGACCTATGGATTAAATTGCGACTCTTCAAAATATATGTTGAAACCCTAATCCCTATGCCTGCAAATGTAAACCTATTTGAAAATAGGATTTTCTTCATTACCGTATAACAGTAATGTTATTATAGGGTGTGTCCTAAACCTAATTGATTTTGAATATAAAAATGCATATTGGTGTTTTTGGTAACTTTGTATGTTTTTTGTAAACTTTGTATGTTTCTTAGCGAATTATGGATAGAATTTCACAAAATAGAAATTACAGAAAATTTACTCTGCTCATGAGGCATTTGAACAGAAGAAGATACAGAATAATTTAAAATCAGGAAAGGTGTGCATCGGGATTGTATGCTTTCACCACACTTATTCAATCTGTATGCTGAGCAAAATAATTTGAGAACCTGGACTATATGCAGAAGAAAACAGCTTCAGGATTAGAGGAAGACTCATTAACAACTTGTAATATGCATATAACACAATCTTGCTTGCTGAAAACAAAGCAGACTTAAAGCACTTAACTGATGAAGATCAAACAGGCTTCAGTAAAGATTATACCTCAATAAAGAAAACAACACTCTTCATAACTGGACCAATAATCATACTAAACAGAAAATAATGAACGTGTCAAGGATTTCAGTTTATTCACCCACAGTTTATACCTGTGGCTGCAGCAAGAACTCAAACAACATTGCATTGAGCAAATCTGCTGCAAAAGACATGTTTAAAGTGTTAAAGTGCAAAGATATCACTGTGAAGAACAAGGTGTGCCTCACCCAAGTCATGGTATTTTCAATCACATTATTTGCATGCAAAAGCTGGACATGAATAAGGAAGACCAAACAAGATACCATGGACTACCAGAAGAATCAAGTCCTGGTATGGCATTGTAGAATAAGCACTGGACTACTAACTGCAAGGTCAAAGGTTCAAATCCACCAAACACTCCTCAGAAACCCTGTACAGTGTCAATTGAATGGCACTTTAACAGACACAGCAACCAGAAAAATGAACAAATACATCTTAGAAGATGTACAACCAGAATGCTCCTTAGAAACAAGAATAGTGAGACTTGGTCTCACATACTCTGGACATATTATCAGGAAAGACCATTCCCTGGAGAAGGACATCATGCTTGGTAAAGTGGAGGGTACAGGAAAAGAGGAAAATGCTCAGGAAGATGGATTGGCACAGCGGCTGCAATAATGGGAGGGAATATGTAAAGATTGTGAGGATGATGCAGAATCAGGCAGTGTTTCGGTCTGTTGTACAAGAGGTCATTATAAGTCAGAACAGACTGACAGCATCTAAAAACAGCAGCCATAGATTAAAGACAGACATTATCTGACAAGTGAGGCAGATAAATCTATAAATAACTATGAAAACTTATAATTGGCAAGGAAGGATTTCTCCTTAGAACTATACCCTGAATTCAGCCTCCTAGCCTCCTGTAGTTATTGGTAAATCCCACTGAGTCAGTTCTATCTCCTAGCAACCGTGTATAGGGTTTCCAAGGAACAATTTGTGGGCTTGAACTGCCAACCTTATGGTTCGAAGTCCAGTGCACAGCCTATAATGCCACACCAGGAGTCCTCTAGCATCCTAATTTCTATTCTTTGAAGTCACCCATTTGTAGTATTTGTGTTAAAGCAGTACTGTGAAAATACACATGCATGCAATCCTAAACTAACTTCTACTGTTAATTTTTTTTATGGTATTGATAGTTTTATACATTTTCCAAGGACTTTCTATGAAGAGTTTTGGTTGAGGATCCCTATTATGTCATGCACCTCTAAAAAACACTAAAGGTATTTTGTGGCATTTCAGTTTAACTAAATTAGCCTTTTTGGTGTTTTTTAAAATCACTTTACAACTGTCACATCTACAGAATGGTTGAACTACTGACTGCTCTCAGTACAGTTTCTAAAACTATTCTGATATTTAAACGGTAAGAAAGGTATTAACCATGGTGACATTTTAATTTTATTAGACATCTTGCACCCTGTCTGAATATCTTCTGTTCTGCCAATTTCAGTTATACATTATAGCTATTTGAACTCTGGTAGCTTTTTGGAAAATTTGACCTAAAGAAATTTACCAGTCTCCAGGGGCTAACTGTAAAGGGGATGATTGGCTAAGCCAGAATCAGCATTTGGTTCAGTCCATTTCCCAACTTTAAATAGATAATATAAGTTTGCATGTATGTCTAGTTTTATTTAATCTTTCAAAAAGAGTTTAATACAGTCATGCTTGATGGTGTGGTACAATACCTAAAGGCTGGTATTAAGATACGTTTCTGATCCTCTGAAAAGCTTTTCTGACCCAGTAGGCTGTGAACATTCACAATAGCCATAGAGGCAATCCTCCCTGTGTTATTGTAGGTTGGTAACTGCACCTGGATTATTTGTACTAAAGGAAATTTGCAACCTGCTCGCTAACACTCCAGCCAGTAGAAAAGTACAAACTAAGAAGCATCTGGTAAACTACAGAAATGATGTATCAGCCCATGCGATCAAATAGTGCATATAAAAGATCTTCAGCAACAAAACTGAAATTATTACATTGGAATCCTTTGGGATAAATGCTCAGGATATGATTGCAGAGTAGTATTGTATGTTTAGATTTTCTTTATGTTTTCATTACTTTCTAATAAGGCTGTTGTTAAGCGCTAAAGAGGTCCAACTCATTGTTGTTGTTGTTGTTAAGTGCCATCGAGTCGGGTCCGACCCATAGCGACCCTGTACAGGGTTTCCGAGGGTGTAAATCTTTACGGGAGTAGAAAGCCTCATCTTTCTCCCACGGAGCGGCTGGTAGTTTCGAACCGCTGACCCTAAGGTTCGCAGCCCGATTCGTAACCACTACGCTACCAGAGCTCCAACTCATAGCGACCCTATATAGGGTTTCTGAGGAGTGACTGGTGAGTTTGAACCACTGACCTGGTGGTTCAAGCTGACCTTGCAGCCCAGTGCATTAACCTCAGCACCACACCAGTGCTCCAATGCCACACCAAGACTCCTTTAGTAAGGCTATACACAAATAACTCACTCTTTCTACTTTTAGAATTATTTTTTCCCTTTAATTTTCAGAAGTTTCAAGATACCATGATATATTTTGGTGTGGATTACTTTGGGTTTATCTTGTTTTGGTTCACCCCATTTCTTGAATATTTGAGTTTATATCTCTTTTCCATTTTGGGTACTTTTCAGCTGCTATTTCTTCAGGTACTTTTTCTGTTCCTCTTTTTCCTTTCCTGAAACTCTATGGCATTAATGCTAGATCTTTTGTTATAGTCCCATTGGTCCTTGAGACTCTGGTCATTTGGGTGAGGGATCTTTTTTTTTCTCTGGATTTTTTGGGGGTGAAGGAGTTAGGGTTAGGATTATGGCTAGGCCTAGGGTTTTGTGTAGTATTAGGGTAATGGTTAGGACTAGAATTAGTGTTAAAGTTGGCAGTAAGGTTTAGATTAGGGCTAGGAGTAAGTAGGATTTGGCCTACTAGATTTCCTCTTCATTTGGAAGTTCTGTAACTACGTTATTCCCTTTTTACTTCATGGGGTTTTGTTGTTGTTGTAAACTGATAATTCTGGTTTCCTGTTTTTAGTCTTGTAGATTTGTTTTACACTGGGTACTCAAAGGTACTTAACAACAACAACTTCTATATCTGGGTGGTATTGTCATGTTTGTTAACCACAGATTGTCTTTTGCTGCTGTTAGTTCTCTGTCCAAAGAACCCCCTTTTACTATTTTCTGTATGGTTGGTCTGGTTTTTCCTAATTCTTTTAATTTCTGTTTCTGGAAATGTCATAATTTCCCTGTCATAGTTGAAAGACAATTTTGCTGGTTATGTGATTTTCAATTGGCAATTTATTCTTTCAGATATATATATATATAATTCCACTGTCTTCTCACCTACGTGGTTCCTGCTAAGAAATCAATGCTTAGTCTTCTTCTTTCCTTTATAGATAACTATTCATTTTTCCTCAGGATTCTTTTCTTGACTTTGGTTTTAGAGAATTTTATTATAATATGTCTTGGTGATTTTCTTTTGGGGTTTATCCTGTTTGGAGTTCATTCAGCTTCTTGAATGCAAATCTCTTGCCTTTCATGATGTTAGGGAAGTTTCCTTCTAATTCTTTGGCCATTTTCTCTGTGATATTTTGTATCACTTCCTATTCCAGAATTCTGGTCACAAAAGTTATTCCTCTTGATGGTGACCCACATAATTCTTAGACTTTCTTCGGATATATTTTTTTTAACCGATCCTCTTGTTGTTGTTGCTAAATGCTGTCAAGTTGATTCTGACTCATAGCAACTCCGTATAGGGTTTCTGAGGACAGGCTGAGTTTGAACCTCCAACCTTGCAGTTCAAGGACTCCACTGCTTCTCTAGCAGATGAATATTGAGAGATTTATCTTCAAGTCACCAAGTTGGCCTTCCACTGATTCAATTCTACTTCTCTGACCATACAGTGTATAGCCTGTTTCTGAAATCTTTATCCATTTTATAGATTTCTAGTTGCTGTTTTTCAAGGTTTTTAATTTTTTACTTATTTTGTCAGTTCTTGTAATATTGCCCAGAAATCTTTTAAAGTTTTTTCTGTGTTCTCCTTGCTTTCTTGACCATTCTCTCAATCCACTGTTTTGTTATTAGGTGCCATCGAGTCGGTACGGACCCATAGCGACCTTATGCACAGCAGAACGAAACACTGCCCGATCCTGGGCCAACCTCACTATTGTTGCCACACTTGAATCCATCAATCTGCCACTTGGCCAATATATCTCACTAGGGGTCTTCCTCTTTTTCTCTGACCCTCCACCTTACCAAACATGATATCCTACTCCAGTGACTGGTCCCTCCTGACAATATGTCCAAAGTATGAGAGACCAAGTTTGCCCATCTTGGCCTCCAAGGAGCACTGTGGCTGCACTTCTTCCAAAACAGATCTATTGGTTCTTTTGGCAGCCCATGGCACTTTCAATATTCTCCTCCAACACCATAACTCAAAAGCATCCATTCTTCTATGGTCTTCGTTATTCACTGTCCAGCTTTCACATGCATATGAGGTTATTGAAAATACCATGGCTTGGGTCAGGCGCACCTTAGTCCTCAAGCTGACATCAATCTATTTGTTGTTGTTGTGAAGTGCTAAAGGTCGGTTCCAACCCATAGCGACCCTGTGTAGGGTTTTCAAGGAGCAACTGGTGAGCTTGAACCACCGACCTTGCAGTTCAAACAGCTTTGCAGTCTGACGCATTAACCCATAACACCACATCAGGACTTCATCAATCCATTGGAGGTTCCTAAATATTATTCCTTTTAATTTCTTATCAAGTAGTTCCAAAGCCATTTCCAGTATTATGGTTTCTGACTCTGTATTTTGGCTACTTGTTTGAGCCACTCTGTCTTATTTCTTCATGTAAACTGAATGTCTCTAAGACATTGTGATGCTGTTGTATTTATATTTAATTGATAATTGTAGGGCTGGTGTGTCCTTTGGCACTCACTACCTGTCTCCTGGTGGGTGTGATAGATTTTAGAAGTCTGTGCGAAGTTCTCTGGTCACTGTGTAACATAGTTCAGGGAAGGTTTCTTTGATGTTGGGTGCTAATTATGTTGATCAGGAGGTACAGGAGGGGGTAGTGGCACTTGCCCAGTGAGTAGAACCAAAGAAGGCACAGGTATAGCAGGGCCAGTGGTTACGAATCAGGCTGCGAACCACAAGATCAGCAGTTCAAAACTACCAGCTGTTCCGCGGGAGAAAGATGAGGCGTTCTGCTCCCGTAAAGATTTAAGGCCTTGGAAACCCTGTATAGGGTCGCTATGAGTCGGAACCGACTCCAAGGCACATAACAACAACAACAACAACAAATGGGCACAATTGCTATCTCCCCAAAGCAGAAAACAGCAATAAAAAACCTAATGAGATTAAATTCACACGCCTCTGGACCTGGGCGTGATATGACTAGGCATATAAGAAATGCCATTAGCCAATGGGTGGGTGAAGGTGGAGGCTGATCATGCCCCTGGGCATCAGGAAGGCAAGGGAGACAAGGTAGAACCATAGCCCCACCTAGACATCAAACTTCAGCTTGAGTCCTGTGCTTCCAGGCCACTGTGTTAATTGACAGCCTCCAAAAATCTCGTGGTGGCTGCATCGTGCCAGGGCAATTGACAGCTCATCCATCTCTCTCCTCCCTCGCTTCTATTCAGCTTCCTCTCCCAACAGACACTCAGTCCACCATCAGTATCTATTTCAGTTTGTCTCCTATGGCATTGTTGCCTACTCTACCAACTTGCACCAGAAGTTCTAGAGACTGCTGTTTGTGTTTTTTCTCTATTGTTCAGATTGTATAATTTCAATTGCTTGTCTACAAGTTCTCTGATTTTTTCCCCTGTCTTTTCCATTATGTAATTTATCTCATCCAATGAGATCTGCTTTGGAAGAAGTGCAGCCAGAGTGCTCGTTGGAGGCCAAAGATGTCCAAACTTCATCTCTCATATTTCGGACATATTGTCAGGCGGGACTAGTCTCTGGAGAAGGATATCATGTTTGGTAGGGTGGAGGGTCAGAGGAAAAGAGGAAGACCCCCAGCGAGATGGATTGGCAAAGTAGCAGCATCAATGGGCTTAAGCGTGGCAATGATAGTGCGGTTGGCCCAGGATCAGGCAGTGTTTCGTTCTGCTATGCAATAAAGGTCACTGTGAGTTGGCATCGACTCAATGACACCTAACAACAACAACAATGAGGTTTATATTTCAGTTCTAGAATTTCTATTTGGTTCTCCTTTTTATCTTCTGTTTCTTTGCAGGGATTTCTTGTTTTATCATTATTACTATTATTTCACTTGTGCTTATAATTGATTTTTTAAATATTTTGGAATATCTGCTTTAAAATTTGTGCCATGTAATTCTAATACTTCTGCCATATCTGTGTTATCATCTATTGATTATGATGTTACATTTAATTTGAGATCTTCGTGATTTTTTGTATGGTAAGTAATTTTCTAGTGAAAGTTGAATATTTGGGGCATCATGCTATGAGACTCTGAATCTTATTGAAGCCTGTTTTTACCTGGTTTGCTGTAGAACCACTTTGGCATTTGAAAGGGGTATGTTGCATCATTACTGCCAGTTGGGCATAGAAGTCCAGGTTCCCCACTCATCCACTATTGACATCAAAGCAGGAAAAGACGTCTCACTAAAGCTGGAAAGCAGTGGAAATTACAGTTCCTCAGAGGAGTCCTGGTGTGGCACTTTGGGTTAGTGTGCTGGACTACAAGGTCAGTTTGAAAGGCAAGGTCAGCTATTCAAGGTCACCAGCGACTCCTTAGAAACCCTATACTGGGTCCTAAGAGTAGGAACCAGCTCAATGGCACTTAACAACAACAACATAGGCTTTCACCAGAGTTCCTCATTATCGATCTCCACAAGGTTACCACTGATACCACAGGGCCAGTGGTGGTGGTGGTGATGTGCCATGGAATCAGAACCGACTCATAGCGACCCTGTGCAGGGTTTCAGAGGCTGTAAAACTTTACAGGAGCAGAAAGCCTGGTCTTTCTCCCACGGAACAGCTGGTAGTTTCAAACTGCTGACCTTGAGGTTCGCAGCCCAATTTGTAAGAACTCATCACCACAGATTGGCAAGATTCCACTGGACGTCCTTTGACACAGAGGTTGTTTTTAAGTGGAGTCGAGTTGGTTTGGACCCATAGCAACCCTGTAAGTAGGAAGAGAGTCCTGGTGTGACTCTGTGGGTTAATGTGCCAGAAGCATAGTCATTTGAACTGCAAGGATGGTAGTTCAAGCTCACCAGCTGCTCCTCAGAAACTCTATCCAGGGTTTCTATGGGTTGGAACTGACTTGACAGCATTTAACAACAACAACAAGTAGGAAGAGGTGGTTGTTGACGTTCTTGTTAAGCACAGAATTGCAGTTCAAACCAACTTTGCAATTCACTGGATTAACCCACAGAACCACACCATGAGTTCTGCCTCCTTCTTACAAAGTGGGAGAAGAAGTCTAGATTCCACTGACACCAAGAGGGAGGGGCTTGTTACAGCTTGGTGAAGATGGAAGTCCAGCTTCCCCCTTGTTGTTGTTAGGTGCCATTGAGTTGGTACCAACTCATAGTGACCCTATGCACAATAGAACAAAGCACTGTCCATCCTAGGCTAACCTCACAATCATTGCCACACTTTAGTCCATTAATTCTGCCACTTTGCCATCCATCTCGCTGGGGGTCTTCCTCTTTTTCTCTGACCTTCCACCTTACTAAACATGATATCCCTCTCCAGCAGCTGGTCCCTCCTGACAATATGTCCAAAGTATGAGAGGCGAAGTTTGGCCATCCTTGCCTCCAAGAAGCACTCTGGCTGTACTTCTCCAGTACAGATCTGTTTGTTCTTTTGGCAACCCATGGCACTTTCAATATTCTCCTCCAACACCATAACTCAAAGGCATCAAATCTTCTACAGTCTTCCTTATTCACTGTCCAACATGCATATGAAGTTATTGAAAATACAATGGCTTGGGCCAGGTGTACTTTAGTCCTCAAGCTGACATCTTTGCTCTTCAACACTTTAAAAAGGTCTTGTGCAACAGATTTGCCTAATGTAATACGTGGTTTGATTTCTTAGCTACTGCTTTCATGAGTGTTGAAGGTTGATCAAAGAAACATGAAGTCCTTGACAACTTCAATCTTTTCTCTGTTGATAAGAATGTTGTTTATTGGTCCAGTGGTGAGGAATTTTGTTTTCTTTACATTGAGATGCAATCCATACTAAAGGCTGTGGTCTTTGATCTTCATCAATAAGTATTTTATGTCCTCTTCACTTTCAGCAAGCAAGGTTATATCATCTGCATATCACAGGTTGTTAATGAGTCTTCCTCCAATCCTGATAACACATTTTTCTTCATAGAACCCAACTTCTCAGATTATTTGTTCAGCATACAGCTTCCTACTTAGCTTCTCTAATTCCACAGCCTGACAAGAGTGAAGTTCTAGGCTTCCCACTTTGCTATTGTGGGAAAGGGTTGGGCCATAGTATTTTTCTGTAGTTTAGCTAAAGAAAAGCCATCCTTGTCTAAAGTTTTCTGTCTTACTAGGTTGCCCTTTTCATGATCCTTTAGCTAGAGAGAGCAGATTTTTGTTGGAACTTTTTTTTTTTTTTTTTTTTAATCTGCGCCCATTAGTATTTCTAGGTTGCAACATCCTCAGTTCTAGATCTGGGAGGTTAAAATATTTAAAAGTTAAAAACCACAGCACTCTCTCTCCCACACCTAAGTGGTTTCCTGAGTCTTAAGTCTTGAGTCAGTCTGCCTCCTCTCCACTTTCAATATATCATTGTATTTGTTTCATATGTGGTACCAAGGGTTCTCAGTTGAGCTTAATGGGAGGGTGTTTTAGTTTATTAGAGCCACCATAACAAAAAAATTGCCACAAGTGGGTGGCTTTAAAGAACAGAAATTTATTTTTCTTAGTTTGTTGTTAGGTACCATGGAGTCAGTTCCGACTCATAGTGACCCTGAACAGGGTTTCCGAGGCTGTAAATCTTTACGGGAGCAGAACACCTCATCTTTCTCCCGTGGAACCGCTGGTAGTTTCGAACTGCTGACCTTGAGGTTGGCAGCCTGACTCATAACCACTATGCTACCAGAACTTATTTTAGTAGGTTAAAAGTCCTAATTCAGGGTATGACAAAGGGGGTTGTCCTTTGTCAATTTCAGGAGACACAGCAATTGTTTGCCTTCATGGACTTTGTTGTATATCTGTCTTCATATGCCATGGTCCCCTTTGTCTTTCTCTGTGACTATTAGCTCTTTTTCTAACTCAGAAATTATTAGGTTTATAACTAAATCAACTTGGGTTGACCTAATATAACAAAGAAATCCCTATTTGCAAATCATATCCTATCCACAAGTATAGGGACCAGGACTCTAAAACGTATTTTTGGGTGTGTACTCCAATTTCCCTAAAACTTAAGTCCAAAAGATAGTATTTTAAATACTAAGGATACTCCTTTTTCCATCATTAAAATTGGATATTTTAAATACTTACAAAAACACGTAGGTTTCCTTTTACCTATTAGGTTCTAAGTGAATTTTAGGGATATAGAATCATAACTTAGTTTGTGTATACAAAAAATAATTTTAATCTGATTTCATTACAGAGAGAAAATACCATTTCCATTCTGTCAGCAATGATATCAAGATGATATATTATTCCCTAGCAGATGAATTGGAGTCCTGGTATGGTGCTGTAGGATAAGCACTCTACTACAAAGTTGTTTGTACTGCAAGGTTGGTGGTTCAAACCTACCAGCCACTCCTCAGAAACCCTTTACAAGGTCATTAGGATATGATGTTTGGTAAGGTGGAGGGTCAGAGAAAAAGAGGAAGACCCCAGATGGATTGGAAAAGTGGCAGTATCAGTGGGCTCAAGGATGGCCAGAATTGTGAGGTTGGCCCAGGACTGGACAGTGTTTCATTATGTTGTGCACAGGGTCGCTATGAGTCAGTACAACAATGAGTTGGAACCAACTCAATGACACTCAACAACAACATCAGGTGAATTAGAAGTGAACAGATCATATTAAATGTATGCAGATGAAAAGATTAGTAGATTTAGGCTTAGCTCTACTTTGAACATAAAACAACTGGAATATTTTGCTTTATCACATATATTTTATCACATTGTGTGTTTACCTAATATAACGCCATTGGTAGTTTCTATATTATTCTCTTTTTGTTGTTGTTGTTGAGTGCAATTGAGTCAGTTCCAACTCATAGTCAGGGTTTCCAAGGATCAGCTAATGAGTTTGAACCACTGAACTGGTGATCAGCAGTCCAGTGCTTACCCTACAGCACTACAACATAAAATAATTTAGTAGAAGTCAGATGCTGAGACCTGCTCTAACAATGTGAGTCACTCTTCTCTGCTTTGTGTTCCTTTACTCTCTTTCACATAGTCCAAACTCCACTGAGCTAAGGTTACTATTTCTCACTGAATTTTATCCACATTTTTCGAGCTCTCTTCTGAATTTTGCTTAAAAGATTCCTCTTTTTCCCCCTCATTGTTCCTTCTCAAAGTCCTCCCATCTTCCAATATAGAATCTCAAAAGTACCATCCTACAGCCTCACCTGGGAACAGACTGCCAGTTGTTGGTAGATGCAAGACCTTAGATCAATCTTGAAAGAAAAGTTAGAGTCACTCAAAGTATAGAGCTGAATGATATGGGAGGACATTCTAAAACACTAGAGGAAGAATGGGGGAATAAGTTAAAAAACAGGAGGGAAACTACCTAATAATGACCAACAACTTACTACTGCATCAAGTCTGAGGCAAGGAGTTGTAAGCCATGAAGTTAGACAGGGAGCTAAGGATGTATCATATCAGGAAGGGCTTCTGTGCCATGTTGTTGTTGTGGTTGTTAACTGCCTTCGAGTTGGTTCTCACTCATAACAGCAGTGTAGGTTTTCCAAGGAGTGGCTGGTAGGTTTGAATCACCGACCTTATGGTTAGCAATCCTGTGCTTCTCCTATAGCACCAGACCTATATGCCATGAAATTTTTAGATTTTTCTTATAAGATGGGGTGTTTCTTAAACATATTTTGTAGAAGATGGTGTGGGTGATTTTGAATTTAAACACACCCAAAACACTTCCTTAGATCATGGCTCTAGTCTGATCTCATAGTTTTATTGCCATTGCTTTAATATGAGGTCCACAAATTCCTCAAATAGAGATATTATCTCTCCCCTGAACAGAGTTGATGAATTTACTCTGAAAAAGCAACACCCAACATAACTTTCATCTTTATAAATGGAGATGTTTTTCCAAGGGTGGTTGTATAGCTTATTGAACTATGAAAATATCCAGCTTACTGTTTGATGCTCAAAGTCTTTCATTCTTCTGACACTTACTTTAATCTACTTTAAAGAGCTCTGGTAGTGTATTGGTTACAAATCAGGCTGCTAACCTCAGGGTCAGCAATTTGAAACTACCAGCTGTGTCGCGGGAGAAAGATAAGGCTTTCTGCTCCCATAAAAGCTTATAGCTTTGGAAACCCTATGCAGGGTCGCTATGAGTCGGAACCCACTCCATGGCACACCACCACCACCACCACCGTAGAAAAATTGGTAACAGAGGAGGATTACAAATCTTGATTACTTTGAGGAAAACAAATTTCCATTTGTATTTAGAGGTGACCAATTTAAAAGCTGAAGTTCTCTTAATCAGCAAGCTTTTGTAATGAAATGCAGCAGGATTTACTTTTATATCAAAGGCATTCCCCAGATAGCAAAATAATGCAACCAAATACAATTAAAAGATCACTGGTAAGCAGAATAGAATGCCTTGGCTACATTTTGGGAGACTGCAGTTAATAATCTAGAATCTAGTGACATTTTAATGAGAAGTTTAAATTTACTGGCCCTGAACTCTGAAAGTATCAGTGCTTTTTACCTACCTAGACTTTCTTTTCAAAGTAATGAAGTAATGAGTAAGAATCAAAAGAAAAACTTGTGTTTAGGAAAAAATGCTTTACAAATAACTCAACTATAAATCTTTTGACACTGAAAAGAGGAGATGAACTATGATGAATCTATACCATTTAACAAGGCAAAGAAAGGACTCAGTGTCAAGGAAGGGCTGGAGTCGTAGGCAGGAGATTTGAACCCAAACCCAGAACTTGTCTTCCTAGTCACAGCCAGATCCGGGTACCAAAGAGAAAGTGATCTCAGGAATGTGGGACACAATGATCTGAGCTTTTGCATTGAGTCTAGAGGAGATCATCCAGAAGTGCCTTGGAAGAAAGACCTAGAAATCTGCTTCCCAAAGATCACAGCCTTAAAATGATTTGGTTTGGTTTGGTTTGGTTTGGTTTGGTTTGGTTTGGTTTGCTTTGCTTTGCTTTGCTTTGCTTTGCTTTGCTTTGCTTTGCTTTGCTTTGCTTCGCTTTGCATAGAGGATAAAAGAACAAGACATGTTGTTATGGCTTCTATTGTTCTATGATGAATGAAAATGCTCAAATTATTGTGCAATTTCGCTTGGTCATATCAAGGTCTTTGCTAAGGCCAACTTGTTGTTATGTACCATGGAGTCAGTTCTGACTCATAGCTACCCTGTACAAGTTTCCGAGGCTATAAATTTTTACAGGAGCAGAAAGCCTCATCTTTCTCCCATGGAACAGCTGGTAGTTTTGAACTGCTGACCGTGAGATTAGCAGTCCAATTCATAAGCACTACACTACAAGAGTTGTTATTATTAAGTGCCGCTGAGTCTGTTCTGAGAAACTGGTGGGTTTGAACTACAAACCTTATGGTTCACAGTCCAGTGCTGATCCGACAGCACCACACCACAAACCCAAGTTGAAGTACTCTGTGTGTGTTTTTTTAAGTTCTATTAAAAATTATAATCCTGATCATTATGCTTCTAGTATATAAAGAAAGTAGTCCTGGTGTAGTGCTGTAAGTTAATGCGCTGAACTGCAAGTTTGGTTTGAATTGTAAGGTCAGCGATTCAAGCTCACCAAAATCTCCTCAGAAACCCTGTATAAGGTCACTATGGGTTGGAACCAAATTGATGGCACTTAACAACAACAATATAAACGAGGTTGTTACTTCGGACCCACGTCACTCTGTGGGAGAAAGATAAAGCTTTCTGTTCCCACAAAGATGTAAGCCTCAGAAACGTTATACAGGGTTGCTATGAGTTGTAACCAACTGGACTGCATTTAACAACCACGTCATAATAACAGATGCTTTCTTATTTACTTGTCTATCATGTGTACTGGTTCAGATACTATATTTGGGAAGAAAAGGGAAGTGTATGTTATACATTTCCTCTCATCCAGAACCTAGAAACAAAAGCTTTTAAAGAATGTGTTTTATAGGTTTTGTCACTCATTGGTTCCTCCCCCATCATGGTCACTGCTGCTTCTTTTGTCCCATGATGACCAAAGTTTGATCCCATTCCAGTTTTCCTTGAAGACAGGCAGCTAGAATCTGCCAGGACATACCTTTGCCTCAAACCCAAATTAATATCTTCTGATGTTTCTTTTTACTGGATCCCTTTTGCTTCCAAATAGTTCTGCATTCTGCATTCATTAAAGACATATCCATATACTCTCTGACTGTGAGATGTTTCACTCCAGTCTTCCTGGAAGATCACTATCTGCCAGCAAATAAAAAACAACTTCCTAAGACGTATCATACCAGATCCATTTTGCCTTATATTTAGCCACCTGATTGAAACCCCCTTGCCCACACCAAATGTTAGTTACCATGCAGAATCAGTAGTTGGCCAAGTCAATGCTTATTTGAATATCATTGTAAATAATTTTCATCAGTGTTCTGAAGAGCTGTCTTTCATGATTCCTCCAAATTGTATTTAAATGAAATCTGAAACAAAATGAAAAAAAAAAAAAAAAAAAAGCTTTTCATCTATCAGGAAATTAAATTATTGTCTATTTCTCTCAACCAGTGCCTATGATTTGACTAAAATATTTTACTTATGTGAAAGACATACAATCACTCAATCTGAGAGGACAGATATCCTTTACAAGTACTAATTTCAGTGAGTGAAGATGTCTCTGACCACAGGGACCTTTTTGGTTGTAAGTTTCAGAAAGGGTGATACTATGTGTACAATACTGAACTAAATTCATTGTGGAACTCCTTTATTGCATCAATATACTCCTTACTTGGAGTCCTGGTGTGCTGCTGTTGGATAAAGCACTGGTCCACAAGGTCTGTTTGAACCACAAGGTTGGCAGTTCAAACTTACCAGACACTCCTTGGAAACCCTATACAGGGTCAGAACCAAATCGACAGAACGTAACAACAGCTCCTTATGTGCAGCTATCTATCCACCTCATTATTTTCTGTAACATGTTCTTTCATTTACACATCTACCCTGGTTCCTCATGTTGTTGTTGTTGTTGTTGTTATGTGCCGTGGAGTTGGTTCCAACTCATAGCGACCCTGCACAGGGTTTCCGAGGCTGTTAATCTTTACGGGAGCAAAACGCCTCATCTTTCTTCCACGGAGCAGCTGGTAGTTTCGAACTGCTGACCTTGCGGTTCGCAGCCCAATTCGTAATCACTGCGCTACCAGAGCTCCTTTCCTCATATAGGTCGAATAAGAGTCTTTCTTACTTGTAATAGTCCATTAAATATACACAAAACCTCCTTAATATTTTTTGTTTAAAACTTTTATTTTGATATTTGGTAGAAGTTCAATTTTGGACTCTTCAGCTCTGGACTAATGAAAAATGAACTAGAATCTGATTGATACAAATGCAAATGTGAATTCATTAATGAATGGTCATAATGCTTTTCTTTTTCTTTACCTCATATAACCTGTGTTTGATTGCCAAGCAATGACCAAATCTTAAACATAAACACAGGTCAGAGAAAAGGAGAACAAGACATTTATTTATAAAGCAGTGAGACATTGCTTGAATCACGAATCCACACTGGAGTCAAGATCCAGTGATGAGGCATTTGGGAACATTGAACCTGGTTGTAAACTGCCTCCCTCTGAAAACACACTCCCCCAGCAAGATCCTGTTCTGTTGCTTTTGCCTGATGTCTAAAGTGCCTCTGTTTTGTTTCAGCTGGCAGGGTTCATCTACGCCTGTTATGTTGTGAAATGTATAACTGAAGAAGAGGACAGCTGTAAGTATTAAAGCTCTATTATGTTTCTTTCAAGTTCAAAGCATCTTTTTCACCACCTCCTACCTAGCCATGCAACTTCTCAGACAATATCATCCAACACATCATTAGAACAGGGGATATGTCTTTTGTACCCATCATAAAGTGTTTTTCATAAGAGCATACAGCATATTGGAGAAATGAAGAAGCACTTATTTTGAAAACTTATTTCTTTCTTTTCATGGAAAGACATTTTTTAAGACTATTCCTTGTGTAACAATTCTAGTAAGAAATGTAGAGAGGAGATGGAAGTGGAAGTCATTTTACAATGTGGTTAACTTCACTATTTCCTTTTTATAAATCATTTACGAGGTGGTGGTTGTTGTTAAGTGCCATTGAGTCAGTTCTGACTGAAAATGAACTTGTATAGAGTTTCCGAGGAGTGACTGGTGAATTTGAACTGCCAACCAGGCAGGTCAAACCAACTTTGCAGTCTACTGCTTATCCTACAGCACCAAACCAGTATTTTAATTTAGTAGGTACTGCTATCTAATCAGTTTCACCCAGGATTACAAATCCCAACAGTCAACAATTCGCAATAGTTCGTACAATTCTCATAAGAATTGATTTCAGATTAATGACGAAAATTTTTCTCCAGAAAAGAAATGATAATATTTCCTTTGTTCCTATATATATATATTTTTAATACATAAATGGCTAGAACTCTAGCATAGAGTTTCAGCATTGAATTCTACTATTTGATCCATAGTTTGGATGATACAACCTTCTAGAATCATCCAAGTGGCTATGTAGTCTTCTGATCTTCCACAAATGACATGTGAAAGGTTTTCATCCTCCTTTACCCTATAAGGGTAAAGAACACAGGTTCAAAAAGAACATATCCAGATCAGTCATGAGGTTCAATGCTGTCTGTGATAGGATAATATCCATGCACCTACAGGGAAGACCAGTTAATACCACTATTATTCAAATTTACGCTATAGCCACTAAAGCCAATGAGGATGAAATAAAATAATTCTACCAGCTTTCAATCTGAAATGATCAAACATGCAATCAAGATGTATTGATCATTACTGTTGATTGGAATACAAAGGTTGAGGACAAAGAGGAAGGATCAGTAGTTGGAAAATATGGCCTTGGTGAAAGAAATGATACTGGAGAATGCATGATAGAATTCTGCAAAATCAATGATTTGTTCATTTCAAATACCTTCTTTAGACAGAATAAGAGATGATTATACATATGGACCTCACCAGATAGAGTACACAGAAATCAAATTGACTACATCTGTGGAAAGAGACAATGAAAAAGCTCCGTATCATCATTCAAAACAAGGCCAGGGGCAGACTGTGGAACAGACCATCAATTACTCATATGTAAACTCAAACTGAAGCTGAAGAAAATGAAAACAAGTCCATGAGAGTCAAAATATGACCTTGAATATATCCCACTTGAACTTAGAGATCATCTGAAGAATGGATTTGATACAGTAAACACTAAAGACCGAAGACCAGAAGAGTTGTAAGATGACATCAAGAACATCATACATGAAGAAAGCAAAAAGTCATTAAAAGACAAGAAAGAAGGAAAAGGTTAAAATGGATGTCAGAAGAGACACTAAAACTTGCTCTCTAGCATAGAGATGCTAAAGCAAATGGAAGAAATGCGGAGGTACAATAGCTGAACTGAAAATTTCAAAGGTCAGCTCAAGAAGACAAAGTCAAATATTACAACAAAATGTGCAAAGATCTGGAGTCAAAAAACAAAAAAGGAAGTACATGCTCAGTATTTCTCAAGCTGAGAGAACTGACGAAAAAAATTCAAGTCTCAACTTTCGTTACTGAAGGATTCCCTGAGCAAATTATTGAATGATGCAGAAAGCATCCAAAGAAGATGGAAGGAATACACAGAGTCACTGTACCAAAAGGAAATGGTTGATGTTCAACCATTTCAACAGGCAGCATATGATCAAGAGCCAATAATACTGAAGGAAGAAGTCCAAGGTGCTTTGAAGGAATTGGCAAAGAACAAGGCTCCAGGAATTGATGGAATAAAAATTGAAATCTTTCAAGAAAGTGATGTGGCACAGGAAGCACTCACTCATCTATGCCAAAAAATTTGCAAGACAACAATCTAGCCAACTAATTAGAAGAGATCCGTATTTGTGCCCATTCCAAAGAGAGGTGACCCAACGGAATGCAGAAATCATCGGACAATCTCTTTGATATCCCATGCGAGTAAAGTTTTGCTAAAGGTAATACAGAAATGGCTGTAAGCATACATTGACAGAGAAGTCCCAGAGGTTCAAGCTGGATTCAGAAGAGACCATGGAATGAGGGATATCATTGCTGATGTCTGATGGACCTTGGCTGAAAACAGAGAATACCATAAAGATGTTTACCTGTGCTTTATTGACTATGCAAAGGCTTTCGATTGTGTGGATAATGACAAGCTATGGACAACACTGCAAAGTGTGACTATTCTGGAACACTTAATTGTGCTCATGAGGAATCTGTACATAAACCAAGAGTCAGTTGTTCAAACAGAGCATGGGAACACTGAATGGTTTAAAATTAAGAAAGACGTGTGACATGGTTGTATTCTTTCACCATAGTTATTTTACCTGTATGCTCAGAAAATAATCTGAGAAGCTGGGTTATATGAAGAAAAACATGGCATTGGGATTGGAGGAAAACTCATTAACAACCTGCGATATGCAGATGATACAACCTTGCTTGCTGAAACTGAAGAGGACTTAAAATACTTACTGATGAAAATCAAAGAGCATAGCCTTCTGTATGGATTGCATCTCAATGTAAAGACAACAAAAATCCTCACCACTGGACCAATAAACAACATTCTTATCAAAGGAGAAAAGATTGAAGTTGTTAGGACTTCATTCTTCTTGTATCAAATATCATCACTCACGAAAGCAGCAGTCAAGAAATCAAGCGACGTATTTCATTAGGCAAATCTACTGCATGAGACCTTTTTAAAGAGTTGAAGAGCAAAGATGTCAGCTTGAGGACTAAGGTGCACCTGACCCAAGCCATGGTATTTTCAATAACCTCATATGCATGCGAAAGCTGGACAGTGAATAAGGAAGACTGTAAAAGAACTGATGCTTTTGATTTATAGTTTTGGAAGAGAATATTGAAAGTGCCATAGGCTGCCAAAAGAACCAATAGATCTGTGTTGGAAGAAGTGCAGCCAGAATGCTATTTGGAGGCCAGATGGCCAAACTTCGTCTCTCATACTTCAGACATATTGTCAGGAAGGGCCAGTCGCTGGAGAAAGATACCATGTTTGGTAAGGTGGAGGGTTAGAGAAAAAGAGGAAGACCTCCATGAGATGGACTGGCAAAGTGGCAATATCAATGGGCTCAAGTGTGGCAACAATTGTGAGGTTGGCCCAGGACCAGGCAATGTTTTGTTCTGTTGTGCATATGGTCCCTGTGAGTCAGTACTGAGTTGGCACCTAACAACAAAAACCCCATAAGGAGTTAAAACTGTTGTTGCTGTTAGGTGCCGTGGAGTTGATTCTGACTCATAACAATCCTGTATAGGATTACCTGGAAGCAGCTGGTGGGTTTGAACTGCTGACCTGTGGTTCATCATACAGTGCTTATCCTACAGAGTGCCACACCAGCCCAAGGAGTTGAAATAAAAGGGTTAAAAAGTACTTCTATTCTCACTGATTATCCTTATGGGAATTTTTGCATGTGTCTACATTCAGAGGAAAAATCATACACTAGAATAATTTTTCTTGATTTCTACAAATATTCATAAATGTAAGGTTTTGAGAAAGTACAGAAAAAGAGGATGGGAATCTACTTCTCTATAATTGGACTGGTTTGAGAAGGAAATATGTGTTTCTCACTTCCTATTCATACTAAAAAGGAAGAGTCTGTATCAGATGAGGCATTTTTCTAGGTCATGCATGGAGTCCTGGTGTGGCACTGCAGGATAAAGCACTGGACCACAAGGTCAATCTGAACCACACATTTGGTAGTTGAAACCTACCAGCTGCTCCTTGAAAACCCTGTATATAGTCACTGTGAGTCAGAACTGACTGGACAGCACTTAATAATAACAACAATCATGATGTATCATCAGGATTATACAGTATATAGTTACGTTATGTGTAAAAATAAATGATGCTTGTTCACCAAATAAGCATTTCTAAAACACTCCTCAATGTATCAAGTGCTATGTTGGGGTTTGGTGGTTTTAAGATAAGTAATACAGACTCTCTCACTTCCAGGAATTTGCCATATGGTAGAGAAAAATAAGTTTGAGGGCAAATAATATAATAAAAAGTCTAGAATATATAGTGGGAGAAGACAAGAAATAAATCTGAAAAGGTTTCATAAAAGAAGCTTATTTGAGTTTGTCTTGAAAGATGAATAAATATCTATCGGGTAGCTAGTGTAGGAATGAGGTGCTTTAGTCAAAGGGGGAAAAAGCATCAAGATGTCTGCCTGCCATGCTGGGAACAGAACTGTCCGATTAGTATGATTAGATTGTATCCTGTGCTAAATGGAACACAGAGAAGATTGGAAAAAGCAGGCAAGGATGATAAAATGGGTACAACAGATTAAGGAGTTTGGACTTTATTTTATACACCACAATGGCAAGTCAATTCATGAGTAATTTATAAAAAGAGAATAGTATCCTTAGAATTGTACTACAGAGAATCATTCTGGCATCAGTATAAAGGAAATGGAGTCAGGGGACAAGATTTGAGAAAAAGAGGCTAATTAGAAAATTTTGAACAAGCTCAAGATAAGTGATGATGAAGATCTTATCTAAGACCAACATTGGAGATAGAAAGGCTAGATATGATATGAAACATGCTAAAACTATTTTATTAATGGCTTATATGTGGGTATTCTGGTAAGGGAAGGTCCTGGGAGATTCTCAGGTGTGTGCTGTGGCTGAATTAGTAGGCGGAAATGTCACTTAAGGAATATAGGCTGAGGTGAAGTCAACAGTTTGAACATGTTAAGCCTGATGTGTTAATAGATATACAAGACAAGCTTCTAGTGACCATTTGTCTTATGCATGAAATTTTATTCAAAGTTTAGAAATAATGAAAGATTTCTGGATTTTAAAAGATAGGGGTTTTGTAAATGCATTCATATATTATTATTCAGTATCTATATATCAAATCCTTGATGAAGGCAAAGTCCAAAGCTTAATTTTCATATAGAAGTTGCACTTTCCATGGTGGTTGGTTGGTGGTTATGTGCCATGGAGTCAGTTCCGATTCATAGAGACTCTGCATAGAGTTTCTGAAGCTGTAAATCTTTAGGGGAGCAGAAAGCCTCATCTTTCTCCCACGAAACTGCTGGTAGTTTCAAACTGCTAACCATGAGATTAGCAGCCCGATTTCTAACCACTAAGCTATAAACTATAAGATTTTACTTCACCTTACAACAATGCCTGTACATTTTTATCCTTATAGAAAATCTACTGACACATAAAGTCTCATAGACAGGTAATCTGTATCTCCTCAGAACAGCACTGAGCTCTCAAAGGGGGTCCCAGAAACATTAGTTCCTTAAGTAAGATACATTGCTCAATAAAGATTCCAAAACCAAGTAAGTTTGAAACTGAAAATGTTAAATGCACATTTACATCGCTGAGAGTCTTGCAGTAAAAAAGTATGTTCATTTTTTCATAATTCACTGTTTCCTATATATTTGAATGCAAAATATTGTTGTTTTTGTTTTTCATTAATATTTTTGCCTTTTAAAAAACTGTCCTAGATCAAGTTTTTGCCAGAATCATTTAGCTCAAAAGGATTGAAAGTCACCAATATCTTTTGGAAGACCGGGTGTAGCTCCAAAATATCCAATGCATTTATCCTAAAAAAGACCAAGAAATAAATTATATCTCCTTGACTATATTTTGGGCTCTGGTAGCGTAGTGGTTACGAATTGGGCTGCGAACCACAAGGTCAGCAGTTCGAAACTACCAGCTGCTCCACGGGAGAAAGATGAGGCTTTCTGCTCCCGTAAAGATTTACAGCCTTGGAAACTCTGTTCAGGGTCGCTATGGGTCGGGACCGACTCTACGGCACTTAACAACAACATATTTTGGGCAGAACCTCTTATTCTGCTTTTATTAACCTAAAACACAAGCAGACTTCTCATAGACAAGCTTTCTGGTTTTAGTCTTATTGCTCAGTGGACAAGATATTAACTTAAAAAAAAAAAAAATTTTTACATTCAGTTGGACTGACAAAATGCTTATCAGTACAGTAGCCTGACCCTGTAGGATCAGCACTGGACTGTGAACCACAAGGTCAGCAGTTCAAACCCTATACAGGGTTGCTATGAGTCGGAACGGATTTAACGTCAGTTAACAACAGTAGCATAGTGGTTAAGAATCGGGCTGCGAACCTCAAGGTCGGCAGCTGGAAACTACCAGCTGTTCCGCAGGAGAAAGATGAGGCTTTCTACTCCCGTAAAAATTTGCAACCTTGGAAACCCTGTGCAGGGTCGCTATGAGTCGGAACCGACTCCATGCTACTTAACCACAACAACAGTACACATCCTGGAAGAGATGCTGAATTTGACTGGTCCTCTATCCAGTGATCTTTGAGAACTTCCAATTCGATTCATTTATTCATGACCATTCACACATAAATAGACAACTCTGTACTTTTAGGGAACAATATTTTGGTTTTGATATTTCACACACATTATCACTGTCTTAGTACTTATTTGTATGTTCATATCCAGACACTGCTAAAAATATGGCATCCAAGACTCAAACATCTTTAGATTGAAGATTCTGTCTAATTTTGTGTAGTTATAAAGAAAATTATTTTGATCCTTAAAAAAACGTAGAGAGGAATCTGGTTTAGTACAAATTAAAGAAATATATTCTTAGTTACAAGGCCTTAAGTACAAGTTCAATGTGTCAAACAACAATAGCTTCACATTTTGATATTTTTGTTAAATTAAGGTTTCCATGATTTTGCAGTTATTGTTTTTGACTTGCCCTCAGAAAGCCCTAATTTTAGTAACTGAAAGAATAAAATACACTTGTAGCTAACACCAAAGGTTTTCAGCTACAGGCTCAGTTTTGATACGTTAGGCATCATAGCAGCAAACACAACCAGGAGAGACTTGTGGAAAAGAGGCAAAAACCTCCAGAGAGCTAAGGAGAAGATTCAAGTGCAATGAATAACGCTCAAATGTAGATATCATGAAGTAGCAATAAATCATTGTTGAAATTGTCGTTACTGTTAAGTGTCTTCAAGTTGGTTCCAACTCATAGTGACCCTATATAGGGTTTCTGAGGAGTGGTTGGTGAGTTTGAACTGCCAACCTTGAGGTCCAAACTGACCTTGATGTCCACTGCTTATCCTAAGCGACCACACCAGGATTCCAGTTGTTGAAATTCTGTTGTTGCTGCTAGGTGCCATGGAGTCAGTACCAAATCACAGCAACACCATGTACAACAGAACAAAACATTGCCCAATCCTGGGCCAACAGAATGACACTATGCCCAACCTCACAATCGTTACTACATTTGAGCCCATCGCTACTGCCACTGTGCCAATCCATCTCTTTGGGGGTTTTCCTCTTTTTTTTCAACCCTCCATTTTACCAAACATTTTATACTTCTCAAGGACTGGTCCCTCCTGATAATAAGTCCAAAGTATGAGAGGCGAAATCTGGCCATGCTGACTTCCAGGTGACTTCCAGGGAGCATTCTGACTGTACTTCTTTCAACACAGATTTATTTATTCTTTTGGCAGTCCATGGTACTTTTAATATTCTCCCCCCAACACCGTAACCCAAATGCATCAATTCTTCTACAGTCTTCCTTTTTTGTTGAAATTGAGGGAGTTAAACTGTGAGCAGTTCAAATGTCTTAGAATTTATTTTTATCTAGTCTCCTTTTTTTCTTTCTTTCTTATATTTATTTTATTTTAGTGAAATGCATATTTTAGCCATTTCTAAGTATACAGTGGAGATTCAGAAAGTTCCTGGAAACTTTGAATTAAAAGATGGTATAATTTTCCCAGGAATTTTTTTAAGTCCCCTCCTGCAATTCAATAATATTATTGTCTTATATTCATAATGAGTCCTGATGTGGCACTGTGAGCTAATGTGTCAGATTGCAAAGTCATTTGAACTGCAAAGTTGGTGGTTCAAGCTCACTAATTGCTCATTGGAAACCCTATACAGGCTTGTTATAGGTCGGAAATGACTCGTTGGCACTTAACAACAACAACAACATATTCATGATGTTGTTCGAACTCTAGTTGTCCTTTTAATCAGTATCCATTTACTTTTCTAGAGCTGTTTTATTAATATTTATACAAATATTTTAATGTAGAGTGTTACGCAGTGAAAAAGCCTGACGTTTGAAGTTTACATCTCTGACCCTCCAGTTACCCAAACCAGAGCCACAGGCCACAGGCCAACTGTCTGCGCAAACTCACAGGACATCACTGCCATCTAGTGTGCCCACAGAGACACAACAAGCTTCATAGCAGGATTCCCATTCCTCCTCCCACATCCAGACACTCATATATGGACACACACACATACATGCAAACACAGATGTGGACACACTTGCACACACACACACAGCATGTGGCTCCTGGGTATTTGAAACTGAGGGGACAAAAGGTAAGGCAGATTGGCTCATCAAGTGCATTTGGATAAGAGGTTCCAGGGTTATAAATCTGCCCTGCTGGCTCTGTGCTCACTGCCCCTCAGCAGGAAGAGTTCTTGGTCAGTGTCTCCTATAGTACGGTGGTCTACCTTCAGCCAAAAAAAGCTCCTCACCCAAGAAAAAACAAAAACAAAAAAACCTGGGACCCCTGCTCCAGAGGTGTGAGCTGGCTGTTGAACGGTATTTGAATGGGCCAACCAACACAACATACTTTTCATGAAAAAGCAGTGATACCTCTTAGGAAAAAAGGCTTTCTCCAGGAGGGCAGGCATTCCTCACTATGCTGTCTTTGTGACAAGACTCTTCGCTTATCATCTGTCACCAGCCATGCTGAGTTTTCCTTATGACCTCCAGTCTCTTCTATTTCCTTTTACTTGTTTTCTTTCACAATAGTCTCTGAAAGAAATAAAACACTCCAAGATTCCAGGCCAGGTGTGCTTTTATTATAAATGTAACTCTTTCTCTCACTTAATCTCTCAGCACTACTGTAACACAGTTGTGTGCCCATTTAAGAACTTAGTTCTCTTTTTCATTAGCATTGTGAGATTTGACAATTAGAAGAAACCCATACAGCTGTTGAAAAAATAGCATTAATACTTGAGAGAGAAAAAAAAAATAATCAAAATGATTTCTCAATTGATTATATATTCTTTTAAATCATTTGCTTGATAGTTAAATTCAACCTAAATTCTTATCATCTAGCAAATAGGTCTATTCTTTTAAGGAACACTAAAATGAGCCAGTTGCCCAAGAACAGATTCCAATTCATGCAGACACCGTAAATGTCAGAGTGCAACTGTGGTCTGTGGGGTTTTTAATGACTGATTTTTAAGAAGTAGATTTCCAAACCTGTTTGCAAAGGTGCCTCTGGCTGTATTCAAGCATTCAATCTTTTGGTTAGCAGCCAAGTGTATTTGAACCCTCTAGGGTAATCTGCCTTTTCTTAAAAGAGAATCAATGTACTTGCAAATGTTACCAAATCATCAGCAGAAAGATGTGGAATGTCATTTAAAAGACAATATTCTAAGGACAGTGAATGGTTTGGAATCAGGAAAGGTAGGTGCCAAGGTTGAATTCTTTCACCGTATTATTCAATCTATATGCTCTGCAAATAATCTGAGGAGAAGCTGGATTATATGAAGAAGAACTGGGCATCAGGGTTAAAGAAAGACTCAACAACCTGCAATATGCAGGTGATACAAGTTGGCTGAAAGCAAAGAGAATTTAAAATACTTACTGATGAAGACCAAAGACTATAGCCTTAAGTGTGGATTGTACAAAGAAAACAAAAATCCTCACCACTGGGCCAATACATAACATCATGGTAAATGGAGAAAAGATTGAAGTTCTCCAAGACTTCATTTTGCTTGGGTCCACCATCAACACTCATGGAAGCAGCAGTCAAAAAAATGAAACTACATATTGCATTAGACAAATTTGATACTCAAGACCTCTTTAAAAGTGTTCAAGATCAAAAATGTCAGTCTGAGGACTAAGGTGTGCATGACCCAAGCCATGGTATCTTCAATAACCTCGTATGCATGTGAAAGTTGGACAGTGAATAAGGAAGGTTGTAGAAGAATTGATACATTTGATTTACGATGTTAGAGAAAAAAAATGTAAAGTACCATTCAAAATATTCCTTAGAAGCTAGGATAGCCAGACTTTGTCTTTCATCTGACATATTATTAAGAGGGGCCAGTCCCTGGAGAAGAACATCATGCTTGGTAAAGTGGAAGGTCAGCGAAAAAGGCGGAAGACACCCAAGGAGATGGATTGGCACAGTGGCAGCAGCAGAGGCTCAAGCGTAACAATAACTGTGAGGTTGGAGCAGGACCGGACAGTATTTCCTTCTGTTGTGCATAAGGTCACTAGGAATCTGAAATGACTCAACAACACCTAACAACAGCAAAAAGAAAGAGTCCTGGTGTGAAACTATAGGATCAGCACTGGACTGTTCACTGCAAGGTCAGCAGTTCAAACCACCAGCCACTCATCAGAAACCCTATATATTGTCGCTGTGAGTCGGCACTAACATGCCAACACTTACCAACAACAATAAAGGAAATTATTTTAAAACAATATTGAACAATGAATTTTAGATATCTAATTGGATACAGAGGAGTCCTGGTGTGGTGCTGTGGGCTAATGTGTCAGACTGCAGTCATTTGAACTGCAAAGTTACCAGCTGCTCCTTGGAAACCCTATACAGGGTCGCTATGGGTCAGAATCGACTCAATGGCACTTAACAACAACAACAAATTGGATACAGAGTATGACGGCTCTGAAGGAAAAGCACTGGACTGCAAACCACAAGGTTGTTGGTTCAAGCCCACCAGCTGCTCCCACAAAAATTTACAGCCTTGGAAACCCTATACAGGGTCACTATGAGTCAGAAAACCAACTGGAAGACACCTAATAGCAACAGCAATTGGAGCTATGCACATGCATACTTGCACCCATCCATCTATCTACCAAGCAGAAATTCACAAACATATACCTTGAATTCTCCAAAATCAACTGGCCTTCAGATAAAAGTCACAATCGATTTATAGAATCTTTGGTTTGAAAGAAAGCCACAGGAAATTATTCACTTGTCTGAGGCTAATAATGTTCTGTTGTTTTTGTTTGATTTTTCTTCTAAAGCCTGCTGGCCTACACTTCCGTGTATTGAACTCCATTCTGTGTGTTTTGATCATTTCTCCAGTTTGTCAGGATCATTGAATTTGGATGCAATGTTCAGAGCACAATCATAAGCACTCCCACAAGGGAGAGGGAAAGGTAGGCTAACTGCAAGGTATAGAAAATACAGATAACCAAACAAAGAAAATTAAAATGACCCAGTTCTTATTCTCAGTTGACATTTGGACATGTGTCTCCTGTTGTTTTTCTTTTCCATCCTTCTCTCTTCCTTTCTGATTGTTATGGTTATGCTATGCATTCTGGTTGGTAATCTGAGATTCCTTTCTTATTATTTATAAATCATTCTTCAAAGTTAACCTAAGGGGCAGACAATTAGCAGTTCAGAAAAGATGCCAAGTTCTTGGGTGCCACGTTTACAGGCAGAGTTGTAGGAGCTGAATGTATGTTTGATGTGTCTGTTTTGCTTATCATTATCATTATCAAGCAATCAAAAGAATTACAGATGTATCATTAGTAGTTAGTATGTCATTGTTTTAGCATCTCTTTAGAACAATTGTTTTAGGATTTTGAAAGCACTGAGTAAAGTCATTTTGCTCATACGTTCCAGCCTCCTACCAAACCAAACTTGTCTTTCTTCATGTCTGAATGTTGTTAAGCGTTGTCGAGTAGGTTCCGACTAATAGCGACCCTGTATAGGTTTTCCTAGGCTGAAATCTTTATGGAAGCAGAAAGCCTCACATTTCTCCTGTGGGACTGCGGGCAGTTTCAAACTACTGACCTTGAGATTAGCAGCCCAACTCATAACCACTACATTACAATAGGATCATATTTTATTAAACCCTGAGGCTTTCTTTCCCACAAAGATGCATAGCCTTAGAAACCCAATACAAGGTTACTATGAATCAGAACCAACTTGATGGCACTTAAGAACAGCAACAGCACACAGCCTCAAAGATTTGACCAGCAAAATCATCTTGGGATCAAGGTCAAGGGAGGTGTCACCTGACTTCTCCACACCCAAGCACTGGAGCTGAACGTCTAACTTAATACCTGTTGCTTCATTTAAATTTGTTTTGTTTTTGAACAAAGGATCCTGCAAGGTTGAAAATCATTAAAAACTATTGCTTGTCATTTTAATTCAACATTTTCATTGTATAGTCCCATAAAGACTAAATGACTAGCCCAAAGTCACTGAGTTCATTTGGGATTGTCCAACACTTGCTACAGCACATACTGACTTCCTCTGGATTAGAGAGAATTAGGAGCTGCCGTCAAGAAGCACGCCTGTCTCATCCACGGCTGTATGCTCAGCATCTAACAGATCCCCAGTCTGGAGCAGGACTCAATAAGCATTTGGGGAATAAATGAGTCACTCACTCAGCAATGCACAAACATTTCTTGATCTATGGAAACTGATAAAGAAATGTGCTCTCTCTGTTGTTGTTGTTGTTAAGTACTGTGGAGTAGGTTCCAACTCATAGTGACCCTTCACAGGGTTTCCGAGGCTGCAAATCTTAACAGGAGCAGAGAGCCTCAACTTTTTCCCGTGGAACAGCTGGTAGTTTCAAACTGCCAACCTTGAGGTTAGCAGCCCGATTCGTAACCACTATGCCATCTCTGTAGACCCTCGTTTATTTGAAGTAAAAGGCAATTAGAGTGCTTTTTGCCCTTTTTTTAAACAAATGGAAGGGGTGGGGATGGATGTACAGCCACATGTACAAAAAAGGTCAGATCCTACCACTACCAACCGCTCTGTGGAATAAAACTCGAAAGTATGAAAAAGACCAGGTTTATTGGTTAGAAAGAGACTGGAGGAACTTGAGACTATGGCCCTCAACCACCCTTCAGGTCTGGAAAAGAACTCACCCTCATGGGACAATTCTCAGCCAAGCAGAAGTTAGATTTATAGGGCAGAGGGAGGGGGCAACAGCACTAGTCAGGTATGCTCACCCTGGATGGTCCATCATTCAAAATCAAAAAGGCAACATTATCCCAAGGACAAAGTTCAGTAGAGATGGAAAGGTGGGTGGAATGGAAATAGGAACCACAGGAAGGAAGTGGGATAATTGTTGTTGCTTGTAGGGTGTTGTAATCATTGAGGTAAAACAAAATATATGATTTGTTGAGTATAAAACTGATAATCTTGTCTGTAACCCTTCACTCAATTAACAGTAAAATGTTGTTTTTGTTTTTGTTTTTTAAAAAAAGGTCAAATAGATGATCCATATGCCTACATATGCCTCTTGTCAGTGACATTAAAGTGTCTATCAGTGACAACAGCCTCCCCTGAGGAGACATAATATCTTTACACTAGGTCCCCCACATGATCTCACATTGACCTTTCTCAGCTTACTATTAAATTGCTCCCTCTTGTGGTTACCGAAAAGAAAGCATGTGAGCTTTATTTTTAAATGCTGATGTTGTTATGTGCCATGGAGTCGGTACTGACTCATAGCGACCCTGTACAGGGTTTCCGAGGCTGTAAGTCTTTATGGGACCAGAAAGTCTCATCTTTCTCCCGTGGAACAGCTGGTAGTTTCGAACTGCTGTCCCTGAGGTTCGCAGCCCGATTCGTAACCACTACACTACCAGAGCTCCAAGTCTAAGTTGAGTCTGACTCTTCAGCAGTCACTTCTGATTTTCTCTCTTTTCCTATAGTATCTGCTCCATGTAACTATTATGCTTCACATACTATTAAATTTCCTTTATACTGAACTGTGAACCATGAGTTCATCGGTTCAAACCCACCAGCTGTTGCTCATAACCCTATACATGGTTGTTATGAGTCGTAATCCACTCAAAGGCACTTAACAACAATGATTCATTTTCTGATGCATATAGACACACCATGATCACATTTAAACAAATCAATTATTCCCAAATCAAAAATAGAGAGGAAAGGAATAAAAACTAAAAAGACCTAAAATCATTGTCTATCCTCTGTTGATTCAGAAGAACCAAGACCTTGTTTCTAAAGAATCAATACAGAGCTGACAATATTCCAAATAGTCATATAGAACCCATACCTGGGCTGTAATAAAACAGATGTTTTGTGCAGGAAATACAATACATCTAGCTAGATGGACTTGAGTTATTTGTAAAAGAATAAGCATCGCCCTTTGTTTTAATTAGGCTCAGTAGGAAAGAAAGCCAGAGCAAATGAATGGGAAGTGATGGTATTCACTGAAATGATTAAAAGAAAAATAAATTTCATTTTAATTATGCTGTTTCTTCTAATTCTACGATACCTAATCCAATTGCAATGGGTGTTGTATGCTTGATTCTGACAGTCACTCTTTAAAGTCTGCATGGATAATGACATGAGAAAAAAGGCAGGTAAGAGGCAGAAAAATGTGATGGTTTTAGCACCAGGACATCGATATACATGCTCACAAAATAAAGTTGCTTAGGATCCCTTAGTCCCATCTAGAAATACAAATACAAGACAAAGAACTGGCACGGGAAACTGAACTCTGTCTAAAAGTCCTGCAAATCGGAGATGTGTTACAAAGACTGGCCATTCAAAGTTAGTCTTTTGATAAATGATGTTGGCTTACTTCCACTTCATTACTTCCAGTTGTGGCATCTAATAGAAACAGAAGGCTGGACTTCGATATATCTTTCTTAACAGCAGGAGGACTGAGAAATACTGAATCTCTTAGGATGGCCACCAGGTATACAGAACAAAAGCATCAGACAGAGGCAGCCTTACACATAGCATTTGAAAAGAGTGTCTTGTAATAAGTGCTCTTGGTTCCAACCCTCAATCCAGTGTGACATTTAAATGAGAATGCATTACCAAAGGAGACTCAGGGAGGTTTCTACTATGATTGGTTGGCATTGTGTGGTAGGAGTGAAGGAGAAACAAATGTAAAGCTCACAGGAGGTGCAGTTTGTTTAAATAATAGAAAGTAATTAGGCTGAAGACAAAAATCAGTGATGGCATTTTATAATTACAATTAATTTAAAGGTTAATTTCCTTTGGTGCTAAAATCTTATTTAAAACATTTACCAGGAAAGAAAATTAGGATGTTACTATCAAGAGACATAGAGTGCTTCTGGGAATCCATGTCTATTATCACTTGAAAATTAGGTTAGGTCCAAAGTGGGAATTTCAATTCAATTTTGTATATAATAGATGGTGGTCAGGTCTAGGAGTCTGAGGGGTTGGCTGGGGCAGGCAGTGGAAGATTTGCATTTTTTTGTTTGTTTATAGGATTAATTGCAAATGTTTCCAACAAAGGAGCCTAGTTTATACATGAACAATCCTGACACAAAAAGAAAATTGGATATGGATCGCTGCCTTTGTAACTAATGAAGTTGATGTTAAAGAAATTCCCAAGAGCAGAGCTGCAAAGGGAAGCACATCTCGCATATCCATATACTCTCACTTCTGAATTAAATTGAATAGGGGACAGGATTTCTGTTGACTCCAAACCTGTCAATCCTATTCCCCTCTCTCAAGTTCCAGCGTTTTCATCACGGTTTTCCCATTGGGAATTGTCGTGCCTCAGGTTACAAATACTAAATATTTCCAATTCAGCACTTCATATCCCTGGAATCACTGTAGACTAGCGGTAATAGCCGCAGGGAAATAGCTCCTTTGCATGGTTTTTTTTCTTTCCTATTCACTATGTCTTTGCGGATTTGCTCCTTTAAACATCTTATTAATACCATTGGTATAGGAATCCATCCCAGAAATATGGAATTGTGCAGAATCAGACAGCTATGAATAATATAAGCAATCCCTTACTTTAATCCTCTAATTTTACAGAGTAGGAAAGGGACGTTCAAATCGACTTGCACAAATCCAACTATAACTTAGAAACAGAACTTGGAACAGAAATAAGGAATCTTGATTCTAAATAAACTTTCCACATTATTTCACTGAAGATATATCCTTTTAACAAATATTGACAGAGTAACCACTCTGCTGTAGGATAAGAACTATACTGCTAACCTTAAAGTCAGTAGTTCAAGCCCACCAACTGCTCCTTGGAAATTCTATCCAGGGTCACTATGAGTTAGAACCAACTCAAGGCATTTAACAACTACCACTCTGCACTAGACTGTGTGTTAGTCAGTAGAGTTGAAATCAGGACCCAAACTAATACTTTCTTTGCCTTCACAGAGCCTACAGTCTGGCATGCAATTTGAAGGAGAAATTATAGTAAACCTTGAGAAGAGTTCAGATAAGGAAAGAGAAGGGGCACCGTGGAGTACAACCTGGGGAGTTTCAAATAGTTTAGGAGACATGAACATTCTTCCCTGAAAAAATAACATTTCACATGAAGCCTAAAAGATCAGTCAGGTGGCACAAATAGGAGTCCAGGTGTGGCTCTGTAGGGTACGTACTGGACTGCTAACTGCAAGGTCAGTGGTTCAAACCCATCAGCTGCTTCTTTACAGGGTCGATATGAGGCAGAACCAATTCAGTGGCACTTAACAACAAGCTATTAACAAAAAGATTGGTCGTTTGAATCTTCTTAGCACCATAGAAGTAAAGCTTGGCAATCCTTTGCTATAAATTACAGTCATTGAAAACCCATGTTGTTGTTGTTAGGTGCCATCCAGTCAGTACTGACTCATAGTGACCCTATGCACAGCAGAACGAAACACTGCCCTATCCTGGGCCAATCTCACGATCATTGCCATGCTTAAGCCCGTTGATGCTGCCAGTTTGCCAATCCATCTGGCTGGGAGTCTTCCTCTTTTTCTCTGACTCTCCACCTTACCAAACATGATATCCTTCTCCAGCGACTGGTCCCTGGAGTATAAGAGATGAAGTTTGGCCATCCTGGCCTCCAAGGAGCACCCTGATTGCTCTTCTTCCAACACACATCTGTTGGTTCTTTTGGCTGCCCATGGCATTCTCAATATTCTCCTCCAACACCATAACTCAAAAGCATCAATTCTTCTACAGTCTTCCTTATTATGAAAACCCTAGGGAGGGTAATTCTACTCACACAAAGTCACCATGAGTAAGAATCAAGTCATTGGCAAACTCACAAACTTACTAACAGTAACCACTTGTCTGTGAGTTTATGGCACTATGGTGGTTTAGGTGTTGCTGTGAAGCTGAAGGCTGTGCCACCAGTATTGTAAATACCAGCAGGGTCGCTAATGCTTGACAGGTTTCAGCCAAACCTCCAGACTAAGACAGACTAGGAAGAAGGAGAGGCAGACTACTTCTGAATGTTTAGTCACTGAAATCCCTATGAATAGCAGTGGAACATTGTCAGATATACTGCTGAAAATGAAAACATTATGAATAGCACCAGAATATTGTAAGATAAAGTGCTGGAAGATGATCCCCTCAAGTTGCAAGGCACTCAAAGTACAACTGGGGAAGAATTACCTCCTTAGAGTAGACTTGAACATGATGATGCAAATGAAGTAAAACTTTCAGGGCCTTTGTTTGCTGATGAACACAGCTCAAAATAAAGAGAAAAAGCTACAAACATTTTTTAATAATCAGAACATAAAATGTAGGAAGTATGAATCTAGGAAAATTGGAAGTATTAAAAAATGAAATGAATCAATATCCTAGGTATGTTGTTGTTGTTAAGTGGTGTCAAGTTGATTCCGACCCATAGCGACCCTGTATAGGGTTTCTGAGGAGCAGCTGGTGAGCTTGAACTACCGACCTCGAAATTCAAATGACTTTGCAGTCTAACACATTACCCCACAGCACTACACCAGGACTCCATCCGAAGTATAAGTGAGCTGAACTGGACTGGTATTGGCCATTTTGAATCAAACAATCTTATGGTTTACTATGCTAAGAACAGCAAATTCAAGAGGAATGGCATATCATTCAACATCAAAAGAACATTTCAATAAAAATACCTTATAATCCATCAATTCCTCTACTTGGTATTTATCTACAAGAAATACGAGCCATAACATGAGAAGATATATGCACACCAATGTTCATAGAAATATAATTTACAAAAGCAAAAGGATGGAGACAGCCTAAGTGCCCATCAATGGAGGAATGGATAAACAAACTTTGGTACATACACACAATGGAATGTTATGCTACAATGAAAAATAACAAGGATGCTGAAAGCCACTGCATAACATGGATGAACCTTGAAAACATTATGCTGAATGAAATTAGTCAATCACAAAAAGAGAAATACTACATAGGACCATTATTGTAAAAGCTTAAGAAAAAGTACCCACACTAAAACCATAAAAAAAAAATTATTTGTTGGTTACCAGGGTGAAGGGGGTGGGACAAGGGGACAGAGGGGAAGGTGGAGCACAGGGTAGGGAATAGACACAGGATAGTTTGGGTGCTGGGGGGGGGGGCTGTGGCAATATACCAGAAGGGGGAGGGGAGTGGAAGAACAAGATGGATGGAAGAACAGTTAAGCAGGTTTGCATGGGCTTAGTGGGACAGAGGTAAATAATGATATATGTTCAACCTTGGAACAACCGGGCTCTGGAATATAGGGATTG
The DNA here is from genome assembly GCF_000296735.1 of Chrysochloris asiatica. Classification (NCBI taxonomy): domain Eukaryota; kingdom Metazoa; phylum Chordata; class Mammalia; order Afrosoricida; family Chrysochloridae; genus Chrysochloris; species Chrysochloris asiatica. Next base: position 32,003,666 of record NW_006408531.1, on the reverse strand, counting down.
GGGCATGGTTTGAATGGGTAAAAGAGGGAGGGGAAATAATGTTAAGATTCTTGACTATCTTTTGAATCTTGCCAACTGTTTAAAATAGACAATTGAGGGAGAGAGAAAGGAATAGCCAGAAACATCACCATAGAAATCTTATAAGTCTGTCTTCAGCCTATAAATGATTGTTGTTGTTAAGTGCCATCGAGTCAGTTCCGACCCATAGCAACCCTGTATAGGGTTTCCAAGGAGCAGCTGGTGAGTTTGAACTGCCAACTTTGCAGTTCAAACGGTTTTGCAGTCTGGTGCATTAGCCCACAGCACCACACCAGGACTCCCATAACTGATTGGAATACCTAAGATGGGGCTAGAACTTACCTAGTGAAGGAGACTTTCTGCAGAGGCTTTGCATTGCATAAGACCAAAGGTAGAATCCTGATCCTCATCCAGAGTTTTCTGAGGTGGGAAATTTCCACTTGAAAGGACAAGCAGACCAGCCTGAAGCACCTAGAAGAACAGAAGATACTTCTTGGAAGAAAAAACAGCAGGAAAAATCAAAAACAATAATGGCAGTCTGATGACTACTAAAGAACAAGCAAGTTGTTCCCCGGGGAGCCATCAAGTCAAGCAGTCCAGTCCCGTCAGGGAAAATCCCCTTCCAAGACTGAGACTCAAGGGGAATATACGAGGAGGCTTGTGGTCTTGCTGGTGACCATGTTGGTATACCGATAAGAGGAAGGGGGAATAAATCAATGAAGTTGTGAGCTAAGTTCGACTATGTTCAATAAACTCCTGTCAACCTGGATTTAGACCAGGTTGGCCAGCAGTATGATGAAAACGGGGATACCTGGGCCCAGGGACAGAGACAAGGCCACATAGGACTAGAGCAGAGAGTAAAGCATCCGGCTGATATGAAGTGAGGGGAGATGCACAAGAACACCCATACTTGCAGATAGTAACCATTTGACCTGGCCTCAATGGCTGGATGATCAGAACTCAACTAGAGGAAGAAAGAAGAGGAAAAGAGTAATCCACTACAATTTTATGTACTTGACCTATACTTATAGATGTAGTAGCTCAAAAGTGGGAACAAATGTCTACAGTGAGGATCATTCCCACCCCCTCGGTACACAGGGTTGACAGGGATGGGCAACTTAGACATTGGCTGCCCAAAATAGGGGGACCACAAAGGAACAAAGTGACTGGCTTACAAGCTTTCAAGAGGGAGCCTAGTTTCAGAGGGTATGGGGGAAGATAGAATATCCACTGTCTGGACGGGGCTGGTGAAAGGAGATGGGGATAAGACTCTTGTAGTTCAAAAGTGAATAATTGTTATCAGAACTGATTATGACTGTTGCAAATGCAAAGGTAGATGTTTTGTAACCAAAGGAGGGAAGTGGTTGATCTTGTAGTCCAGAAGCGGAGGACCCTGGGACCATCAAGGGAGAAGAGTAGAGTGCGGGACCCTATCCAGAGAAGCAGTGACACAAGAGATGAGAGCAGAAATGAGACATGAAGAGATGGTGCGGCTGGGGACTCTGGACTCAGGGAGGGAGAGGGGCTGCATGTTGACAGCTGAGGTGGCAGGCTTGCAAGGCGTTACCCTTTGGTTGTTTGAATGGTTGTATATTCCTGAGTGCTTCAGTGTACATCCAAAAAAAAAAAAAAACAGAGGGAATGAAAGCAAATGCTGTTGAATGATGATACATGGAGGGGATTGTAATGTTACAATGAAATGAAATATGATAGGATCAATGTAAAGCTGATGTTCTTCCAGTAAACTATCACCTAAATCACAATAAAAACTTAAATTTAAAAAAAAATGTCAAGATCTATCTTGTAGTTCAAAACTGTTTATGATAGAAGAATATCCACACACCTACAAGAAAGACCAGTTAATACCACTGTTATTCAAATGTATGCACCAACCACTAAAGCCAGGGATGAGGAAATTGAAGAATTCTACCAACTTCTTCAATGTGAAATTTACCAAACATGTAATCCAGAAGTATTGATAATTACTGGTGATCTTTAAAAACAAAGATCAGTAGTTAGAAAGCATGACCTCAGAGATAAAAATGATGCTGACATTCACATGAAAGAATTTTGAAAGACCAATGATTTATTCATTGCAAATGCATTTTTTAAACAACATACATATGCACTTCACCAGATGGAATACACAATAATCAAACTGACTACACCTGTGTGGAAAGGCAACAGAAAAGTTAAATTGTTGTTGTTATGTGTTATTTAGTCAGTTCTGACTCATAGTTACCAGGTATAGGCTTTCCAAGAAATAGCTGGTGGATTTAAAATGCTGACCTTGTGGTTCACAGTCCAGTGCTAATCCTACAGAGCCACACCAGGAGTCCTGAAAAGCTCAATATCATCAGCCAAAAGACCAGGTGTTGAATATGGATCAGACCATTAATTGTTCATATGCAAATTTAGGCTGAAACTGAAGAAAAGTAAAAGAAGTCAACAAGAACCAAAATATGCCCTTGAACATATACCACCTGAATTTGGAGCCCATCTCAAGAAAAGGTTTGATGCATTAGACACTAATGACTGAAAACAGGAAGAGTTATGGGATGACATCAAGAGCATCATACAGGAAAAAAGCAAAATGTCATTAAAAACAGGAAAGAAAGAAAATACAAAAATGGATGTCAGAAGAGACTCTGAAACATGTTCTCCAACATAGAGATGCTAAAGTGAAGGAAAAAGTGAAGAAGTAAAAGAGCTGAGCAGAACATTTCAAAGGGCAGCTAGAGAATACAAAGGCACATATAATGAAACTTGCAAAGACCTGGAGTTTGGAAACCAAAAGTGAAGAACATGCTCAGTTTTTCTCAGGCTGAAAGAACTGAAGAAAAAATTCAAGCTTCAATTTGCAATATTGAAGGATTCCATTGGCAAAATATTGAATGTTGCAGAACACATCAAACTAAGATGGAAGTTATACACAGAGACACTGTACCAATAAGAAATGGTCTACATTCAACAATTTTAAGAGGTAGCATGTGATCAATAACAGATGGTACTAAAGGAAGAAATTCAAGCTGCACTGAAAGTATTGGTGAAAAACAAGGCTCCAGGAATTGACAGAACACAAATTGAAATTTTTCAGCAAACTGATGCAGCATTGGAGGTGCTCCTTCATTAATGCCAAGAAATTGGAAAACTGGTAGAGATATATATTTGCGAGCACTCCAAAGAGAGATGGCTGCATAGAATGTGGACATCATCAAACAACATCATTCATATCACATGCAATTAAAATTTTGCTGAGGATAATTTTAACATGACTGCAGCATTACATCAACCGGAAACTACCAGAAATGCAAGCTGGATTCTGAAGAGGTCATGGAACTAGGAATATAATTTATGTCATCAGATGGGTCTTGGCTGAAAGCAGAGAATACCAGAAATATGTCTAACTGTGCCTAATTGACTATGCAAAGACTTTCAACTGTGTGAATCAATAACATTGCAAAGAATGGGTATTCCAGAATACTCGACTGTGTTCAAGAGAAACCTGTACATAGACCAGGTTCAAACAGAACTAGGGGACTGGTTTAAAATCAGGAAACATGTGTGCCAGGGTTGTATTCTTTCACCATACGTACTCAATCTGTATGCTGAGCAAATAACCCAAGAATCTGGGTTATATGAAGAAGAGCATGGCATCAGCATTGAAGAAAAACTCATTAGCAACCTGTGATATGCAAATCATACAACCTTGTTTGCTGAAAGTGAAGAGGGCTTAAAATAGTTAATGATGAAGATCAAAGATCATAGCCTTCAGTATGGATTGTACCTCAATGTAAATAAACAAAAACACTCATAACTGGACCAGTAAATAACATCATGATATAAATAGAGAAAAGATTGAAAGACTTCACTTTGCTTGGATCCACAATTAACACTCATAGAAGCAGCATACAGAAAATCAAACGACATATTACACAGATAAATCTGCTGCACAAGTCCTCTTTAAAGTGTTCAAGAGCAAAGATATCAATTTGAGTACTAAGGTGCACCTGACTTAAGCCATGGTATTTTCAGTAGCCTCATATGCATGTGAAAAGTTGGACAAGGACTAATCAGGACCTTAGAAGAACTGATGCATTTGAGTTTCATGTTGAAGAAGAATACTGAAAGTACTATGGACTGCCAGAAGAATAAAGAAATCTCTTTTGGAAAAAGTACAGTCAGAATGCTCCTTAGAAGCCAGCATGGTGAGACTTTGTCTCTCATACTTCAGACATGTTATCAGGAGATAGACATCATGCTTGGTGAAGTGGAGAGCCAGTGAAAAAGGAGAAGACACCTAAGGAGATGGCTTGGCCCAGTACGGGCTCAACCATAACAACAATGGTGAGGATGGCATAGGATCGCACAGTGTTTCGTTCTGTTGTGCCTAGGGTTGCTGTGTGTCTGAATGGACTCGATGGCATCTAACAACCTTACTAACAAAAATAGGTGTGCCTTTTTTTACGAGAATTCCATTTCAATCTGCATCAACCAAATATATGCCATAATTCATGCAGGAATTTTCTTGTATTTTCAATAAGTTCGGTATAGTAAGTCCAGTTTCCCCTTTCCCAAATATCAATAAACCTGTTAAAGTAACCAGTGGACATTCCCTAGCCTAAAGTTGATAGTTATCGTTCTAAAGAGATGAAGCATTTTGTGATTTCCCCGTCTGTAAACTATAAAATGATACAAAGATTATGTTAGCAAATGTTACAAGGCTAGGAATATTTCTCTATTGGATAACTGATTATAACATTCACATTCTATTTTGTTTTTCTAAACATGTGTCCAATAAATGTGCCCACAACCCTAGTTAAAACTAGTACTTTAAATGGGTTATGCATTCTAAATATATCCTGGATGTCAGCTGAGAAAACATACTCAATCTTGTCTAATTAATTCATGTATAGCTTGTAATAACTGCTTTCTACAATTCCAAATGAAAGTCCAAATCACATATAACTGAAAGCAATTCTAACAATATGAAGATTAGGTGAATAGAAGCTATCCAAATGGCCTAGCACAAAAGGAGCTCACACATTCCTTAAAGGTAAAGTTTGCTTAGTTATTTGATCAAATTCTGCATACTTCTCCACATTTATTGAAATCATCAAAGACTAGTTCTATGAATCCGGTGGTGGTGGTGGTTGTGTGCCGGGGAGCTGGTTGTGACTCATAATGACCCTGTATGGGGTTTTTGAGACTATAAATCTTTATGGGTGCATAAAACCTCTTTTTCCCACAGATCAGCTGGTAGATTAGAACTGCTACCTTTTTGGTTAGCAGCTCAGCTTGTAATCCACTACCAGATCTGACTGTTTCAGCTCTTCCCACCCTCTCCTCAACCCCTTGCTGCATCTACACCATTGATTCTCTTCCTCATGGAGATTACATCTGAACCACCTTCATTCTGGAGAAGAGGTTTCTCTAAGACTCCCAATTTTGAAAGTATTTAGGAACCTTTCATTTTCTCATGCACTGGATCTTCTTCCTCACCATCTCTCTCTCCAGGAGTAGCACTGGTAAGAGTTGCTCTTTCTAGGATTTTCCTTGCACTTCCATCTAGAATTTTCAACACCCATATCTCTCTAGGCTCAGATTCAGTTTCTCTATTTCTAATTTTGAGCTGCTGGACATTACTGGAAGAAATCACTAAACCCTGCTGCAAATAGGTTCTCGCCACCCTCTACTGTTGTTGCTTAGTTACACTCTCACGCAATCGTCATTTCATACTCACTGTGGGGCCTGATCTAAACCTTTCTAGGTTCCTTAAGCCTAACAGTCAAATCTAAGAAAATCAAAGCTATCAAACATAAACTCCTTCCATTTTTTTCTCAAAACTCTCAACAGTTCATTGTAGTTACAGTTATTCTGTTGTTTCCTTGCAACTCTGCTGAAGTATGAATGAAGCAGATCAAATTTCTGTCTTCAAAGTAATCCTTCTGCCAATCCATTGACTGAATCCCCTTTTGCATAATTCAGGATGCTAAGTTCCTCTATATCTGTAGTCTCACTCACCCCATTAAATTCTGTCTCATAGACCACAAAGCAGGTTGGTCTCAACCTTTCTGTTTTCTTTCTGGTAATATACAAGGTGATTTCCAAAAGTGTTTGAAATAGGGAAGTTCAGTTTTATCAGATACAGATGTATTTATTTATTATATATGTGTGTGTGCACATAGGGTAGTTGCTTTTTTTAAGTGTTGTCGAGCTGTTTCCAACTCATTGTAACCCTGTATAGGGTTTCCTAGGAGCAGCTGGTGGATTTGAACCACTGACCTTGTAGTTAGCAGTCCAGTGCTTATCCTATAGCACAACTCCAGAATTCCATATGTATGTATTTATATGAACCCAATGTGGCACAATAGTTAAGCATTCTCCTGCTAACGAAAAGTTTCCATTCTGAACAGCTATTCCACAGGAGAAAAGACTTGGAAATCTGCTCAAATAAAGATTACAACCTAGAAATCTTATGGGACATTCTACTGTGTCATATAAATTGGGATCTAATCAAAGGCAGTCAATAAAAACAACAGATTATATATACAGATACAGATATAGATAGATATGAGAGGACGTCAAAAGTTTGTGGGAAAATGTTATGAAAAGATAATGGATGTTTTCCACATACTTTTTGAAGTCCCTGTTTGTGTGTGTGCACGCTATCATTCTTTTCCTACATTATGTGGCTTTCATATCAGTGTTACCTAAGTGGAAATTTGAAGAGTTTCCATAAACCTACCTTAGCTCTCCTCAGTTTCTGCTGGTGATTTTATACCAGTGACATTCTATGCAAAATTCTAATAGAAATTTCTCTTCACTAAGTTTTAACCCCAACTATTCCTCTTGCCAGTAATGAGCAATACATCTTGATTGCATGTTTGATCAATTTCAGATTGAAGAAGTTGGTAGAATTCTTCTATTTCATCTTCACTGGCTTTAGTGGTTGGTGCATAAATTTGAATAGTAGTGGCATTAACTGGGCTTCCCGGTAGGCGCATGGATATTATCCTATCACAGACAGCATTGCACCTCATGACTGATTTGGATATGTTTTTTTTTTGACGATGAATGCAACGCCATTTCTTTTCAAGCTATCATTCCCTGCTTAGTAAACCATGTGGTTGTCAGATTCAAAATGGCCAATACCAGTCCATTTCAGCTCACTAATGCCTAAGATATCGATGTTTATGCGTTCCATTTCATTTTTGACAACTTCCAATTTTCCCAGATTCATACTATGTACATTCCATGTTCCAATTTTTATTGGATGTTTACAGCTGTTTCTCTTCATTTTGAGCTGTGCCCCATCAGCAAATGAAGATTCTGTGGGCTTTTCTCCCATGAGCTTAACTCCATTCAACCAAGAAGCAGTTAGTTGTTCGTTCAGTTGCTGGGACTGCAGGTCGTGTGGCTTGCTGGGTGAAGTTCTCTCCTAGGCGAACAGTCTCAATGACCATTTGTCAATTCCTCCTTCAAGGCCGGTGCCGATTTGGACACCGGTGCTGGAATGAACATCCTGGAGCTCCGGGTGGAGGACGGCAGCAACCTCAGTGATCCAGCCATCCAGGTTTTCCAGATCTGCTCCATGTGGGGGCAGCAGAGACCAAGGGAAGCTATCAGTAGGTTCTTTCCAGGGTGGAGCTAGTAGAAGGAGCAGTGAATTAGCCTTGTCTCAGAGCTCATTTGCATCACTTAACTCTGAAGAACAAAAGGATGAAAAGAAACTACTCGAAGAAATTGTAAAAGATGTGGAGGTTTGTGAATCATCAGGGCAGTGGATGTT
>NW_006408531.1:31994335-31995756 GCF_000296735.1 Chrysochloris asiatica | reverse complement strand
ATGACATTAAGGAAAACATGGAAAAATTTTTGGAAGAATTCAGGAAAACAATACAAGAACAAAATGAGAAACTCAATAAAGTGATAGAAACATTAGGTATAAAACAACTAGAAATTCCAGAGCTTAATAATAAAATAACAAAAATAAATAATCCGTGGAAGAACACAAAAGTAAAATAGAAGCTATAGAAGAAAGAGTCAGTAACATAGAAAACAAAACTCCTGCAATTAATCCACTTGAAGAACAAATAGAAAGAGAAAAGAAAACTGAAGAGAAAATAAAGGTTCTGAGGGACACCATCAAGAGGAACAATCTACGCTTCTGGAATAATGGGAATTCCAGAAGAAGAAGAGAGGAAACAAAGTCTAGAAGAAATTTTTGAAGAAATAGTGGCAGAAAACTTCCCCAATATCATTAAAGATGAAGAGATTGTCATCCAAGAAGCTCAACGAACTCCATATAGGTTAAACCCAAAGAGAAAAACACCAAGACATGTTATAATTTCACTTTCCAGAAACAAAGATAAAGAAAGAATCTTGAACGCAGCATGAAATAAGCAAAATATCGCCTACAAAGGGGCCCCAATAAGATTAAGTGCTGATTTCTCCCCAGAAACAATGCAGGCAAGAAGGGAATGGGATGACATTTACAGAGTCTTGAAAGAAAAGAACTATCAACCAAGAATAATATATCCAGCAAAATTGTCATTCAAAAAAGAGTGAAATTTGGACATTTCCAGATATAGAAAAATTAAGGGAATTTGTAACTACTAGACCAGCCCTACAGGAAATATTAAAGGGAGTCCTCCAGAAAGAAAACTAACTAGACCAGCCAACCACTCAAAGTATTGACACATAACAACAACCTGAATACATACAACAACAAAATAAACTTAAAATGTGATTACAGGGAATCCAAGGTACAAAGTTGTAATTGATGGTAACATCAAAACAAGAAAGGGAATGATTGGTGTACAGAATTTTCACATGCCAAGGAAATTAAGGTGGCTTCAATAGACAACATTGTAAATGTAGGTGTTAGATTTGTAAACTTCACTGTAACCGTAAAGTATATAACACTACTCACCAAAGAAAAGAAGAAACCAAGACTCACTAAAATAAAAGGGGAAAATCTGTTTTTAAAAACTCAGCACTGATGATAAAAAGGAACAAAGAAGTCATCAACCTCATGAAGCCAAAAAATTTATGACCAAATGACTGAAGTAAATTTCTCTCTATTGTAATTATAGTGATTATAAATGAATTAAATGATCCAATTAAGAGCCATAATGGCAGAATAGGTTTTAAAAGTGACCTATCTGTATGTTGACACACAGGCATCATAGGTTAAAATCAAAGGATGGGGAAACAATACCAAACAAACAGTAATAAAAACAGATCAGGAGCGGCAATATTATTTTT
>NW_006408531.1:31989080-31992932 GCF_000296735.1 Chrysochloris asiatica | reverse complement strand
ACTTACTGACAAAGATCAAAGACCACAGCCTTCGATATGGATTACATCTCAATGTCAAGAAAACAAAAATCCTCACCACTGGACCAATAAACAACTTTCTTATCAATGGAGAAAAGATTCAAGTTGTCAAGGACTTCATTCTTCATGGATCAACTATCAATACTTACGGATGCAGCAGTCAAGAGATCAGACAATGTATTGCATTAGGGAAATCTGCTGCATAGGAACTTTTTAAAGTGTTGAAGAGCAAAGATGTCAGCTTGAGGACTAAGGTGCGCCTGACCCAAGGCATGATATTTTTAATAACCTCATATGGATGCAAAAGCTGGACAGTAAATAAGGAAGATGGTAGAAGAATTGATGGCTTTGAATTATGATGTTGGAGGAGAATACTAAAAGTGCCATGGACTGCCAAAAGAACCAATAGGTCTGTTTTGGAAGAAGTGCAGCCAGTGTGCTCCTTTGAGGCCAAGATGTCCAAACTTCGTCTCTGATACTTTGGACATAGTGTCAGGAGGGAACAATTGCTGGAGAAGGATGTCATGCTGGGTAAGATGGAGGGTCGGAGAAAGAGAGGAAGACCCCCAATGAGATGGATTGGCCAGGTAGCAGCATCGATGGACTCAAGTGTGTCAACAGTAGTGAGGTTGGCCCAGGATCGGACATTGTTCTGTTCTGCTGTGCATAGGGTTGCTATGAGTTGGTGCTGACTCGATGGCACCTAACAACAACAACAAATTCCTCTTGCCTGGAAAATTCTCATCCATTCAGTAAAGAACCTAAATATCCTTTTTAAAACATAATTCAAGTCATTTCTTCTATATAAACTATTCTCAAAAAAGAAGAGATCCACAATCTATCTATCACATATTATTAATATGCCTGCTCTCAGGTATTGCACAGATATAGCATTTGATTTTCTCAATAACTCTATGAAGTTGGGAATGTTTTATTATCCCCATTTTACAGAGGAGGAAAGCAAGGATGTAAGCTATTGTGATCTGCTTACAGATTCAAAGCTAGTAAGAAATAAAGGCATAATTTGATCCTACATCTTCTGACTTCAAAGTTCCTGGTTTTCACAGTACCTCACAGCTTCCCCATGATATATCAAGTGGTCGCATTATATGATTGAAAGATGGTAAGATCCTGATCTCAGCAGAAAACCATCATTTGATTCTTAAAATTTCACTTAAAGGTATTACCCTTGCTGAGTAATGGCAAAAATAGACAAAAGCAAAAATGAAAAAAAAAAAAAAAACAAACCTCAGAAACAGTACATCAGATGGAACCTATATGTCATTTTTTATTGAATCTTTAGAATCAAAGGCAAAACCTATGTATTTTTATGTGATTGCTTTCATTGTCTTGTTTTAGCATATGTGAATGAGTTACCATATGTAAAATGGCGTTTAAGATCTGGTTCTGAGAAAACAGAGAGAGAAGCATGGAAACTAAGACCCTAAGATTTTGAGAAAATCTATTTAATGAACAAGGTTAAGAAGTGAAACATCTTCAGTGACTAATAAGTCCATTTCATTCATGCTTCATCCACCAGGAGCTCTCTGTAGCATAACACTTTAATAACAGTTCAGACATCAACAGGATAAAGTGCCCTAAAGTGGTAGTGTTTTTATAATCAGAAAACAACAACAACAACACACAGACCACTCAGAGACTTTAGCCTAGACCAACTACTATAAATTGACACAATTCACTGAATTGCTGTCACCAGTAAACCTGAGTGGGAGAAAGGTGGTTCTTTTGAGTATAGCCTTAGGTTAGTTATGTTCTAATGCCTTTTGTGCAAGAAGAAGTAAGGACCCTTCAAAATCTTACCTGTAGTGGTAATGCAGGTACACTCCATTTTCATAGGCCCACACAAAATTCTCAAACATCTTCAAATGAGTTTTCTAAATATTTAGGCTTAGCTTTCAGTAAATTGCCTTTTAAATTTTCCCTTCCTGGTCTTTTCCAGCTCTGTCTCCAAAAGAGAATATGTTGCCTAGTGGCTTTGTCATTAATAACTAAGATGCGATTTTATATCACAATACCTCACTGCTAACATCTATTTAAAAAGGAGGTTTTGGCTTTGCTAAACTCATTGTTCATGGGTAAAAGGTTTAATTAAAAGGAAGTACACAACAGGGAATATATTTTAGCAACAAACATTTATTCAAAAAGTCTTTTTCTCTTATTTGGTTATTTTTAAAGTCTACTATTATTAAATCATAGTTATTAAAACTGATATGGCACTTTACTAATTGATGATAATTGGCTTTATCTGTGCCTCCATTGGTCAGTAATTGTAAACACACCCATATTGCAGATAGAATAACTGAGGTAAAGGGAAAACATTGAAAGAGTTGCCAAGAAAATGATAACATTGCTGAAATATTTTGACTGCAGCTTAAGGTTAGGTATGTTCTAAATGTCTTATATGCAACTAGAAGTAAAGACCCTTCAAAATCTTATCTTCAGAGGGCTAAAGGTAAATTTTGCGAAAGAGGCAAAAGATTATGCACATACAAATTTTACTCTGATACCTTCTCCCAGTTGAGTACCTCTGTTTATGGTGCTGTAAACCTGTCAGAGAGAAAACAATGTTTTTCCTATCAATTACAAACATTTGCAACACTTGACATTCATCTGTCAATGAATGGCCCTCCCATCCTAATCACCATATGAACAGGATGGTCAAACAGCTTTCCTTCCTCTCCTTATGGTCAAAAGGACTCCAGTGGCCTTTTCCTCCCATTGGGTTCCAAAATTGCCTTTTATCTCACTGAATCAAGGCAACCATTGACACTCTAGATAGTCTATAAAAAGATTGCTTTTTATTATCATTTAAAGCCTAATAGGAAAAGTTTGAAAACACACCAAACTGTGTGCATGTGTACATGCAGATTGTACTGTAAATCCCAACAAATCACAGGACTGCTAAGATGAGGAGTGTGCCCTGTAATTCATTAGGGTCACACGCAAACACATATTACATAGCATAGACAATCTAAAGCCATTATTATTAACAATAAAAGGTAAACAATAAACAGCAGAAACTGACGTGAGATGAACTGGTCTCCCCACCTCCATTAGTACCACACTTAGCATCGTAGGAAAGGAACTCACTTATGTCTAAAAGTGGACCCTCTCACCCTTCCCAAATTACTCATGGCCATTTCTGTGTTACTAGGTGGGCACACAGTGGATCTGATGTCAATAGATGTCTCTCTCTCTCTCTCTCTCTCTCTCTCTCTCTCTCTCTCTCTCTCTCTCTCTCTCAGCAGATGTGTCATCTGCTCAGGTCAGGTACAAAGTGGCTTTCTTCTATCTCTCTCTCTGTGGCCTTTCTTGGCCCGCTGTGCTTACTGGTCTAGATTTCTTACTGAAACAGCAGCTTTAGGATAACCCTGGACCAGTGCCAGGGTTAGGTTAACATTACAATAACTCTCAAGGCAAACTTATTTGATGGGCAATTCCTGTTCAGTATATGTCCCTGCACTGATTTTGCTATGAATCATAACTGACTTAACAACAACAATAACATATGTCAAAGCTTCTACATGCAAGCTCTCAGCCCCCTCAGGAAATGCACCTTCTTAGTCTCTGGACAAACCTCTTCTCAGGCCCCTCTTGACAGATCTCTTCTTGGCCTCCTTTCCCCTCTTTGCTCCACTCCACGGATTTGCCACCTTCTCTGTGGATGGACTCACTATCATCACCACCTTCTCTGTGTGCTGACTCACTATCATCACCACCTTCTCTGTGGACAGACTCACTAGCATCACCACCTTCTCTGTGTGCTGACTCACCAGCATCACCACCTTCTCTGTGTGCTGACTCACCAGCATC
>NW_006408531.1:31966756-31988980 GCF_000296735.1 Chrysochloris asiatica | reverse complement strand
AGCATCACCACCTTCTCTGTGTGCTGACTCACCAGCATCACCACCTTCTCTGTGTGCTGACTCACCAGCATCTCCATCTTCTCTCTGTGCTGACTCACTATCATCACCACCTTCTCTGTGGACAGACTCACTATCATCACCATCTTCTCTGTGGATGGACTACCATCATCACCACCTTCTCTGTGCTGACTCACTATCATCACCACCTTCTCTGTGTGCTGACTCACTATCATCACCACCTTCTTTCTCTGTGTGCTGACTCACCATCATCACCACCTTCTCTGTGGACAGACTCACCCACTGCAGCTGCCTTAACTGCTGCCAGGCTGCAGCCTAACAGCTTTTCACTAGTGCTGCACTGGTCTTCTGTGCCTCTGCGCCCCTACTGGGCCTCTGATCACAGATTCTGCTGTTGACTCTCTTCTCTCATCCTTTTGTTGATATTTTTCTTAGTCTCAGTGCTTTCTGCTCAGTGTTATAACCCTTGACACATATTAACCGACTGCCATAGAGTCCATTCTGACTTACAGCACCCCTATAGGAAGGAGCTCTGGTAGCGTAGTGGTTACGAATTGTGTTGCTAATCTCACGTCAGCAGTTGGAACCTACCAGCGGTTCCGCAGGAGAAAGATGAAGTTTTCTGCTCCCGTAAAGATTTACAGCCTCAGAAACCCTGTACAGGGTCGCTATGAGTCAGAACCGACTCCACAGCACACAACAACAACAACAACATAGGACAGAGTGGAGTCCTGGTGTGGCGTTGCAGGTTAATACACTGGACTGCAAAATAGGTTTGAACCACAAGGTCAGCCGTTCAAGCTCACCAACTGCTTCTTGGAAACCCTATTCAGGGTCGCTATGGGCCAGAACCGCACTCTACTGCATTTAACAAAAGCAACACTAGGACAGAGTGGAGTCCTGGTGTGGCACTACAGGATAATGAGCAAGGTCAGTTTGAACCACTCCTGGGAAACCCTACACAGGGTCCCTGTGGGTGGGAAGCGACTCAATGGCACTTAACAACACAGGACTGACCAGAATGGCTCCACAGGGTTTCTGAGGATGTGATTCTTTACAGGAGCGCACAGCCTCCTCCTGCCTTCTGAAGCCCCAACCTTGTGCTCCTTGATCCATATTGCAGTTCTTTTATTTGGGCAGGCTATGCAGGGTCATTATGGGTCAGAACCAACTCAATGACACTTAACAACAACAACAAAAGCAGGCTTTCACCACAGAGACCCCAGGCCTGAAGGAGGTGCTCTTCTCTAAGCTCCATATTCATCAGATTGTTGTTGTGAAGTGCCATCGAGTCCGTTCTCACTCAAAGTGACCTGCATAGGGTTTCCGAGGAGCAGCTGGTAAGTTTGAATCAATGACCTTGTGATTCAAACTGACCTTCTGGTCGATTGTTTATTCTACAGTTGTTGTTGTCATGTACCATGGAGTCGGTTCCGACTCATAGTGAGCCTATACAGGGTTTCTGAGGCTGTAAATCTTTATGGGAGCAGAAAGCCTCGTCTTACTCCTGCAGAACCACAGGTAGTTTCCAACTGCTGACCTTGAGGTTGGCAGCCCTACTCATAAAAACTATGTTACCAGAGCTCCTTAGACTAATCATATTGGATGATTGCAAATCACTTACACAGAGAGCAAACTAACCAATCCTTTCAAATCATTTATGCAGACTAAATAGCCCAATCCTTACAAGCTGTTTATGCAGATAGCAAACAGATCAAGGACTTGGCAGACCAATCATTTGAGAAAGACCACATAAAGGAAACCCATTGCACCATGTGTACTTAGTTCCTCATCTGCATTGCATCGGTTAGAATTTTTTCCCATGTGTTTCCTGGGTCTTCCACAGGCATGTGCCACTTATAACTTGTATAATGTATGCCCAAAATGATACCAAGCACCAACTCTCTCCTTACATTTTACTATTGTTGCTCTGTTAAAGGCAGTAGCATTCTCCTAGCCAGCACATTTATAAGAATCAATTAGACATTTTCCTTTTTCACAACTTTTCCCATGTTTAAGAACTTCCCATGTCATATGCTTCCTACCTTTTTCTCAATATATCTTATACTTAATGACATATTTCTTTGCTCATTGTCCTAATTCTAACTTAAGCCTTCAGTAATTCCTCCATCTGTCTTTCATATTTTCTGGTCAGCATTCAAATACTGTACACAATATGCCAAGTTTCAATAAAGAAAATGTCTCTCTTTACTATGAAAAGCAACACTATCATGAGAATCATACAAGGTGAGACTAACAATATAAATAAGAAAACTTTTAGAAGGAAGACCTGCTTAAATGTTTACATGATGTCCAGCATAAATTATCAGACACAAAGTAAATGACATAAACCTTGAACGGTGGGGTCTTATCACCTCTTAAAGACACAGTACAGAAAACCAAGGCATTTCATTAGCAAAAATTGTTGGCAACTCCAGCACAGGTCTTTTCTGCATCAGCTATAGCTTACATTACATTCCCAGAATATTCAATTGAAGATGGCAGGAAGATTAAAGATTACATTTTCTAAAAGAGGGTGGTTCAACATTAGAAAAACAATCGATGTAATCCACCATATAAATAAGAAAAAGGAAAAGAACCACATGATCATATCTATTGGTGCATAAAACAACCACTTCTAAAAGAGGTTGTTGTTATTGTGAAGTGCCATCGAGTCGGTTCCTACCCATAGCGACTCTCTGTAATGTTTCCGAGGAACAGCTGATGAGCTTGAACCGCCGACCTTGCAGTTCAAACGGCTTTGCAGTCTGGTGCATTAACCCACAGTGCCACATATCAAAGAAGGCACATGGCATCCAGACAAGATCCAAGAAAGAAATAAAAAACTGAGAGAGAGAAAGAGATGGGGAAAAATTAGATTTAATCCAGATTGCAATGAAACTCCTTTGAAAACCTTTCAGGTACTTACTAGAATGTCGTGAGAAGCAAAAATCACTCTCCCAATATACTTAAAAAGAAAAGAAAGCATGTAACTTCTAGTCCAATCTTCAGCTATTGTGTGACCTCAAGCAGTCAAGTCAATTTGTATTTATCTACAAAACTGAGAGAATTTTCCCTACCTACCTCACAGTATTATTGCGAAGGTAAAAGATATAATTTACAAGGGGCTAAGGAACTGTGTGCGCCTGACCCAAGCCATG
Source organism: Chrysochloris asiatica (assembly GCF_000296735.1). Lineage (NCBI taxonomy): Eukaryota > Metazoa > Chordata > Mammalia > Afrosoricida > Chrysochloridae > Chrysochloris > Chrysochloris asiatica. The sequence goes on along the minus strand of NW_006408531.1, from coordinate 31,985,801 downwards.
GTATTTTCAATAACCTCATATGGATGCGAAAGCTGGACAGTGAATAAGGAGGATCGTAGAAGAATTGATGCCTTTGAGTTGTGGTGTTGGAGGAGAATACTGAAAGTGCCATAGACTGCCAAAAGAACCGATAGATCTGTTTTGGAAGAAGTGCAACCAGAGTGCTCCTTGGAGGCCAAGATGGCTAGGCTTCATCTCTCATACTTTGGACACATTGTCCGGAGAGAACAGTCGCTGGAGAAGGATGTCATGCTGGGTAAGGTGTAGGGTCAGAGAAAAAGAGATGAATCAGCCAGGTGACATCATTGATGGCGTCAAGTGTGGCGGCGATAGTGAGGTTGGCCCAGGATCGGACATTGTTTCGTTCTGCTGTGCATGGGGTCGCTATGAGTCGGTTCTAACTCGATGGCACCTGACAACAACAACAAGGAACTGTCTAGTGTTAACTAGGCCTCTCTGAAGTGGCCATCAGGGCTTTAATGCCCTGTTGTATAGTTGTAGGCCAACTCTACACATGCACACTTTGTAGATCATGGGCAATAAAAACAAGCCACAGATAATTCAGGCTCCACTCATGGCTAATGCTAAGGACACCCCTTAATCCCCTCCTGACCTTTCCTCGTGTATTAGGAAGGTCTATGTGGTTCATGACTCAAATATTGTTCTCCATTTTTGGTCCTGATCCTATAAATTGAACTTGAAGATTCGTTTTGGTTTCTTCAGTTTTCCCTTACTTTACTGTAAAATATTCATATGATAATTACAATCTGATTTTTACTACCATTCAGCTTAGTATCTTGGAACTAAACTAATAAGGTGTTTAATAATAGACTCAAGCTTAGTTTATTCTTAATTTCAGCTGGTGGGTTTGAATTGCAGACCTTATGGCTCTCAGTCCTGTGATTATCCTAGAGAGCCACACTGGGTGGCCAAATTTGAATAGTGGTCATATTAACTTTTCTTCTTTATGTTGTGGCTAAGTGCTGTGGAGTCAGTTTAACTCACAGCAGCCCTGTATAGGAGCAGCTGGTGAGTTTGAAACCAACTTTGAGGTTCAAACAACCTTGCAGTGCGATGCTTATCCTCCAGCGCCACACCAGGATGCCAGTCTTCTTTATAGATGTCATCCTATTACAGAGAGCATCGTACTTCAATATAGATCTTGATATGCTCTTATTGACCGTAAATGTGACATCATTCATCTTCAATTTGTTATTCCCATATGATTGTCTTCTTCAAAATGGCCAATACCAGTCTGTTTCAGCTCACTGATACCTAGAATATCAAATGGTATGTGTTCCATAGCATTTTTGATGACTTCCAATTTTCCTAGATTCATACTTAATAAATTCCACATTCTGATTATGAATGGATGTTGTTGTTTCTTCTCATTTTGAGTAGTACCACATTAGCAAAGGCATCATGTTGTTGTTGTTAAGTACCTTGGAGTGGGTTCTGACTCATAGTGATCCTGCACAGGGTTTCTGAGGCTGCAAATCTTTGCAGGAGCAGAAAGCCTCATCTTTCTCTCACAGAACTGCTGGTAGTTTCGAACTGCCGACCTTGAGGTTAGCAGCCCGATTCAGAACCACTACACTACCAGAGCACCTTAGAGCAATATAATTCAGAATCTATCCCCAATTTTATTTCCTTCCCATCATATATCCTTAGCATTTTTGTTGGTTTTTTGTTTTTGTGCTTCTTTTCCTCCTTTATCTCCACCATGTTGTTGTTATTAAGTACCGTGGAGTCGGTTCGGAAACTAAACCACTATGCTACCAAAGCTCCTTTATCTCCACCATACAACCTCTATTTACTTTTTTAAGTGTTAAAGAGCAAAGATGTCACTGTGAGGACTTAGGTACACCTGAACCAAGCTATGGTATTTTCAGTTGCTTCATATGCATTTTAATTTTGGTATTGGAAAAGAATATTTAACGTACAAACAGTCAGAAGAACAAACAAATCTGTCCTGGAAGAAATACAACCAGAATGCTCCTTCGAAACGAGGATGTTGAGACTTTGTTTCTTGCTCTCTGCACATGTTGTCAGAAGGGATCAGTTCCTGGAGAAGGACTTCTTGCTTGATAAAGTGGAGGGTCAGCAAGAAAGAGAAAGACCCCCAACAAGATGGATTGACACAGTGGCACTAACAATAGGCTTAAGCCTAACAATCGTGAGGATGGTACAGGACCAGACAGTGTTTCGTTCTGTTGTGTCACTGAGTCAGAACTCACTCGAAGGTACCTAACAACTAATCTATCTGGAAGACGCTTGGTGTCCCTTATGTAATTATTTTTTGTTCAACAGTACCACAAAGTTCCACCCAAGTTCAAGTAGAGGGAAAGTAGACTCAAACTATTCCTGAAAGGAGTGTCAAGGTCACATCATAAAAATATGTGGAATGGGAAATATTGTTGTAGCAATCTTTGGAAAATATAATCTACCGCAGTAACTCTTGTTGTATCTTAAATATAGAAAACCCTTTGAAACACAGTTCTACTCTGAAGCATGTGGGGTCACCAGGAGTTGTAATTAACTTGATGCAACAGTTTACTTTGGTTTGATTTGTTTTTGTTTTACACTTGAATGTTTTTTAGGCTTTGCTCCATATCTTTACTTCTGATTATCTGTTTCAAATTGTAAACCACATGATGGTAGGGACAGCCATGTTGAGTTAATTTACGTAAGCTCCAACATAACACTTGTGTTTGTCTGAAAATCATAGTATATAATATTATTACTAATGTTTCAACTGCTGATAGGTACACACACTTGGATGATCATTACTTTTATGCTATAACATTTGTAATATGTTGCAGAAAATCTCTAGCCAACCAAAAAGGCATATTGCATCTTTAATGTGCAAATAAATTTTAATACTCCAATTAGACCTAGGTTGCTTGAAAGGAGTATATCTTTTTTCCCAAGTGAATAGATTCTTGTAAAACAATAATTGAGTCACACAGTTGAGACAAAATAAAATCATTCCCTGAAGGAGCCTTCTTTTTTCTCTCTTCAATTAGCCACTTTTTAAATTTAACAGATTAACAAAAGGTTTGTATTAGTAAATTGTATGGGGCCTTGCTCATTAATGTTTATCTCTTATGAAAAATTAATTAATAACAATTGTCCCTTTTCAGTTGATTTCATAGGTGGCTTTGACTCTTATGGTTATCAAGGGCCACAGAAGACATCTCATTTGCAACTACAGCCTATGTACATGTAAGTACTTTAAATTGAAAGTATTATTCTGGAATGCTAATAGATGGTCAAGTTAAAGTTATTATGACCAAAAATCAATGGCATGTAGCTTTCTTTTAAAAATCTCCTTCAGGTTTATATTTCTGGTGTTTCCTCTTCTATAAATATTGTTTTATTAGAATATTTATAATGATATTTTCTTTTTAAAATTTGAAGTATCAGAAATGCCATTTTTAAAGTTACCTTTAGTTCAGATTCAAAATCCAATATTACATACAACTATACAACTTTTTTTAATTTCCCCAAAATTATATATTTTGAAAATAATATAAGCATTTAGGTGCTTATATATAACGCTATATAAAACATACGTTCTGATTTGCCCAGAATAGTCCCCATTTATATCTATTATATTGGTGTAATTATTACCAGCACTCTCTTTTAATCTCAACAGTGGTTTGCTGAATAATGAATTATAAGATCAACCTAGTATATATTGTTGTTGTTGTTGTTAAGTGCTATCAAGTAGGTCCCGATTCATAGTGACCCTATATAGGGTTTCGGAGGAGTAGCTGGTGAGTTTGAACCACCAACCTTGCTGTTCAAACCAACCTATGGTTAAGTGCTTATTCCACAGCTCTACACCAGCGCTCCTGGTTACATATGGTGCTGGTTATATGCCATGGAGTCGGTTTCGACTCATAGCGACCCTGTATAGGGGTTCTGAGGCTGTAAATCTTTACGGGAGCATAAAGCCTCATTTTTCTCCCATGGAAGCACTGGTAGTTTCAAACTGCTGACTGTGCGATTAGCAGCCCAATTTGTGACCATTACACTATCAGAGTTATATATAGTGTTGAAAAAATCAGAAATGGAACAATACTTGTTCTCTGTCATTTTTCTGATGTTAAAAGTGAAATGAAACTGCAACATTAACACTAAAACTTACCAGATCCTTAACTCTAGCACTCAAGAGAGCAGACATATAATCAGAGCCTGATTTTTATATCTGTGTTTAGGCAAATTCCCTTGGATAACAACTGATAACAAATTCTATATATCAGTATCAAGTGATATGCTGAATTGCAAGTGAAGATCAAAATGGAAAGTAAGATTCCAATTCATTTTGAAATGTGAACTTCTCACTTTGAAGATATGTGTTTGTTGTCGTTGTCCTCCACCATTGAATCATTTTACCTTTTAATAGCTTTAGTTTGTAGGATAATAAATGGATTTTTGGAGTATTTCTTCTCCAAAGAGATTAAAGTAATCCTTACATAGCCCCCTTTTAAGCTTTTCTTTAATAAAATGATAGGAGCATCATATCTGCATTTTTTTTTCCTTGTGTATCTTGTAATTCTATGAAAGCATGTGCTAACACATACATAGAAAAGACATCAACTCCAGAATCTGCCTATACTATATGTCACTCAAAGCATTTCCTTTGTAAATAGTATATAGCACAATACCTTCTTTCATATTCCTACAGCCACTACCATAATTTGAGCATTCATTATCTAATACTTTGAGTTTTCTAGTCTCTTTCTTATTTAAAAATCCCCAATTCCATCCTCTACTTGGCTGTCAAATTCATCTTCCTAATGTACTATTCTGGTGATTTCACCTCTGTCCCAAAACTACCATTGGCACTCTCGGACCTACTGAATAAAGTGGAAACTCCTTACCAAATCTGGTAATCTGCAAATCTACTGGAATCTTACCCCAATAATTTGTTGAAAATGTCTTTGCTCTTCAAATCTTAGTAAATTTTGGTGTTGGGAGGCAGTGATGAAATGTAATGATGAATAAAAACTGATTCTTGCCTCCCTGAAGTTTATAATCTATTGGGGGAGTAACTAGTCTGATATCTTCCCGTAGTCATTTTAGCCATTTTGGTTTACCTCCAGTCAAACTACAACCCTTGCTTTTCTCCAAATATGGCCTGAATTTTCCCAATTCTGCTTGCAAGTTCTCTTTGCACTAAAAAATCGCTTTTCCAATTTCTACATTTTGAGCCCCTGATATTATAAAAATTCGATCTTGAAAGATACTGTCTTTATAAAACACTTCTTAATCTGAGTTTTTTTTTTCCTTTTGCCATGTATTACAGTTGTTTGTAACTTAGACCTTAGCTCTCTTATTTTCCCAGAAAGATTTAATAGCTAAAATTAAAATAATTGGATAACTCCTTTAAATTCATTACTACTTCTCTCAAGATAATATAGCCTTTTGTAAAGGCAAAGCAGTAAGGTTAGTAGGTAAAGTTACCTATTATAGCCTGCCTGAAATTAAATTCTGCATAACCTCAGGCATATAACTTTATTTAAATAACTTTGTTAAATCTCACCAAGTGTAAATGATAGCATCTCACCATCAAAACCTAGATAATATCATACTTACTTCATACAATTATTCTGAAATTATATGAAAAAAATCTCATGTAAAACAAAGTACCTGTCAAATAATAAGTGTATATTAAACATAACATTATTGCAATAAGACATATTTCCAAGTTACTCTTGAAAATATTTTAGTAAATTAGGAAGCAACATATACTATATGTCATTCCCCAAAAAATTCCCTCAGTAAGCTCTATGTCAGGAACATGATGGCTTTACAATATAAACACTGATCTGCCTACCACAAGGTTAATGGTTTGAGCCCACCAGCTATTAAGTGGGAGTAAGATGAGGCTTTCTGCTTCTGTAAAGCTTTACAGCCATGGAGACCCAATGCAGGGATGCTTTAAGTTGGAGCTGAGTCAACAGCCCTTCATAACAACAGCGAGCACTACATCACACATACCAATTTAAGTAGCATAGAACAATACATTTGTGCTCCACAGTAGACCAGAACATCTGCAAGGCTTGCAATTGCTGTTTCTGACAGTATATATATTCTTATGAGTCAGAACTGACCCAACAGCACTTAACAACAACAACAATATATCTACCACTCGTCTGTCCGTTTGTTGTAATGCAGTGGCTTGTTTGTTGCTGTGATGCTGAAAGCTATCCCACCATTTTAAATACCCATAGTGGATAAGTTTCTGCAGGACTACCAGACTAAGATAGACGAGGAAGAAGGAGATGCAAGCTACTTCTGAATGTTTAGCCACTGAAAACGTTATGAACATTAGTGGAACATTGTCAGATATGATGCCAGAAGATGAAAGCCTTATTAAAGAACATTGTCAGATATAGTGCTGGAAGATGAGCTCCTCAGGTTGGAAGGCACTAAAATTATAACTGGGGCAGAGCTGCCTCCTTAAAGCTGACTTGATCATAATGATGTGACTAGAGCATAGCTTTGGGGGCCTTCATTTGCTGATGGGGTGCAACTCAAAATGAAAAGAAACAGATGCAGGCATCCATTAACAATCAGAATGTGGAATGTACAAAGTATGAATCCAGGAAAATTGGAAGATATCAAAAATGAAATGCAACACATAAAGATCAATATCCTAGGAATTAGTGAGCTGAAATGGACTGGTATTGATCATTTTGAAACAGACAGTCATCTGGTTTATGATGCCAGGAACAACAAATTGAAGAGAAATAGCATTACTTTCAACTTCCAAAAGAGCATTGTAAGATCTGTCAAGAAATACACTGCTGTCTGTGATAGGACAATAACTTTATGAATACAAGAAAGACTACTGTTCTTCAAATTTACACACCAACCAATAAAATTGAAGAATTCTATCAACTTGTGGTTTATTGATTATGCAAGGACTTTTGACTGTGTGGATCATGAGAAGCTATGGAAAACATTGTGAAGAATGGGTATTCCTGAACATTTAATTCTGTTCACAAGGAACCTATAAATAGTCCAAGAGGCAGTCATTTGATTAGAACAAAGGGGTAATGAGTGGTTTGAAATCTGGAGAGGAATGTGCCAGAGTTGTATTCTTTCACCATACTTATTCAATCTGTATACTCAGCAAATAATCTGAGAGGCTGGATTCTATGAAGAAGATGTGACATCAGGATTTTAGGAAGATTTATATTCCTAATTTAACTACTGCAATAGGCAGATGATACAACCTTGCTTGCTAGAAGCAAAAAGGACTTAAAATACTTACTGATGAAGACCAAAGACTGTATATAGCCTTTAGTATAGATCGCACCTCAATGTGAAGAAAATATAAATCCTCACTACTAGACCAATAAATAACATCATAAATGGAGAAAGTGTTGAAACTATTAAAGACTTCATTTTTCTTGGATCTACAGTCAACACTCATGGAAACATCATACAAGAAATCCAACTACATATTGTACTTGTTGTTGTTAAGTGCCGTAGAGTCAATTCCAACCCATAGCGTTTCCAAGGAGCAGCTGGTGAGCTTGAACCGCCACCCTTGCAGTTCAAACGGCTTTGCAGTCTGGCACATTAAACCACAGTGCCACACCAGGACTCCACATATTGTACTACGCCAGCGAAAATAAGGACGACCCCTAGCAAGGTGCATTGACTCCATGGCAGCAGCAATAGACTCAAGCATAGCAACAATTGCGAGGACAGCACGGGACCAGGCAGTGTTTCGTTTGGTTGTACAGAGGGTCGTTTTGAGTCAGAACAGAGTCCATAGCACCTAACAACAACCAACTTCGTGAGTCAGAAAATGATCAAACATGTAATAAAGATGCATTGATAATTACTGGTAATTGGAATGCAAAAGTTGGAAACAAAGAGGAAGGATCAGTTGATGGAAAATATGGCCTTGGTGGTAGGAATGATCCTGGAGATTACATGATAAAATTTTGCAATACTAATGACTTATTCATTGCAAATATGTCCCCCCTCCCCCCTTTTTTGTAAGCAACATAAAAGATAACTAGACACATGAATGGTCAATTTGATACAGGAATCAAATTGACTATATCCATGGGAACAGATGGTGAAAAAGTTCAATATCAGCAGCCAAAACAAGGCCAAGGACTGACTGTGGAACAGACCATCAATTGCTCATATTCAAGTTCAGGCTGAAGCTGAAGAAAATTAAAACAAGTCCATGAGAGTCAAAATATGGTCTTTAATATATCCCACCTGTATTTAAAGTCCTGGCATGGTGCTGTGGGTGCATTGGACTGTAAAGTCATTTTGAACCACAAGGTAGGTGGTTCAAGCTCACCAGCCACTCCTTGGAAACTCTATACAGGGTTGCTATGGGCTGCAACCAATTCAATGGCACTTAACAACAACAACAGCCACCTGAATTTAGTGGTCATCTCAAGAACAGATTTACCATATTAGACATTACTAACTAAGACCAGAAGAGTTGTGGGATGACATCAAGAACATCATACAGAAAGAAAGCAAAAAATCATTGAAAAGACTGGAAAAATGAAAAGGCTAAAATGGATATCAGAAGAGATTCTAAAACTTCCTCTTGAGTGTAGAGAACCTAAAGTGAATGGAAGAAATGAGGAAGTCAAAGGGTTGAACAGAAAAAATTTAAAGAGCATCTTGAGTAGACATAATGAAATATGATCATGAAATGTACAAAGATCTGGAGTTAGAAAACCAAAATGGAAGAAGACCACACTCATCATTTCTTAAGCTGGAGAAAAAAACTTAAGCCTTGACTTGCAATATTGAAAGATTCTACAGACAAAATATTGAATTCACAGAAACCATCACACAACAAAAAAAGATAGAAGGAACACACAGAGTCACTTTACTAAAAAGAAATGGTCAATGTTCAACCATTTCAAGAGGTAGAATATGATCAAGAACTGATGGAAGAAGTTTAAGCTGTGCTGAAGGAACTGGGGTAAACAAAACAAAACAAAAATGGAGAAAAGATTGAAGTTATCAAAGGCTTCATTTAGTAAACACTCGTGGAAGCAGCAGTCACGAAATCAAATGACATATTGCATTAAGAAAGTGTGCTGCAGAGGGCCTCTTTAAAGTGTTAAAGGGAAAAGATATCAGGTTGAGAACTATGGTGAAGCTGAACCAAACCATGGTATTTTCAGTCACCTCATATGTATGTGAAAGTTGAGTAGAAAAATGGATGCATTTAATTTGTGGTGTTGGAGAAGAATATTGAAAGTACTATGGACTTCCAGAAGAACAAATGAAGTTGTCTTGGATGAAGTACAGCCACAATGTTCCTTACAAACGAGAATTGTCAGACTTTATCTCTCATACATCAGACATGTTATCAGAAGGGATCAGTCCCTTGAGAGGGACATCATGCTTGGTAAACTGGGGTGTCCGTGAAGAAGAGGAAGACCTACAGTGAGATGGATTGGCAAAGTGACAGCAAGTATGGGCTCAAATGTAACAACAATTGTGAGGATGGTACAGGAATAAGCACTGTTTTGTTCTGTTGTACATGTGGTCACTATGAGTCAAAAAAGACTCCACAATACTTAACAACAAAATATAACATATAACTTAACATTTCCTTGTGTTGGTCAATATGAATAATTAATAAATATGATTGTTGTTGTTGTTAAGTGCCGTCGAGTCAGTTCCAACCCATTGTGACCCTGTATAGGATTTCTGAGGAGCAGCTGGTGAGCTTGAACCACCAACCTTGCAGTTCAAACAGTTTTGCAGTCTGGCACATTAACCCACAGTGCCATATGATTAAGCTATAATAAATTCAGTATCACCACTCATCTAGGGATTGGTTATGATAATAACATGAGCATGCTAATTATACATAATGAAGTACATTGTTTCTAACGAGCATTTATAATTCTAATGTTATCTTTGAACAGAGTACTGTACAGAGATATATATCTTTTCCCAGTGTTAAATTGTTTGTGAATTGTCCCATAACTTTATTAAACTGAAAATTTTAAATACAAACAAAAGAACAAAAGAAAATTGTTTCCCCTCTTTCTTTCTAAGATATCCAGCAAATTGCTACTTAAAATATCACCACCCTCCCTTCTATAAAATATCCCACAGATGACTTCATATGCTAGAACACTAAGATTTTATTTTGCTGTTGTTATTAAGTGTCATCGAGTCCATTCTGACTCTTAGTGACCCTGTATAGGATTTCTGAGGAGTTGCTGGTGAGTTTGACCCACAAACCTTGTGACTCAAACAGACCTTGCGGTCTAATCATACAGCGCCATGAAAAGTCAAACATCTTGCTAGTAGTGTATCGCAGATTACTAACCAGTCTTTCTGATGCCTTAATTCAGTGTTCTTCCCAAAACCCTCGATGGACTCTGAGCTAGATTTGATATTACATTCCCTGATTTTTAATTAACTAATGAGTATTTTCTTCACAACAGCTTGGTTGCCATATTTCCATACATAGCTCCCTTTTGCCTTTTTTTCTGCATTCTTCTAATTCTCTTTTGATTTTACATTTTGAAGTATTGAGTGAAGGCTTTTTTTCAACTTTTTAACCCACAAAACACGCCATTTGAAAGCTAACATCTCTTCAAATCTGTGAAAAACCAAAGTTGATTCATACATAAACTTCATCCCCTGCTGTGAGGCAGAGACCTAAACAAGGTCTACGTCTGTCCTCTGGTGCCTACCTTCAATGGGCTATAAATAAGGCTCGTAAAGTAAAAGTAATTTAACATCATGGGTCTATCTGTGTTCAAGAACCTAACAATATTATATAGCAACTGGAAATAAAAGCTATTTCTTAGAAGAAAAGTGAATACTTAAAAGCAATGTGCACTTTTAGCTGTGGGGTTTCCATTATAGCCAGCAAATGTTCTGTGACCAAAAGCTCTGAAAACACTGTCTTCACTGACATGAATTCACTGACAGTTTTCAGTTCCTTTAGTCAATGAATGGACAGAACTCTTTTTTTTTTTTTTATTTGGTTAAAATGAGGTGAATGTTCTTCACCTATAATTCTTTGCATTGTTTATAATCCATCTAAAAAGGAAAGATTTCCATTTTTTTCTTACAATTTAGAAAATCTTTTCAAAATGATTAGACAACTATGAAACTGCTGAACAAAGACATGTTCATGGGTTAATTTTCTGGAAAATTAGCAGCTCTGACTACCACTGACCTCTATGCTATAGCAAATATAGATTTGTTTGGGCTTCCTGCTGTTAAAACTGTGAGAACATCCTATAGTATATTAGAAAACATTTGAAAATATCACATTCTTTTGGGCAGCTTTATTGTAGATCAATACATATCCATTTCATTTGTCTACAGAAATTAGATTTTAAATTATCCTAAGTGTCTTCTCTATTCATGAGGTTGAACTAAGAAAAAAAAGGAAAGTATCTATTTGCTAAAAACACAATTTGGACTTTTTTTGTTGTTGTTGCTTGCTCTTGTGCTTGGAGAAGAGGTGCAGAGCAACAAGCACCCATTGCTCCCCCCTTGATTATAAACACACATATGTATTTGTGATTTTTCCTTTCTCTCTTTCTCATGTAGGTCAAAATAATCAAGATGACTTCAGCATGTCAGCTCATGGACTTTAAAAGGAACTTGTTTTGCAGCGGTCTCCTGCATTTTATAAAGAGCAAGAAGCAACTGAGTTTAAATATATATACACATTAACAAAGCAAGCAAACAGGCTACACACACACACACACACACACACACACACACACGCAAGCAACAAACACATAATTCTACTTGGCCTCCTCTTTCTAACTGAAATAGATATGCAGGACACGCCCATCTTGGATTTCCTCAAAGCAGGATTCTTTCTCCCAAGCCTTTGGAAAGTTCAAAAGGAAACATATTGGTGCCCTCTGCTGGCCGTTACTAACTCTTCTGCAGCCCAGTCAACCTCTGTGAGCTACGGAGTCATCCAGGGCCAATTAGTATGAGAGTCCTGTCTTCTGCACTCCATACGTCTTTATAGCACCAAGGCTACTTAGGCAATGTAGTTGCAAAAACATACAAAATATGCCATGATGATCTTGTAACCGAAGTCTGAAATGGCAGGTTGTTGACCCTAAAGGCTGTACCGTACATACTTGCCTTAACCCACCTAAATTGTGCGCCAGAGAATCTCAGTGCAGACATCCCCAAGTCACTTCCTTTAGGCTAACACACTTTAATTCCAAAAGAGTTTGGATCTGTGTGCTTCATGTCAAGGACCAAGACTGCATAGCTCAGCATATCCAGTGTGTCTATGTAAGAAAACTGCCAGCTGTCAGCAAAGTGCTTTACCATTGAGCCTCCGTGGTGGCCAAAATGGAGACTATTACAACAACAACAATAATTGTCATCTTTATAATTCTTAAATACGGTCTTCTGATGGGGTTGGAATAGAAGAAAGTAAAATCTACTAATCTACTAAACTCATTAATCTGGTGGAAGCAGAAAGCAGAAATGATTTAACTCACTGATTTTATTTATTGCACTCTAGGTGCTTTTGTAAGTATCTACAAATACGTCTTTTACTGACACAGAAACCCTTGTGGATTTCTATGAACGGAGGCCAACTAAATATGTATTAGCTATGTTTACTCTTTTATATCTAATTCAAATTGAAGACTATGTAGGTGAACTTTTTTTTCTAACTTTCAGCGTATGAGATTATTTTTTGGGTGGGGGTGGGGGGGAGCAGTAGTTACCTTGGTGAAATATTTGAGATCTCTTTGTGGTATTTGGGGGATCTGTCGTGTGTTAGAGTGTATTTTAATCCTCCTGTATTATTGTGGCAGAAAAACTGTGCTGTTAACGTAGTTGGCAACAAGATGCCTTTGGAAACTTAATAGTAGGTCAATGTGTTTATGGAATATTCTGAACTCCTAGGAAACTTTGTTCTATATTTTCAAGCATTATTTGGTTTTCATTAGCAGGAAGCATAATTAGCTCAGGCTTATCAGGAACTCAGATGAGTCTTCTGTCTTGGAACACCTAAGACATTTTAAATCAATCCTTTAAAACAAAACAAAAAGCAAACATGCCATTCTTAAATACAATGAAATACAGACTTGGAAAGTTACAAATTGGCATGGAGCAGCATTTTTCTTTGTTTTCTGTGCAGTCCGTTATTTGGTTAACCTACTTTGAAATTTTCCCTATCCAGATCTACATAAACCAGTCCCATTACTGTGTTTGCATGGATGTCTGTGATATACACACACATACACATCTGACAATTATAAAGGGAGACAAAGTGACTACAAGTGAATAAACTGCAAAAAAGGTTCCAGCACTCATGCTTGAATCTTCTCAGTGGCTTGTATATGTTTGTCCATACATACATGTATAAAAAACACAGTTGCAAACATGTCAGTGAAACCTCAAACAATGACCTTAGAGTACCATGCATGTTTAATGTGTGAGAAAATATTTACCAATGTATTGTCCTTTGACGCCTAAAATACTATACATGTCAGAAACTACTTTATATGTAACTAGTATAACGAGGTTTCATTGAACATCCATGCTGTGATGAGATTCCACCTTATACTACATGTATATGGATTCGGATTTCAGTGCAGAAAATAAGCCCTCATATTCTTGGTTTAAGTTGCAGCCAAGTTACCACCAAATCACTACTATCATCACCACCAAAATTTTCAAAACAGTTGTTGACTACTAAAAAGTAATCAGTGGACAGGTCTTTTTTGGGAGCAGTAAGCACAGTAGTGTGATTCTATCTGGAAAAAAAAAAACATCTAAGTTGTACAGCTGTATCCTCCTCAAAATCCAGTGAAGAATGCTATTTTTCTAGGCTGAGCTTTTGTTATAAACAAATATTCAGAAGGCAAAAGTTATAATCCTGATGTGTCTTTTTTTTTGCATTTGTTAATTCTGAATGTATTTTTAACAGAGTGATTTTTTGACTTATTAGTGTAATTTGCATTTAAAAAATAAATGGAAAAACAATTATGTTTCCGAGCCATCCCTGAAAAACCCCTGCCACTTCTCACAGTGTATTTGATTATATCATTGATAGGAAAGCCCTTTGAAACTTGCATGAAGGCAGAGCTGATGTTCTGTGAAGTGAGGGATGTGTCTGCAGAGGAGAGACATTGCCAGGTCATGGCACCATTTTAGCTCAGTCCTAGGTGATGCGGACTTTCATTATCTCCTGACACTAGGGGTTCTTTCACAAGACTGCCTGTAGGAAACTTGCTGTCATCTGGAGAACCTTTTTTATTTTTGCCTTCAATTTAAGATTTTGAGTCAGTATATGGGTAATAGTTGACAAAGGTGTTGTTGTTGTTGTTAAGTGCCTTCAAGTCAGTTCTGACCCATAGCGACCCTCTACAGGGTTTCCAAGGGTGTAAATCCTTATGGGAGTAGAAAGCCTCATCTTTCTCCCACAGAGCGACTGGTAGTTTTGAACCACTGACCTTAAGGTTTGCAGCCCGATTCGTAACCACTACACTACCAGAGCTCCTTCGACAAAGATGTTAGAGTGCTACTTTTTAAACCTTTGGTTAACAAGTAGATGGGATTGTCCATTTTCTACAGACCAAATAAAATCATTTCAAATTCTCATTTACTGCCCCTATAATGATATGATTTCTTTTGTTCTTTAGTTATTAGATTATTGATAGTCACCTCAGTAGAAGACAACTAGAGCAAAGTATGTTGGGGTCTGGTAGGCAAATAAATGAGATTAGATGCTGCCATTTGTATTTGTACCATCATAGTCTCAGTTGAGGGTCAATGTTCATACTAAAGGAAGAAAAGACAGCGTCCCTCCTCCGGACATGGACTGACTAGTGAGGTCGTGCCCATTCTCCTACCGCACACAGACACATACTGCAACTCAGAAGTCGAAATGCTGAAATCAATCAAAAATAAGCAAAGCTTTGAGGTTGCTTTCAAAGGAACTGGAGATCAAATTGTAGTTCTTGACTTCTAGGCCCCATGATGAAAGCCTTGTAAATAATCAAACCTGGTATTACTTTAATTTCCTGTTTGAAAAATATGCTGATATAGTGTTCCTTGAAGTAGATGTGAATGATTGTCACAATGTTACTTCATACTGTAAGACCAAATACACACATCTCATTTGTATAAAAAGCCACTCCTCAGAAATCCTATGCAGCTATGCAGGGTCACTATGAGTTGGAACTGACTCCATGGCACTTAACAACAACAGGATAGATAGATAGATAGATAGATAGATAGATAGATAGATAGATATAGATATAGATACACATATATACATATATACATATATATACATACATACACATATACACATACATATACATATGTATATATACATATATATGTATATACACATACAGATACATATACATATATGTATGTATATACGTATGTATATATATGTATATATGCATGTATATATGTGTATGTATGTATATATGTATATATATAACTCTGGTAGCATAGTGGTTATGAATCGGGCTGTGAACCTTAAGGTCAGCGGTTCGAAACTACCAGTTGCTCCACGGGAGAAAGATGAGGCTTTCTACGCCCGTAAAGATTTACACCCTCAGAAACCCTGTACAGGGTCGCTATGGGTCAGAACCGACTCGACGGCACTTAACAACAACAACAATATATATATATACAGAGAGAGAAAGAGAGAGAGAGAGTCCTGGTATACCACTGTGAATTAATGCTGCACTGGACTTTAAGGTTGGTTAGACTTACAAGGTAGCATCAGCTGTTCCTCAGAAACCCTATACAGAGTCAATATGGGTTGGAACTGACTTAACGGCATTTCACAGCAACAACTATATATATGTAGCGGGGATTCCTGGTGTGGCACTGTAGGATAAAACACTAGACTGCAAAGTCACTTTAAACTGTAAGGTTCCGACTCATAGCAACCCTGCATAGGGTTTCAGAGGATAAATCTTTACGGGAACAGAAACCCTCATCTTTCTCCCTCAGAACAGCTGGTAGTTTCACACTGTTGACCTTGAGGTTAACATCCTGCATCATAACCACTATGCTACCAGAGCTACATATATGTATGTAATTTATATTTATATATATTGTTCATATATATATATATATATATATATATATATATATTGCTATGGGTCAGAACTGACTCGATGGCACATAACAACAACAATATATCAGTTATTAATTATAAACAAAATACTGTATTTTCTTGAATTTTCACATAGAGTAGATGCATGGATAGATACTCAGGCTGAGTGGTTACAGGAGAGTGGGACTATACTATGAATATATATAGGTTTGACAAATGATATTTCTACATGTTTATTTAGTTATTCTGCAAATATATCCATGAATATCGTGGAACAAAGGATGGGCAAAGTTATGAAAACTTCTTAACTTAGCCATAACCAAACACCTTGAGGGAATGAATGTCTGGTCTTGTAGGCTAAAGACTACAGTAACAGGGTACACCATGGTCAATTGGTATAACGTACTCCACAAAGGCAATATTCTACATCCTACTTTGGTAAGTAGTGACTGCAGTTTTAAAAGTTCTTGAATGGCCATCTCAGGTGCAACTATCAGTCTCTCCCTGTCCCAAAACAAAAAAAGGGTGAAAAGACCTCCGATTTGGCTGGCAGCAGAGACAGCCAGGTAGGAAAGGTTCTGTGGGGGAGGGATTGAAAACCCACAGAAGCTGTGCTCACAGAACAACACCAGAGCTCTGGATCTACCATAAGGTCCAGGACATCAGTTTCGTGCACTCGCAAGTGAAAAAAATCATGATATAAAGGAAAATACTGTGAGTTAGGAATCTATGCACATGGGACTCTCTCTGTGGCCAATCCACCCGGGCAGAGTTCAAAGGGCGGGACTAGAACCAGACCTGCACAGGGAACTGGTGCTAAAAGAAGTGCAGTGACATTTGCAAAAGAAGGTGCAGAGGATTCCACACATTTTTTCCTCCTATTCCCTGTTGCACCTTCTTTGCCCAGCCCAGATTCTTTCAGTGCACAACCCTCCCAAAAAATGTCCAGTGCTGACCCCACAGTTTTCCTATGGTACAGAGAAAGAGCTTGGCGTCTACTTATGACATCAGCCTCAGGGTCACAGCCCTAAAATTAACTTGTGCAGGACCCTTACTCAGGCCTATATAGCAAGAAAAAAGCAGGTCCATCAGTCCTGACAGACAAACCATTGAACAATCTGTAAAACACCAACATAAAATGGCGCAAGTATCTGGAGAATAACGCTGTGCACACGCAGATACCTAACTGACCTACAGAGACAAAAATAGTGGACAATCTTTCTCCCATTAACTTCTTAATATCTGTCTGCACACCTCCACAGTGGTGACTAGAGAAGGGCCTGAGCAAGTGGACACCCCCACCCACTGCCGGAGGCTTCTATGGTGCACACACACTGGCCGTGTAGCAAAGCAACTGGACATTCAGCCACAGTTTTATTTTTGTTTCAAAGTGGTAATTTTTGTCTCTGCTTCTATATTGCTTCTGCTATTGGTCCTTTTAATCACACATTTTTCTTGGAGGTGGGAGATTTTCTCCCTATGCCCAAGAAGAGATGGCACTCATGGCCATATAGCCAAGCTACAAGGATATCCCATAATATTCCACTATTGAGACAAGAGCCAATAACAGCTGCTAAGCATTACATGTGAAAAGGGAAGCCTATCTCCTGATCATATCCACCAAGACACACCCAGTAAGCTTAATAACACAACAGCAAACATCCATTTAAGCATTAAAAATAAACACACATAACTACTGGAAATGAAAAACAAAAGATCACAAACACAACAAACAATCTCAAAACATGTCCCAAACCAGAAAATAGTAACTGAGACAAATGTGCTGGAGACAGACAAAGGCTCCCCAGAAGAGGAACAGCAGGTTTTAGATTTGCCTGAGAAGGAATTCAGAAAAATGATATGGAAACAAATTCAAATGCTCCGAAACGGGGTGGAGGAAAACAAGGAAGAAGTCAGGAAAGTACTACAAGAGCAATCAAACAAGACTGATACAGTATTGGAAACAATTCAAAACTTGCAAAAAGAGGTCTAGATGATTAATAATAAAATGTCAGAAATGGATAATACATTGAAAGGGGAAAGGAGCAGAACAGAAGAGATGGAAGCCAGAACTAGCGAGCTGGATGACAAATCTCTCAATACTGCTAAGATAGAAGAACAAGCAGAAAAAATAATTTAAAAATCTGAAAAGATCTAAGCTTCATACTGGATAACATGAAGAGGAACTACTTAAGAATTGGCATTCTGAAACAGGAAGAATCATAGAAGTCCACAGAGGAGATAGTTGAAGAGCTTCTGGAAGAAAAATTCCCTAACGTCTTGAAAAATGAGAAGATAAACATTCAAGAAGCCGAATGTACCCCAGGAAGGATAGACCCCAAAAGAAAGTCACCAAGACATATAATAATCAAGCTCTCAAAAATCAAAGACAAGGAGAGGAAACTAAAAGCAGCCAGGGAGAAGAGAAGTGTCGCTTACAAAGGCAAGCAAATCAGATTAAGCTCTGACTATTCAGCACAAATCATGAAGGCAAGAAGGCAATAGGGAGACATACAAAACCCTACAAGAAAAAAACTGCCAACCAAGAATCATCTATCCAACAAAACTATAAATCAAATACAATGGGGTGGAATCAAAACATTCCAGGATAAACAGAATCTAAGAGATTTTGTCAAAACCAATCCAGCACTTTAAAACATCCTATAGGGAGTTGTTTGCACTGAAAACCAACAAGAACATACAACAACCAGAGACTGACAGATGTGACAACACCACCTGGAACTCAGTTGACAGATAGCAGAGTTCAGAACAGAACAAAACAACAACAATGAATTCAAGGAGCTGGGAGGTCAACTGATGATCAAAATAATATCAATGTCAAAGAAGAGATAAATATAGGAACAGAGATTCAGGTAGTGAGGATGTCAGGTAGATTACAGGATACAATTGTTGTTGTCAGGTGCCATCAAGTCGGAA
>NW_006408531.1:31945002-31965920 GCF_000296735.1 Chrysochloris asiatica | reverse complement strand
AAAACCCAGCTTCTTGTATTATTTGCTCAGCATACAGGTTGAATAAGTATGGTGAAAGAATACAACCCTGTCTCACACCTTTCCCAATTTTAAAACATTCTGTGTTCCCATGTTCTGTTCGAACAACTGCCTCCTGGTCTAAGTACAGATTTCTTAGAAGTACAATTAAGTGTTCTGGAATACTCATACTTCTGGAATACTCATAACAAGTCCATAGCTTGTTATGATCCACACAATTGAAAGCCTTCGCATAGTCAATAAAGCACAGGTAAACATCCTTCTGGTATTCTCTGCTTTCACTTGATTTCTTGACTGCTGCTTCCATGAGTGTTGATAGTTGATGTAACAACTGCCTCTTGGTCCAGGTACAGATTCCTCATGAGCACAATTAAGTATTCCAAAATACTCATACTTCGCAATGTAGTCCATAGCTTGTCATGATCCACACAATCGAAAGCCTTTGCATAGTCAATAAAGCACAGGTAAATATCGTTCTGATATTCTCTGCTTTCAGCCAAGATCCATTGGACATCAGCAATGATATCTCTCATTCCACAGCCTCTTCTGAATCTGGCTTGAACCTCTGGAAGGTCTCTGTCAATGTATGATTGTAGCCATTTCTGCATTACCTTTAGTAAAACTTTGCTCGCATCGAATATCAAAGAGATTGTCTGATGATTTCCACATTCTGTTGGGTCACCTCTCTTTGGAATGGGCACAAATACGCATCTCTTCCAAACAGTTGGCCAGATAGTTGTCTTCCAAATTTTGTGGCGGAGATCACTAGCCATTAGTGATTAGTGTTGTTTTGATTTGCATCTCTCTCACTAGCCATTAGAGAGATGCAAATCAAAACAACAATGAGATACCATCTCACACCAGCAATAACAGCAAAGATCAAAAAAAGGAGAGCATAATAAGTGCTGGCGGGAATGTGGAGAGACTGGGAGCCTCTTGCATTGCTGGTGGAACTGCAAAATGGTCCAGCCTCTCTAGAAAGCGATATGGCACTTCCTCAGAAGGTTGGAAATAGAAATACTTTATGATTCAGCTATCTCTCTAATTGGTATTTACCCACAAGAAATACGAGCCATAACACGAGTAGCTATATGTACACCAATGTTCATAGCAGCACTATTTACAATAGCAGAAAAGATAGAGACAGCCCAAGGGCCATCAATTGAAAAATGGATAAACAAACTTTGGTTCATACACACAATGGACTACTATGCCACCTTGAAGAACAACAAGGAAGCTACAAGCCACCACATAACATGGATGAACCTTGAAGACATTATGCTGAAATTAGTCAGTCATAAAAGGAGAGATACTGCATAGGACCATTATTGTAAAAGAGTAAGAAAAAGAACCCACACTAAAAGGGGTGGGGGGGAATTATATACATATTTGCTGATCACCAGGATGTATGGGATGAGAGGAGGGGAAGATAGAACACAGGGTAAGTAATAGACACAGGATAGTTTGTATGTGGGCGGGGGAAGGAAACACACAGGAAGCGGGAGGGGGATGGAAGAACAAGGATGATGGGAGAACAGTTAGGCAGGTTCCCATGGGCTAAGTGGGACAGAGGTAAATGATAAGGTACGCACAACCTTGGAAAAACAGGGCTCCAAGATACAGGGATTGAGGCACGGTTTGAAGGGGTAAAAGACGGGAATAGTGTTAAGATGCTTGGTTGTCTTTTGAATCTTGGTTTCCCTTGCTTATCATTGTAAAATAGACACTTGAGGTGGGAAGAAAGGAATAGCCAAAAACATCACTACAGAAAGCTTGTAAGTCTGTCTTCAGCCTACAACTGATTGGAATACCTTAAAGGGGGCTAGTGAAAGAGGCTTCCTGGGGAGCCTTTACATTGTACAAGACCATAGGACAAATCCAGAATCCCATCCAGAATCAACTGAGGTATAAGAGTAGACCAGCCTGGAGCGACTATAAGAACAGAAGGCACTTTGTGAAAGAAAGACCAGCAGGAAAAATCAGAAACAATAACGGCAGTCTGATTGATTACTACAAGAACAAGTAAGCAGTTTCCCGGGAGTCATCAAGGCAAGTGGTCAGGACCCCTCAAAGCAAACCTCCTTCTAAGACTGAGACTCAAGGGGAATACATGAGCAGGCATGTGGTCTGGCTGGTGACCACATTGGTCACAGATAAAGGGAAGAGGGGGGAAAACAGCAATGAAGTTGCAAGCTAAGCCCAACCACTGTCAATAGACCCCCGTGAACCCGGGTGGCGACCTGGATGGCCAGCAGTATGGCAAGACCTGGGAACTCCTGGGCCCAGAGGCAGTGTCATGGCCACAGAGGACTAGAGTGGAGAGTGAAGTGTCCAGCTGATATGAAGTGAGGAGAGATGCACAAGAACACCCATACTTGCAGATAGTACCCACTTGACCTGGCATCAATGGCTGGATGATCACAACTCGACTAGAAGAAAGAAGAGAGGGGGAAAAAAAAAGAGTAACCTGCTACAATTTGATGAACTTTACCTATACTTGTGGATGTAGTAGCTCAAAAAAGGGAACAAATCTTTACAGTAAGAATCACTCCCACCCCCTAAATACACAGCGTTGACAGGGATGGGCAGCATAGATATTGGCTACCCAAAATGGGGGAGCCTATAAAGGCAAGAAGTGACTAGCTTACAAGATTTCAAGAGGGAGCCTAGTTCCAGACGCGGCAGGGGAAAGTAGAATCACCACTGAATGATTTCTAATCTGTTGGGACTGGGCTGGTGAAAGAAAATGGGGGTAAGACTCTTGTGGTACAATAGTGAATAATTGCCAACAGGTCTGACTGTGAGGGTCGGAAATGTAGAGGTAGATGTTTTTTGACAAAAGGAGGAGAGTGATTGATTTTGCAGCCAAGGAGTGGAGGTCCCTGGGATGATCAAGTGAGAAGAATGGAGAGCAGGACCCTTCCCAGAGAGGCAGTAATGCCAGGGATGGAGACAGAGAAGATGAGGTGGACAGATGGAGGACTGGGGACACTGGACTCAGGGAGGGAGAAGGGCTGTGTGCTGGTGAGTGGGGGAGGCCTGTGTGGTGTACCCTTTGGGGTTATATTATGATGCATGGAGGGGATTGTAATTATTGCAATAAAATGAAATATGATAGGATGAGTGTAAGGCTGATTGATGTAAACCCCATAATAAAAACTTTAAATAAATAAATAATGTTTAAAATGTCTTGCTATTTATTGTCCTGTGTCTGTTAAAACATGATTTTATAAATATCAAGCAATCCGAATTACTTCTTGTAAATTCCTCGATCCTCTGTATGTAAGCTCTGTGAAAATTCTTTTTTTTACTGCAGTATTTTGGTGAATCCTTAAAAGGTACTGTCCATCTTGACTCATGGAAAGAGAGGAACCGAGAGCTGGCGGCCAGGAGGCAGACTTGCAGAATGTGCACTTTGGTGATATAAATTATTATATATACCTGAGTGCTTTGTTTTTTAAAAAAAAGAGCTAAATACTGTTAACTGATGGTTCATAGAGGGAATTCTAATCATTGTAATGAAACAAGATGCATGATTTGTTGAATGTAAAACTGATGATCTGCCCTGTAAACTTTCACTCAATCCACATTAAAAAAAAAAAAAAAAAAAAAAAGTGAAGAAAATCAAAGACACATGGAAACAGTTAGTCCAGGAACTAATGTATGATATAAACATCAGCCTCCATTGCCAGAAGAAATAGCTGGTACCCAGCTACCACAAAAGCAACTGCTCTGAAAAGGATCACATTAGAATGTCTAGGATCTTGGTGTAGTTTTGTAGGATGAGTATTGGATTGTTAATTGCAAGGTTGGCAATTCAAACCCACCAGTCACTCCTCTGAAACCCTATACTGAGTCACTATGAGTTGGAACCAACTCAACGGCACTTAACAGCAACAACAACAGATAAGAGTGAAAAAAAAAAAAAATGTGGAACGAAACTCAAAATCATAAAAAGGACCAGGCTTCCTGGTCAAGTAGAAATTGGTGGGATACATGAAACTATGGCCCTTCCGTCTGGTGGCTTCTGTGTTATTATGATTATGGAGGCTATGCCACAAGTATTTTAAATACCAGCCAGGTCACACATGGTGGACAGATTTCAACTTGAGCTCCCAGACAGACAGATTAGGAAGAAGGAGAGACAAACTATTTCTGAATAGTTAGTCACTGAAAACCTTATAAATAACAGTGGAACAGTGTCAACACCAGAATATTGAATACTGAAACATGATAAAGAGCACCAGAATATTGTTAGCTATAATAAAGGAAAAAGAGTCCTTCAGGTTGGAAGGCATTCAAAATGTGACTGGGGTAGAGCTGCCTCATCAAAATAGAGTTGACTGTGATGATGTCAATGAAGTACAGTCTTCAGGACCTTCATTTGCTGATGGGGCCCAACTCAAAATAAACAGAAATAGCTGTAAACATCCATTAATATTGGAACAGGAAATGTATGAAGTACGAATATATGAAAATTGTAAGATGTCAAAAATTATATGGAATGCAAAAACACCAATATCCAAGTGAGCCAAAATGGGCTTGCATTGACAATTTAAAATCTGACAATCAGATTTATTATGCTGGGAATGAAAAATTGAGATGGAATGGTGTCACATTCATCATCAAAAAGAACATACAAAGATCTGTATTGAAGTATAATGCTATCTGTGAGAGGATAATGTCCATATGCTTACAAGGAAGACCTTATTATTCAAATTTATGCACCAACCACAAATATCAGTGATGATGAAATTGAAGAATTCTAACAACTTCTCCAATCTAAAAGTGATCAACCATATAATAAAGATATACTAATATTACTGGCAATTGAAATCCAAAGGTTAGAAACAAAGAGGAAGGACTACTAGTTAGAAAGCATGGCCATCATGATAGAAATTATGCTGGAGATCACATGATAGTATTGTGCAATATCAATGACTCCTTCATTGCAAATACCTTTTTTAAACAACATGAAAGATGACTATACACACGGACCTCACCAGATGGAATACACAAACATCAAATTGATTGCATCTGTGGAAAGAAATGGTGGAAAGGCTCCATATCATAACAAGGCCAGGGGCAGACTGTGGAACAGACCATGAATTGCTTATATGCAAGTTCAGGCTGAAGCTGAAGAAAATTTAAACAAGCCCACAACAGTCAAAATATGAATATATCTACCTGAATTTAGAGATAATCTGATAAACAGATTTGATACATTAAACACTCAAGACTGAAGACCAGAGTAGTTGTGGGATGAAATCAAGAACATCATACAGGAAGAAAGCAAAAGGTCATTAAGAAGACAAGAAAGAAGGAAAAGACCAAAATCGATGTCAGAAGAGACCCTGAATTTTGCTCTCCAGTGTAGAGATGGAAGAAATGAGGAGGTACAAGAGCTGAGCATAAAATTTCAAAGGTCAGCTCGAGAAGACGATGTCAAATATTATAACAAAATGTGCAAAGTTAGAAAACCAAAAGGGAACAACACACTCAGCATTTCTTAAGCTGAGGGAACTGAAGAAAAAATTCAAAGCTCGACTTGTAGTATTGAAGGATTCTATTGACAAAATACTGAATGATGCAGAAAGCATCAAAAAAAGGGAAGGGGGAGAATACACAAAGTCATTGTACCAAAAAGAAATGTTCGATGATCAATCATTTTAAGAGGTAACATGTGATCAAGAACCAGTGATCCTGAAGGAAGAAGTCCAAGGTGCATTGAAGTCATTGGCAAAGAACAAGGCACCATTGATGGAAATCTTCGTACAAATTGATACAGCACTGGAGGCAGTCACTTATCTATGCCAAGAAATTTGGAGGACAACTGACTGGAAGAGATCTGTATTTGTGCCCATTCCAAAGAAAGGTGACCCAATGGAATGCAGAAATCATTGGACAATATTGATATCCCATGCAAGTAAAGTTTTGCTAAAGACAATGCGAAAGTGGCTGCAACCATACACTGACAGAACTTTCAGAGGTTCAAGCTGGATTCAGAATAGGACATGGAAAGACGGATATCATTGCTGACATCAGATGGATCTTGGCTGACATCAGAAGGAGATAATAGCAGAAAGATGTTTGACTGTGCTTTATTGACAACACAAAGCCTTTTGATTGTGCAAATCATGACAAACTATGGACAACATTGTATGAGTATTTCAGAACACTTAATTGTACTCATGAGGAACCTGTACATAGACCAAGAGGCAAGCAGCTGTTCTAACAGAACTAGGGAACACCGAATAGTTTCAAATTAGGAAAGGTGTGTCAGGGTTGTTTTCTTTCACCAGACTTAATTCAGTCTGTATGCTGAACAAATAATCTGAGAAACTGGATTATATGAAGAAAAACATGGCTTCGGGATTGGAGGAAGACTCATTAACAACTTCGGATATGCAGATAATACAACCTTGCTTGATGAAAGTGAACAGGACTTAAAATACTTACTGATGAATTTTAAAGACTACAGCCTTCAAAATGGGTTACATCTCAATGTAAAGAAAACAACACTGAACAAATAAACAACATCCATATAAGTGGAGAAAAGATTGAAGTTGTCAAAGACTTAATTTTGCCCAGATCAACTATCAACAGTCATCGAAGCGACAGTCAAAATATCAAGCAATGTATTGCACTGGGCAAATTTGCTGCACAAGACCTCTTTAAAGTATTCATGAGCAAAGATGTCAGTTTGAGGACAAAGTTGTGCATGACCCAAGCCATGGTATTTTCAATAGCCTCATATGAACATGAAAGTTGGACAGTGAAAAAAGAAGACCATAAAAGAATTGATGCATTTGAGTTATGGTGTTGGAGGAGAATACTGAAAGTACCATGGACTGCCAAAAGACAAAAACAGATCTGTATTAGAAGTATAGCCAGGTTACTCCTTGGAAGCCAGGATGGCTAGACTTCGTTTCTCATACTTGGAACAAATTGTCAGGAGGGACCAGTCTCTGGAGAAGGATATCATGTTTAGTAAAGTGAAGGGTCGGAGAATAAGAGGAAGACCCCAACGAGATTGGCGGTAACAATGGGCCCGGGCGTAGCAGCAGTTGTGAGGTTGGCCCAGGACCAGGCAGTGTTTTGATCTGTTGTGCACAGGCTCCTCACTGTGAGTCAGTATCGACCCAATGGCACCTAACAACAGCAACAAAATAATGTCTGTTGGGTTTAATAGCATTTAAGTGCTAAATATATTTTATTAGGTTGCTGTTGTTGTTAAGTATCACTGAATTGGTTCTAACTCATAGTGACCCTGTATAAGAAATCTAGGCAGTGACTGGTGGCTTTGAACTGCCAACCTTGCAGTTAGCAGTCCAGTGTCCATCCTACAGTGCCACATCAGTACTCCTTTATTATTTTGTTATAGTTCTTTAAAAAATAATAATCTATGTCCATATGTAAGGAGCTTGGTAGCATAATGATTCCAAATTGGGCTACTAACCTCAAGGTCAGCAGTTCAAAACTACCAGCTCTTTTGTGGGGGAAATCTTTTCTGCTCCCATAAGATTTACAGCTTCGGAAACCCTAAAAAGGGTTGTTATGAATAGGAACTGACTCCGCAGCATATAATACCACCACCACCATATCCACATGTAAGGAACCCTGATTGTGCAGTTAAGTATTGGGCTGCTAAACAAAAGGTGGATAGTTTTGTCTGCTTCACTGGAGAAAAATGAGGTAGTCTGCTTCTGTAAAGATTTATAGTCTCAGAAATCTTACAAAGCAGTTCTACTTTGTTCTTTAGGGTGTGAGTGAGAATCTACACAAGGGCAGTGGATGGATTATACCCATATGTAGATATGTATAGATGATATGTTCTTGCATATTGGTCAGTAAATATGTTCAATTTCAGGGTTAGAAATGTTTGGTTTGTTTTTTTGGCAGTATACTCATCAATAACTAATATGAGAGAGATGACAATTACCTGAGTAGTTCTATACTGAGAAAATCCAATATTCAATGAGAAATCTCCCTTCACGTCATCTGTGTTTGGTTCTAGTTCAGTGTTCAATGCTTCTACTCAAGAAAATTTGATAGCAAGATTCTTACATTTTAAGAAATGAAGTCCCAATTATCATCACAGGTGAGTCTTAGCTTAGACGCCATGTCCAATTCTCCTTATTTTGTTATATCTACCTTCCAACCACTCCCAAGAAAGGAAAGAACAAAATGTGTGATTGATATATTATGTGCAACTTGAAAAATGCTAGTATCTTGAAACAATCACTTTTGATAGCTTTGAGAGCAAAATCTGTAAGACATTTATGTATTCTAGCCTTTGAATTTACAAAAACTTAAACTAGATAATACCTTCAATGGTCTCATTTATCACTGAAATCTGCACAAGTATAAGTTAAGATTTCCATTAACAAGAAAGAAAATGAAAAGGAGTGCCTCCTCAAAGTGATGAAGGTGTGTTTTTTTCATTTGTTTTCCCCCTGGTTGCTCATCAGCTACCAACTGAAAAGTCAGCTGTTCAAACCCATCTGCCACTCCACAGGAGAAGGAAGTGACAACCAGTTTCCATGAAGATTACAGGTTTGGAAAATCTATGTGGCAGTTATAGTCTGTCCTTTAGTGTTGCTAGGAGTCAGAATCAACTTGATGGCAATCAGTAAAATTATAATGAAGACCATTTTCAAAAATCCTTAAATACTATGGAGCTTAGAAACAAATGAGTTTAAGATTTGGATGAGTGATAAAAGTTGATTGAAAAATCCTTTTATAAAGAAACCATTGCTGTTCTTACAGAGTCAAACAGCTGTTAGAATTAATGTAAGCATTTTCTATAATAACAGTACCAAAGTGTAGGACCTTAATAATAATATAGATATATTTTTTAACCCCCCATTCTCCTCTCAAATGAATGTAAGTTGTAACAGCAAAGAAATAAAATAACTCCCAAAATGATTGCAAATTGATCCTGTCATCCCAAGGATGATGGATTGATTCAATTAATCAGTAAGTCTTTTCTAAGAGTCCTTCAGGGAGTTATTTACCAGAGGCATACCCTGTTTACTCCCCTTCCGTGTGCTGTCATTTTTCTTCATTATTCTCCCAGTTTTACTCATTATATCTTTGGGGGGTATGCTGCTCTCATTGTGTAGAGAGGTTTTGCGACAGCTGTCCTGATTTAAATCTGAGCTTTAAACTGGAGGCCAGCAGAACACCTGAGCCTCCTTGTCATTGCTACCACAGCCCGAACATCCTGAATGCTGTCAGGATGAAGTCAAAGGAATGAGTTATAAATGGGAAGTCAAAGGGAAAGTACCAAATTGAGTGAAAACCCTCCATTCATTTATATGCAACACGCTTTTGCTCCACACACATGGAACTAACCATACTGTGGATGACATCCCCATCTCCAAAGGCAAGACAGAGAGAGTGAGCTGAGTTGCAGAGATCTATAGTGGTCATTCGTGGAAAGAAAGAAACATACCCAGTGATATGTGTTATTTTGGGTTCTGAAAGGCAATTATTCTTAAATATAAAACATTCCTATTTCCAATGAGCCAAAAATACTTGGCAATGCTTAAATTGCAAAGGATATGGACTCCAGGAGTTGTCTGCAGAGGAACCTGACACATCCTGTTATCAGGGCAGCTACACAGTTTACAGGACCCAGTGCAAAATGAAAATGAAAATGCAAGGATCTTTGTTCAAAGAACAGGAAAGGAAGTGCTACTAAAGGTATTAAAATATACAGTTTTGGGGGTTTTAAAAATATTTGTTATTAATAAAGTACTATTGTTGTTAGGGGCTGCCAAATCATTTTGGGTTCATAGCCATCCTAGGCACAGAACCAAATGCTGCCAGGTCTCCTCACATTTGTTTTTACAACTGAGCCCATTGCAGCTGTTACCATGTCAATCCATCTCACTGGAGGGTCTTCCTCCTTTTTGCTGACCCTCCACTTTACTAAGCATGATGTCCTTTTCTAGGGACTGGTCCCTCCTGATAACACGTCTAAAGTATGAGGGATGTGGTCTCACCATCTTAGTTTCTAAGGAACATTCTGGTTGTACTTTTTCAAACACAGATTTGTTTGTTCTTCTGGCAACCAATGATACTTTCAAAATCCTCCTACAAAACCATAACTCAAACGCATCAATTCCTCTGTGGGTTCATTATTTACTATCCAATTTTCATATTAATATGAGGTTATAGAAAATATCATGGCTTGAGTCAGATCCACCTTAGTCTCTAAACTAATATCTTTGTTATTTGAACACTTTACAAAGAGGTCTTGTGTAGTACATTTGCCTAATGCAATATGTCTTTTGATTTCTTGACTGCTGCTTGCATGAGTGTTGATTACATATCCAAGTAAAATGAAATCTTTGACAACTTCAAACTTTCGTTCATCTCTCATGATGTTATTTATTGATCCAGTTGTGAGGGGTTTTGTTTTCTTTACATCAAGGTGCAATCCATACTGAAAGCTATAGTCTTTGATCTTCATCCATAAGTATTTTAAGTCATTTTCACTTTCAGGAAACAAGGCTGTATCATCTGCCTATCACAGTTTGTTAATGATTCTTTCTCCAATCCTGATGCCTAAATATAGTCAGGGTAATAATAATATATGAGTAATAATAAAATTACAAACTGCTAAAACTAATATTTTTGTGTTATATATTCATAAAATATAATAAATTTAATCATTAATATTACATATTGATTAATCATAAGATTTGTCTGGCTCAATTTTTTGCAAGTTTATTTATTAGGTCACCAAAATGTATATTTTAGCCCCTTCCATTTTAGTCAATGAAGTTCAATCAATATTTGCCCTCACTTTTGGCAAATGTATTGAAATGAACATTTTATGATTTTTGATATAGAGAAGGATCTTTTCTTTGCATGCAGCTCTTACTGGAGCTGTTAATATTTAATAGGTTGTGATAACACTGGGATGCATTTCTGATAAATTATTTTGAAATCCACATTTTAGCAATCAGAGCCTTGATAGCATAATGCATAAGCACTCAATTGTTAACCAAAAAGCTGGTAGTTCAAACCCACTAGCCACTCTCCTAAAGAAAAGAACTGGTGATTTGTTCCCATACAGATTTCCACCTAGAAAACCCAACAGAGCAGTTCTACTCTGTAATAGGGGCTCACTATTACACTCAACGGCACATGACACAAAGAGTTACTATTCTCATAGTATCGCTAAAAAGATTTATTTATAAAAATCAGTTTCATGTATATCTGAATTTAATTATAAGTGGAGTTTTATACAGTGGCATTTTAGTGCTTTCTCTGACATTTCCTGTAAGTTGTGGAAGTTGGATAACAAGCTGAAAGTGGCTTCACGATTTATATATAATTCCGAACACCTGTTCTGTCACTGAATCTTCAATTACAAGAAAAATAATTTTTAAATGATCTTCTTCCTCCATAATTTGTTCATCTGAAGCGTCACATAAAAATAAACTCCTTTTCTGTCTAATGCTAATACTACAATATTTAAGTTTAATTTCTATCTCTCAGCCTATGAGCATTTGTTTTGCAAAGTTGAAGTAGCTTTGAAAACGGAAGACTCTAAATTGCTCGACTAAGTGTAATAATTTTATGATATGCTTTATTGGAATTTCCAAGAGTACACTTTCATCTTTTAATAATTTACTATCAAAGTTTATTGCCTGAGTTCTAGCAGTTCCTGTTCCAGAGTTCAAACATGAGACACTGAAGGTGCATGCTCTCTCATGGGACCAATAGGTAAGATGGCCTCCCACAGATCTCAACATTGCCTCAATGTGGACCCCTTCTATCTCAAGGGGCAAAGTCCTCTCCACCTCCCTCTACCTCTTCTCTTCCTCCCACATCCCCACTCCTTTCCTCCTGATTCCCAAACCAGATTCCTCCCAGATAGTTCCCTCTTCACAGCAGTCCCTAGGAATGCCTTGAAACATATGCATGTGTGCTGAGAAGCCAAACCAATTGCTCCATGAACTGTTCCCAGGATCCTGAGCTAGTGTCATTGGTGTGGCTGCTGGATCACAACCATGCACACAGGATGTGCCCCTGTAACTTCTCTGCTTGCCACCTGCTCACAATAATTTAATAGGAATTTTATGAAGAGGATAAAGCATTAAACCAAGTACCAGACCCTTTTAAACACAGTGACTATGCATGGGTGTACAGGTAAACTTCTCATGACATTTCTACAGGAGTTAAGAGTAAAGACATTCTTTCTACCCCGACTTTCACTTCATCATTCCATTTTGTTACTAAATAAATCGAATTCAAAATTTCACTTATAAGAAAAATAATCCTGGGGTGTTTTTTGCAAGAATGGCAAGATGACTATTTCCAAAAATAATGAAATACAAAAAGAATAGTTTGGATATCTTAAGTATCTTAGATAGTAAGATAGGTAGGTAATTTCAGTCCTACAACAAATCAGCTGAATCTCTGATTAATGTGTAATTACTCAGGTTTTAATTTCATTTCTATTAAGGGCAAGATTTTGTTTGGCTAATTTAAATCTATCGTTGGCACGGGCACGATCATTCCTCAAACCTACTGCTGTCCAGTCAATATGGACTCATGTTCACCCTATAGAACACAGTGGAACTGCCTCACATTTCCAAGTCTTTACATCTTTATGGATGGTTTATCCTGCACAATGGCTGGTGGGTTTGAATTACCGACCTTTTGGTTAGCATTGGAGTGCTTCAATCCACTGCACTACCAGAGCTCCTGCACCAACGTTGTTGTCATTTTATTGTTAAGTGTCATCAAGTCAGTTCTGATTTACAGCAACCCTATATAGGGTTTCCAAGGAGCAGCTGGTGAGTTTAAACTACTGACCTGTGGTTAGCAGTCCAGTGCTTATCCTACAACACCACACTATAACACCAACACTGTTGTTGTTGTTTAGTGTCATCAAGTCAGTTACAACCCATAACGACCCTGTATAGGGTTTCCGAGGAGCAGCTGGTAAGCTTGAGCCACCGACCTAGCAGTTCAAATGGCTTTGCTGTCTGTCTTATTAAGCCACAGCACCACACCAGGACTCCAACATTGCACCTCTATAATTCAGGTAAACCATTCTGACAATACAAGTTCAAGAATAAATTTCAAGAATCATAGCAAAGGTTTTTTTTGGGTTTTTTTCTCATTCCTTTCAAGGAAAATGTGGCTTTCATAAGAATAGGTAAGATTAGTGACACTATATCTAATGCATTTTAAATCAGATTGGCTCCATGCGATAAGCAGTGAACTGCGAACCACAAGGTCTTCAATTCAAGCCCACCAGGCACTCTGTGGAAGAAAGATAAGGCTTTCTGCCCCCTCCCGTAAGATTTAAAGACTTGGAAACACTATACAGGGTCACTCTGATTTGAAACTTACTCAACTGGACTTAAAAACAACAAATGTATTTTTAACAATTGCTGTTGTTGTTGTTAAGTGCCATTGAGTTCGTTCTGAATCATAGCAACCCTGTGTATATGAGTAGCTGGTGGATTTGAACCACTGACTTTGTAGCCACCAGTCCAATGTTTATCCTACAGCACCACACCAGGACTCCAAAATTGATTTGTTGTTGTTGTTGTTGTTGTTGTTGTTAAAGTGCCGTCGAGTCGGTTCCGACCCATAGCGACCCTGTACAGGGTTTCCTAGGGTGTAAATCTTTATAGGAGTAGAAAGCCTCATCTTTCTCCTGAGAAGCAGCTGGTAGTTTCAAACCGCTGACCTTAAGATTCGTAGCCCGATTCATAACCACTACGCTACCAGAACATTTAGAAACTGAAAATATGCCAAATTATATTGCATCATGAATCAAGATACTCTATAGTCAAAATTGCATATTGGAATGACTATATTTTATCTATTTGAAGGATATCACACTTCCTTCTTTCATATTTCTCTATGTGTATGTATATATATGATACTCGAGATCAGCAAAGTCCCCTTTACTCTTTTTTCTCTCTAGCAACATTCTGCAATATAAGATAATAGCTACATTTATTAAGGACATATTAAGTGTCATGCAACATTCTACATAGTCATAACATGTAAGCAATTGATCCAAATTCCAATCACAATCAGCCAATCTGGAGGCGGGCCTTGTTGGTGGCTAGGGTGGAGGTACAGGCAAAGCAGATCCAGGGCAGAGCTCCAAAACTCGGAACCACAGAGATAGGAATATTTTGATGGTTTGAAGGCCTACAGATTGTGGAACTTGAAGCTGAAGTTAAAAATCGCGTACTTTTGAATCTGCTGGGCTGGGCTTGGAGGCCCATAGCCGACATACTGGGTGAAACCAAAGGACAAGACAAACGGGAGAGCAGAAACACCACGGAAAAATGCCGCGGGAACCTTGGAGCAAAGGTGCACTTTGTCAGTTTTGCTTTGTTCTGATTTTCTTTTCTTTTTTTGGGGGGGTGACTAGAGGGGGAGCCTGAGCAAGTGGACACCCCCCACCCTCACCACTGGTGGGTTCTTCTGCCATGCATATGCACAGATACTCAGTGCAAGAGCAGGCCCTGAAGGAGTTTGGCTTGTTTGTCTTTTGTTTTTAAAACGGGAAAGCACAGGACAGGGCTGTAGAGAGGGAAAGAGAATTTAAAAACAAAACAGGCCGAAAATTAAATTAAAGCCTGAGATATAGCATAACAATCAACACTGGCATCCTGAAATCTCTCAGGCAGCTTTGAAAGCAAGCAGCTGAAGAGAGGACCTTAAAGTTATATTAGGCTATAGATTTTTTTTTCCTTCTCTCCCTCCTCTCCTTTTTCTGTGATTATAGACTGCAGTATTCAGTCTAGTTTTTGTTGTTCTTGTTTTTTGTTTGTTTGTTTGTTTGGGGGTTTTGTTTTTTTTTTCCTCTTGTATTTTTTTCGCTGGTGCTGTTTTGCTATTATATGCTCCCCCTTCAAGCTTTGGAGGACTCTCTGTCTCCATATATTACACAAGAAGAGTCAGCAATTACTGCCATATAGACAAGCTACAATTATACTCTATAAAACATCAAAACACAGGCAAGAACCAATACCAATTACCATATACCAGGGAAACAGACAACACCTGTGAAAGTTACTCTGAGTTAAGCAATAAGAAGAGTAAAAATGGAAGCCCACATCCTGATCACATCTCCCTGGAAGCAATCAGAAAGCATAAAAAAATACCAAAACACATATTCAATTAAGTATTAAGGCCACAGATAAATACTAATCATGTCCAAGAAGCAAAAGTACATGTCCAGAAATAAGATAAAATTGTCTGAGACAAATGACCTAGAGGTAGACCTGGACTCCTTTCTGGATGGAGGGCAGGCTTTGGAAATGCCTGAGAAGGAATTCAGAAAAATTATTATAAAATGTTTCAAAACACTTTACAATGGAGTTTTAAGGAAGAAGTCAGGAAAGTGCTACAGGAGCAATCAAATAAGATAGATACAGCATTAGAAACAATTCAAAACCTACAGAAAGAGGTCCAAATGATCAATGACAGAATATCGGAAATAGACAATATTCTGAAAGGGCAAAGGAGTAGAATAGATGAGATGGAAGGCAGAACCAGTGAACTGGAAGACAAATCTCTCAACACAATCAGCCAATCAGCAGAGCCCACCATCCTACCCTTTAATAGACTAAAGCTCCAGCAAGCAGCATGCACATGTAAGTAGCTCTGTTTTCTGCTGCCATCAACTAAAATCTCTATCTGATTATGTATTATTTTATTCATAGAATATATAGTTCCAACCCCATTCAAAGAAATTCCTTTCTTCCACACACTACATCACCTCAAAAATATTCAATTCAGACTTAAAATGGAATTTCTTGACAATGAAGGTGTTCAGCAGTGTGGGTTCCAGGGGAAGACGAAAATTTCCCAGACTGAAATGATCTCCTTGGCTGCAGTGATTTGTAAGTGGACCTTATATGTGACAAACTGTCTTTTCAGAGAGAAATAGAAGCACAGTAAATCTTGATTTATAAATTAAAAAGAAAACACACAGTTATTATTGAACTGTCTTCTATAGGTTTTAGTTTGTTTATGAACTGTTATGCATTTATGTTATATGAGGTTAAGTCAGACAGTATTGCTGCAAAATCATAAAACCCTTTAATATACAAAAATATCAAAATGCAAAGCTGTTGCTATCTGGAGTATCATCCTTCTAGGTCTACACACTTCTGAAGATGGTGTTTCCATCTCTTTTACCCTTCTCTGAAAATTTTTGCATTCTTTGATTTTTATCATATCAAAATGGCAATTTTGGCATCCTTAAGGAACTCAAATCATGTTCCCTTTAAATATTCTTTGAATTTGGAGAGCAAAAAAGACTTAAAATGGCAAGATCAGTACTATAGTGCAAATGGAAGTAAGTCTCCCAATGAAATTCTAATAGAAGAATTGTTACCTTTGATGAATGATCACGTGTCTTATTGTGATGTAAAAGTATTTCCCCACACAACATTCCTGGCATTTTTGTCACAGTAGTTTTCAGTTTTTGCAAACTTCTTCCTAATAAGCACCTCCATGATCATCCTGTGAAATTCTATCAAGATTTGTTGCTATTGTTAAATGCCATCTAGTTAGTTAGGACTCAGCGACCCTGTACAGAGTTTCTGAGGAGTGCCTGGAGGGTTTGAACCACCACTTTGTGATCCAGTGCTTTATCTTACAGTGCCACACCAAGTCTCCTCTAGTAGACTTCCCCTTTACCATCCCAGAAAACAGTTGCCATAAACTTCTGAGCTGATCGCTCTGCCTTGAATACATCTTTGAGGTCTTCCTAGCCCTCCTTAAAATGTTTGATCCATCTTAAAGCCAATGTATCACGTGGGGGCCAACATTCCTGTAAACTTATTGCAAAGCTTTGGGAAGATGCCCATTAATGTTCTTTTAAAAAATTGACATTCGCTGTATCTCAAAATCATTTTTTTCTCTTGGTACAAAAAGCATCCTTTTTTAAGCCAACCTAAGACAAGTGTATTGGTGTGGTGCTGTGGGTTAATGTGCCAGACTGCAAAGCCATTTGAACTGCAAGGTTAGCAGTTAAAGCTCACCAGATGCTCCACGGAAACCCTATACAGGATCGCTATAACCAACTTAACAACACTTCACAAGACAACAAGACAAGTGTATTACTTAGATAACTTGTCTCCAGCCATCCACTATCACAGACATGTTAAAACACACCGTGTTTGGAATAAACTCATGTATGTGTGAAGTAAAACTTGTTGACTTACCCTTATGTTTCTTTTTCTTTACATTTAGAAAATGCTTAAGAGTCTAAATCTCTCAAAGACAAGGTTTAAAGTGTGCCATTCCTCTTTTGTAAATTTCTCATTGCATAACCATATGACCACTTTTCAGAAATACATTTTCCTGGAATATTCTCACATTATCCATCAGACATTTCACTTATAAATGTTCATTAGCATCCATGTGCAGTGAAATGGACCTCAAATTTTCCATCTGGGGATTAACCATGAATTTGAACCTCTCCCATCTTTCACATTAATATAAATCAACTCATATGTATTGAGAGTCTAGTATGTATTATCAACTCTGATCAATGCAAAGGAGTTTTAAGACTGGTTTCTGCTTCAATAAACACACAAAATTAATAATACATGGTAAGTGCACAGTGAGTGCTGTAGAAATGCATGCTGACTAGAATGTCTTATGACTAAAAACAAATGACCTAAATTCTAATGATTTGTTTCTTATGAATGATACTGGTATTTCACTAAGAAAATAAGAATGATTGATCATAGTGAGGAATAATAAATAACACCTCTGATGACATACACTTATATTATGAAACATCTTACAATATTATTCACAATCTGGTGATTGTTAAGTAGTAGAAAGAACAAGGCAGTTAACTGCAGAAAGCATAAACGCTCTTTTTTCTTCGTTCTTTCTTCTATACCATCCTGCCTCTCTAAGCTAAGCCCACTACACATACACATTCGTCATGCACCTCACTCACACATATACACACACACAAGGACAGTTGCAATTGTGCACATATGTTCAGTCTTATTATGTTTTCTTACTTTCAAAATAATTAAAGATGACAGAAACCCCTGTTCTGGTTCTACTTACATCACACCAGAGGGTTTGACCCAGGCACGTGTTAACTAACAGTCTAACTAATCCCAGGGGACCTAGAAGAAAGGGTGCTCAAATACAGAAAAGCAAACAAATGTTCCCTATTTTAAGTAAAAGAGATAATATATTAGCTTCCATATTAAGCAAGCTTAAAAGGCGAAACTCTGAAAGGCCAAACTGAATGCTTTAATTCAGATCATGAGAGCGATCATTTCAATTTGGTGCTACTACAATTAGACCTAGGTGCAAGCTAACAGATCTACAAACATGATTGGGTGTTGACTACAGTGTATCTTTAACAGCTAAATACAGTTTTATTCTCATATTTCAGAAATGTTGCCAGTAACAGTTACTGATATTTTTATCAAGCACCTTCCTACAGAAAAACTCTTCTTTTCACATGCTTGTCACCTCTTACTCTACACTGCGGCTTTCAAATATTAGAATGCATGAATATCAGCTGGAGTCCTGGTGTGGTGCTGTAGAATAAGCATTGGACTGCAAGGTCAGCTTGAATCATAAGGCCAGCAATTCAAATCACAAGGTCACCAGCCGCTTCTCAGACAACCTATACGAGGTCCCTATGAGTCATAACCAACTTGATGGCTCTTAGCAACAACAATATCAGCAGCAAGTATCACCTGGATAGATTGTTAAAACAATGTGCAGAGCTCCATCCTTGATACAGTGGATGGGGATGTGATTGTGGTTAAGTGCTATCAAGTCTGTTCCGACCCATAGCAACCCTGTATAGGGTTTCCAAGGAGCCTCTGGTGGGCTTGAACCACTGAACTTGCAGTTCCAATCGTCTTTGCAGTCCAGTGCATTAACACACAGCACCATACCAGGAGTCCAGACGGGGATGTAGACCCTGAATTTTCACAAATGATACCAATGTTACTTGTCCAAGTGAAGGTTTCACATTGGAAGTCTCTTGCCCACAATTCACAGTTCTTACACTCCATGCATATTTCCCATTTCTAACAATCTCACAATCCCTTATTTCTTTTTCCAAAAGAGCCCAGCTTCCTGAATGTACATCAGTTACATTGCCATCCACCACTGAGGCTACTTGCTGTTATCTGTGTATCTCCAGGGCCCTATTATTCAGTGTTGTAGTCAGCATTTCTCTCCATCCTTGCTCTTTGTTTAAAAAGAAACTTCTATTGTGATCTGAATGAAGGCCCACAGAGCAGACCATCAGCTCCACACTCAACAAACTACACACTTCAACATCCATGTTGTCCCAGGGGTGGAACTGACAAAAATTTATAACATCAATTATAACATCATTTCTGCCAAAACTTATAACATCATTCATGAGTCATACAAAATTATCAACTTACAAATTAGCCAGCTATATTTGGTCAGGAGACCTAGTGTGATGCTGTGGTTTAACGCGCTGGACTGCAGTCATTTGAACCATAAGGTCAGCGGTTCAAACTCATCAGCCCCACCTTGGAAACACTATACAGGGTCGCTCTGGGTCGGAACCAACTCAATGGCATTTGACAACAACAATAATATTTGGTCAAACATTTAATTAACTTACCCCTAATGTAATTGCTGAAACTGTGGTTGCTTTGATAGGACCAGACCGAATGATTTCAGGGACCTTATGGCTTTTTAAAGGAACTGTGGTAGTGTGGTGGTTATGAGTCAGGCAGCGAACCTCAGGGTCAGCAGTTCAAAACTACCAGCTGTTTCATGGGAGAAGGATGAGGCTTTCTGCTCCCATAAAGATTTACAGCCTCGGAAACCCTGTACAGGTTCGCTATGAGTCGGAACCAACTTGACGGCGCATAACAACAATAACAACATGGCTTTGTAGGCTGAGGGGATAGATGTTCCCCACCCCTGAACATTCCACCCATCACCTGACTCCTCTAGTCATTGTCTTCAGAAGGTAAAGTGCAGTGAATTACTTATATGAGGTTGTCCCCAGTTTCTTTTTGCACTCAGATGCCCAGCACTCTAACGTACTAACTGGGTCATTCTCCATCCAAAACTAGTTTTCAGACTGTAAAGCCCAGTCTATTGTACTATATATAGCTTAGTATTCATTATCTGTGTTACTGCTGGAGGTTTTTTCTGAGTCTGCTTCTCTAATTTGATCTTCCCTTTGCTTCTATCCTGCCACTTGCTGCAATGTACTCTAGTCTGTCCATCTTTGCCTGATTGCTAACTCTGACATGATTAAGGGTACAGAATGAATATGGGAGCCCTACTGATATCCTAGAATATGCAGTGAAACATACTAACCAACTATGTGTGACTGTAAGGTAAGTCTTTGAATCACTTACGTAGTCTCTGTATCCATTTTCATGTGATATTTGTAAAATGAGAATGGGGTGTGTAAATTACATTATCCTTCATGTTATTCCAAGTTCCAATGTAAATTATTTGGTGTTTTCCCAAAATTCAAGGGAAGAATAAAACTGTATGGTGGTGATATGCCGTGGAGTCAGTTCTGACTCATAACAACTCCTCATAGAGTTTCTGAAGCTACAAATCTTTACGGGAGCAGAAAGCCTCATCTTTCTCCCATGGAACAGCTGGTAGTTTTGAACTGCTGACCTTGAGGTTCACAGCTCGACTTGTAACCACTATGCTACCAGAGCTCCATATATATATATTTCTCTGTGGAATTCCACTCCTTGCCTTTTGGACATATTGTCAGGAGGGAATAGTCGCTGGAGAAGGATGTCATGCTCGGTAAGATGGAGGGTCAGAGAAAAAGAGGAAGACCCCTAACGAGATGGATTGGCCAGGTGGCATCTTTGATGGCGTCAAATGTGGCA
>NW_006408531.1:31931856-31944832 GCF_000296735.1 Chrysochloris asiatica | reverse complement strand
ACATTATGTGCATGCTATCAATTACAATCATATCTCCATGGAGGAGGTAAATCTGAAGAAAGTGTTAATCATGGATTCAAAGAGCTACAGTAGAAAGAAAAGTATTACTTTAAGCACTTACCAAGACCTCATGGCATAGTTAAGCCTACCTAAAAGACCTAATTAGACCCACAGTGACCTGCAGGTGAAAGTCAACTCTAAAGATTAAAGAAAATATGCATACAGTGTTAAATCATAGGCTCTGAAAATTGCAATCACAGAAAGTACTAAATTTCTTGTGTCTGTTATATCCTTTCCTTGAGCATATCTTTATGGACAATACCAGGGAAATAGAAAATAAACCACTTCTAAGAACAGAAGTAAACATTTTTACCTTCAGAAAGTATACCATCTCAAGGGGAATAAAACTTAAATTACAAGAAATAGTGTATTTTCTCTTTCTACCATTTTGGAACCTGTGGAGGCCTGATGGGAACAAGACTTCAGAGCCAGCAGCTATGTCTGGAAGGCTATGGTCCAAGGTCATTTTACCGGATATAAACAAGATCTTCCGAACAAAGAGAGCATACAGCTCTTCTGAAAATTGAAGGTGTTTATAATCAAGTTGAAACTGAATTCTATTTAGGCAAGAGATGTGCTTATGTGTACAAAGCAAAGAACAACACAGTACTCCTGGTAGCAAAGGTAATAAAACCAGAGCAATCTGAGGAAAAATAACTCAGGTCCATGGAAATAGTGGAATGGTTCATGCCAAATTCCAAAACAACCTTCCTGCTAAGGCCACTGGACACATAATCTGTATGATGCTGTATCTATCAATGATTTAAACTTACTGAAGGCAAATGAACAAAATTGTGGATTTGTGTGTTTAAAAAAAAAAAAAAAGAATGCATTGCTTAGGACAGCTCAGGAAAATATATAATTAAATACCATACTGAGGTTATATAAATTTTTCAGTATTCTAGAAGGAAATAGCAATCAATTTAAAAGCCTCCTTAAAGAATTCATTTCTTTAAAATATTAAGAAGGATTCGTTTTACAATATTAATAGCTAGAATTGTTGCATCTTTGAAATGCCACTTTAGTCAGATCCCTCTCAACTATGCTCTGAGCATTCAAAGGTACAGAATTCTAACTCTTAGCTTGCAAAAATCTTCTGTTTAGTGCATATTATTTTTTTACCAGTGTGACACTGTAGGGTAAGCACTGAACTGCTAACCGCAATGTCTGTGGTTCAAAGCTGCTCCTCGGAAACTCTATACATGGTCGCTATGAGTCAAAAACAACTCTGTGACACTTAACAACAAACAACCACACTTTTTCTGCTAAATCTGATATTTAACTATTTACCTTGTCTAGGAATATACCAAAGTTATTGAGAGAATTACTGTAAACATTCATGATCTTCAATTGCACTTGTGGTTGCTAAGTGTTAGCAGTGAATTCTGACTCATAGCGGCACTGTGTAGGGTTTCCAAGGAGTGACTGATGAGTTCAAACCACCAACCTTGCTGTTCAAACCAAACTTTCAGTCTAGTGCTTATCCCACAGCGCCACACCAGAACTTAGCAATTTCAAATGACTGAATCCTCTCTTCTGATTACTGCTTTCTCATTCTCTGCAGATAATCTATTTTTTATTAAAGTAAAATTTGAGCAAATTATACAAAGCCACAGAGTCCTGGTGTGATGCTGTAGGAAAAGCACTGGACCACAAGGTTGAATTGCAAGGTAAGTGGTTCAAACTCACCGGCTGCTCGTTAGGAACCCTCTACAGGGTCATTATAAGTTGGAACCAACTCAGTGGCACATAAAACAACAATATAAAGAGAAGGACATTTTCAATACCAATGAAGAGTTCTTATGTGCCCTTCTAGTTGTTACATCCTTTACCCACTTCATCTCAAAAACCAGGCTGTCCTCAAACACCATAAATCCGTTTTTCTTGTTCTTCAGTTTATGAAAATGGAATCACACAGCATATGATTTTTGACAGCTTTCTTTTAGTATATCTTTATATCTATGATTATCAAAAGTTTTACCAAAGGCTGTATTATAGTTTGGTGGGTTTTTTTGTTTTTTGCTGGTTAGTACACAATTGCATGAATATACCACAACGCACTCATTCACTCTACATATTGAATACATTTGGATTGTTGTCATATTAAGGCTATTATGCATAACTCTACAAAAAACATTCTTTGATACATATTCAACAGTAGAGTTACAAATGGTTAGATAAATAGTAGTAGTACTAGTTAGGTGCTATCAAGTCAATACCAACATATAGTGTCCCTATGCACAACAGAATGAAACACTGTCCAGTCCTGGATCAACCTCACATATTGTTGGTAGGCCTGAGCCCCTCACTTCCAATTCATCTTTTTGGGGGTCTTCCTCTTTTTCTCTGAGACTCCACTTTACCAAGCATGATGTCCTTCTCCAGTGACAGGTCCCACCTGATAATATGTTTGAAGTATGAAAGATGAAGTAAGACCATCCTGGCTGCCAAGGACCACTCTGGCTGTATTTCTTCCAACACAAATCTGTTTCTTCTTTGGCAGTCTAAGGTACTTTTAATGTTCTCCTCCAATTACCATAGCTCAAATTAATCAATTCTTCTATGATCTTCCTTATTCACTGTTCAACTT
Organism: Chrysochloris asiatica; assembly: GCF_000296735.1. Lineage (NCBI taxonomy): Eukaryota > Metazoa > Chordata > Mammalia > Afrosoricida > Chrysochloridae > Chrysochloris > Chrysochloris asiatica. Next base: position 31,942,182 of record NW_006408531.1, on the reverse strand, counting down.
TAGCATGCATAAATCTGTTGGTTCTATGGGCAACCCATGGCACTTTCAATATTCTCCTCCAACACTATAACTCAAAAGCATCAATTCTTCTATGATCTTCCTTATTCATTGTCCAGCTTTCACATGCATATGAGGTTATTGAAAATACCATGGTTTGGGTCAGACACACCTTAGTCCTCAAACTGACATCTTTGCTCTTCAACACTTTAAGGAGGTCTTGTGCCACAGACTTGCCTAATCAATATGTCATTTGATTTCTTGACAGTTGCTTCCATGAGATAAATACATAGGTGTATTTGAATTATAGAATTTGTAAAGAATATTGAATAAACTTACAATGGCTTCCACAAGACAAAAAAAAATCTATTTTTGAAAAAAAAGTAGAGGCCCAATCCCCCACTCATTTGTCAGTTTGTTGTACTGTGGGGGTTTGTGTGCTGTTGTGATGCTGGAATCTATCCCACTGGTATATTGAATGCCTCAGGGTCACCCATGGTGGCTAGGTTTCAGCGGAGCTTCCAGAAGAACAGAGACTAGAAAAAGGAGAGGCTGGCTGATTCTGATTGTTTAGTCACTGAAAACCTTATGAATAGCAGTGTAACATTATCAGATGTAGTGCCAGAAAATGAAAACATTATGAATAGCAGCAGAATATTGTCAGCTATAATAACAGAAAATAAGCTGGTCAGATTGGAAATACAACAGGAGAAGAATGGAGAAAAAGAATTGGGACCTTCATTTACTGATGGAACAAAATTCAAACTAAGAAAAAGAGTTGTAAACATCCATTAATAATGGAAATATGGAATGTACAAAGTATTAGTCTAGGAAAATTGGAAGCTGTAAAAAATGAAATGGAATGCATAAAGATCATTATCTTAGGCATTATAATGAACTGAACTGGACTAGTATCGGCCATTTTGAATCTGATAATCACAAGGTTTGCAATACTGAGAATGAGAAATTCAAGAGGAATGGTGTCACATTCATGAACCAAAAGAACATTTCAAGATCTCTGTTGAAGTACAATGCTATCTGTGGTAGGATGATATTCATATGTCTACTAGGGACACCAGTTAATACCACTATTATTAACATTTACACACCAACCACTAAAAAAAATTTATGCAAGACAAAGAGCTGTAAACATCCATTAATAATCAGAACATGGAATGTATGAAGTATTAATCTAGGAAAATTAGAAACTGTCAAAAATGAAATGGAATGCATAAACATCGATATCTTAGGCATTAGTGAGCTGAAATGGACTGGTATTGGCCATTTTGAATCTGACAACCACATGGTATACTATGCCAGGAATGACAAATTGAAAAGAAGTGGTGTTGCATTCATTGCAAAAAAAGAACATATTCAGATCAGTCAAGAGGTACAACACTGTCTGTGATAGGATAATATCCATGCACCTAAAGCGAAGACCACTATTATTAATACCACTATTATTCAAATTTATGTACTAACCACTGAAGTCAGGGAGGATGAAATAGAAGAATTCTGCCAACTTCTTCAATCTGAAATTGATCAAACATGCACTCAAGATGTATTGATCATTACTGGTGATTGGAATGCAAAGGTTGGGAGCAAAGAGGAAGGAGCAGTGGTTGGAAAATATGGACTTGGTGATATAAATGATGCTGGAGATCGCATGATAGAATTCTGCAAAATCAATTATTTGTTCATTTCAAATACCTTCTTTAGACAGCATAAGAGACATACACATGGACCCCACCAGATGGAACACATAGAAATTAACTTGACTACATCAGCAGAAAGAGAGGATGGAAAAGCTCCATAAAATCAGTCAAAACAAAGTCAGGGGCAGATTGTGGAACAGACCATCAATTAGTTATATGCAAATTCAAACTGAAGTGGAAGAAAATGAAAACAATTCCACAAGAGCCAAAATATGACCTTGAACATATCCCACCTGAATTTACAGACCATCTGAAGAACAGACTTGATACATTAAACACTAAAGACCAAAGACCAGAAGAGTGTGGAATGACATCAAGAACATCATACAAGAAGAAAGCAAAAAGTCATTAAGAAGACTAGAAAGAAGGAAAAGATCAAAGTCACTGTCAGAAGAGACACTGAAACATGCTCTCCAGCATAGAGATGCTAAAGCAAATGGAAGAAATGAGGAGGTCCAACAGCTGAACAGAAAATGTCAAAGTTCAGCTCAAGAAAACAAAGACAAATATTACAACAAAATGTGCAAAGATCTGGAGTCAGAAAACCAAAAAGGAAGAACATGCTCAGCATTTCTCAAGCTGGAGAAACTGAAGAAAAAATTCAAGGCTTGACTTTCATTATTGAAAGATTCTCTGGGCAAATTATTGAATGATACAGAAAGAATCAAAAGAAGATGGAAGGAATACACAGAGTCACTGTACCAAAAGGAAATGGTTGACGTTCAACTGTTTCAAGAGGTAGCATATCATTAAGAGCCAATGATACTGAAGGAGGATTGAAAGAATTGGCAAAGAACAAGGCACCAGGAATTGATGGAATACAAATTGAAATCTTTCAAGAAAGTGAGGCGGCACAGGAGGCACTCACTTATCTATGCCATGAAATTTAGAAGATAACTATCTGGCCAACTGATTGGAAGAGATCTGTATTTGTGGCCATTCCAAAGAGAGGTGACCCACCAGAACGCTGAAATCATCAGACAATATCTTTGATATCCCATGTGAGTAAAGTTTTACTAAAGGTAACACAGAAACAAATTCTTCAGTCTGAAACTGATCAAACATGCAATCAAGATGGATTGATAATTACTGATGATTGGACTATGAAGGTTGAAAAAAAAAGGAAGATTCAGTAGTTGTAAGATAATGACTAGTGATAGACATGATGCTGGAGATTGAATGATAGATTTTTTTAAGACCAATGACTTATTAATTGCAAATATCTTTTTTAAACAACATGAAAGGCAACTATACAAGTGGACCTCACCAGATGAAATACACAGGAATCCAGTTGATTAAATCTGTGGGAAGAGATGATAGGAAAGCTCAATATCAGCAGCCAAAATAAGGCCAGGCACATAATTTAGAACAAACAGATAATCAATTGTTCATATGCAAGTTCAGGCTGAAGCTGAACAAAATTAAGACAAGTCCATGACAGACAAAATATATGTTCATGCAAAAAGACCTTCAACATATCCCACCTGAATTTAGAGACCATCCCAAGAATAAATTTGATGCATTAGACATTCATGAACAAAGATGAGAAGAGCTGTAGGATAACATCAAGAACATCATAAAGGAAGAATTGAAAAGGTCGTTGTAAAACAGATAGAAAGAAAAGATTAAAATGGATGTCAGAATAACTCTGAAACATGCTTTTCAGAATAAAGATAATAAAATGAATGAAAGAAAAAAGCTGATCAGAAATTTCCAAAGAGCAGTTTGAGAAGACAAAGCAAATATTATAATGAAATGTGCAAAGACTTAGAGTTGAAAAACCAAAATGGAAGAGCATGCTCAGTATTTCTCAAAATTAAAGAGCTGAAGAAAAACTTCAAGCAATATTGAAGCATTCCATGGGCAAAATATTGAATGAGGCAGACAGAAAGCATCAAAAAAATACGGAAAAAAAAAAAAGAAAAGAATATGGAAGGTATACAGAGTCATTGTACCAAAAAGAAATTTTCGATGCTGAATATTTTCATATGATCAAGAACTGATGGTAAGGAAGGAAGAAGTCCAAGTTGCACTGAAGGCATTGAAAAAAACAAGGTTCCAGTCATTGAGGGATTAAAATTACAATCTGTCAACAAACTGATGAAGCCTAGGGGTGTTCACTCATCTATGCCAAGAATTTTGGAAGACAGCTATGTGGCCAATAGATTGGAAAGATCCATATTTGTGCACATTCCAAAAAATGGTGATCCACAGAATGCAGAAATCATCAAAAAGTAACATTAAGTAAAATTTTGCACAAATAATTATGACAATACATTCACAGGGAGCTACCAGAAATTCGAACAAGATTCAGAAGAGGACATTGAACTAGGAATTTCATTGCTGGCATCATATGGAATTTGGTTGAAAGCAGAGAATACCAAAAAAATGTTTTCTTGTGTTTTATTGACTATACAAAGGTATCCAACTGTGTGGATCATAACAAACTATGGATAATACTGTAATGAATGATTATTCCAGAACCCCTAACTGTGCTCATAAGGAACCTGTGCATATACCAAGAAGCAATCAGTCATTCAAACAGGATAAGGAGATAGTGAACAATTTAAAGTCAGGAAAAGTGTGTACCAAGGTTGTCTTTTCACCATGCTTATTCAGCCTGCAGGCTGAGCAAATAATCTGAGAGATGGATTCTATGAAGAATTTAGTGTCAGGATTGGAGGAAGACTCATTAACAACCTGTGATATGCAAATGATACAACTTTGCTTACTGAAAGTGAAGACAACTTGAAATATTGATGAAGAGCAAAGATTATAACTTTCAGTATGTATTGTATCTCACTGTAAAGAAAATTAAAATCCTTACAACTAGACCAATAAATAGCATCATGATAAACAGAAAAGATTGAATTTGTCAAATGTTTCCTCTTGCTTGGATCTACAATCAGCATTCATAAAAGCAGCAGTTAAGAAATCAAATGATGCATTGCATTAGGCAAATCTGCTGCACAAGATTGCTTTAAAGTGTTAATGAGCAAAGATGTTAGGTTTAACACTAAGGTGTACCACACCCAAGTCATTTTTCAATCACCACATATGCATGTGAAATTTAAACAATGAATAAGGAAGACTAAAAAATTTGATATGTTTGAATTATAGCACCGATGAAGAATATTGAAAGCACTATGGACTACCTGATGAAAAGAAAATTCTGTCATTGAAGAAGTAGTCAGAATACTCCTCAGAAGCCAGGATGGCAAGACTTCATCTCTCATACTTTGGACATGGTGTCAGAAGGGATTGGCAATGAGGTGGGGGGTTGGTTATGTGCCGCGGTGTCAGTTCAGACTCATAGCAACCCTGTATACTGTTTCCAAGGCTGTAAATCTTCACAAGAACAGAAAATCTCATCTTTCTCCTGCAGAACTGCTAGTAGTTTTGGATTATCAACACGACTCATAACAGTACGCTACCAGAGCTCCTTTGGTAAAGCGGAGAGTCAGAGAAAAAGAGGAAGACCCTCAAGAAGATGGATTGACACAACAGCATCAATAATGAACATATATATATATATATATTTGCATATATATTTGGTTGAGGGAGAAGTAGAAACAAGAGAAGGATTTTTAAAGTATAAGAATTAGAATTTTTATAAAAAATATGGGAATTGATCTAGTAGAGAGTGAAAAGGTGATGATATGAGATAAATGATTTGCTGATTCTTATATAAAAGCTATATAATGATTTCTACCATTCATCTGTCAATTTGTCATAGTGTGGTAGCTTTCATGTTTCTGTGATGCTAGAAACTATGCCACTGGTATTTTAAACACCAGCAGGGACAACCATGGTGGACAAGTTTCAGATGAGCTTCCAGACTAGGAAGAAGGAGGTGCTGACTACTTCTGAATGTTTAGTCACTGAAAATTTTATGAATAGCAGTGGAACACTGTCAGATAACACCAGAATGTTGAATATTGAAATTCGATGAGTAGCACCAGAGTATTGTCAGATATAGTGCTGGAAGATGAGCCCCTCAGGTTGGAAGGCACTCAAAATACTACTGGGGAAGAGCTGCCTCCATAAATGAGAGTTGACTCTGATGGTACAAAAAAAGTTAAGCTTTCAGGACCTTCATTTGCTAATTTGGTACAACTCAAAATGAGAAGAAACAGCTGTAGACATCCATTGATAATTAGAACATAGAATGTATGAAGTTGTCAAACATGAAATGGAATGCATACAGATCAATATTCAAGACATTAGTGAGCTGAAATGGACTGATATTGGCCATTTTGGACCTGACAGTAATATGGTTTACTATGCCAGGAATGACAAATTAAAGAGAAATGGTAATGCACGCATCATCAAAAGGAACATTTCACGATCTATCTTGAAGCATAATGCTGGGTGTGATAGTGTTACATTGGTTTGTTGAAAATTTTCTATTTGTTTTCCATCAATTCTTGGAGCCTTGTTCTTTACAAATACCTTCAGTGGACCTTGGATTTCTTTCTTCAGTACCATTGGATCTTGGTCATATGCTATCTCCTGGAATAGTTGAATAACAAACATTTATTTTAGTGCAGTGACTCTGTGTGTTACTTACATCTTCTTTTTATGCTTTCTGCATCATTCAGTACTTTGTCCATAAAATCCTTCAATATTGCAAGACAAGGTTTGAGTATTTTGTTCAGTTCTTTCAGCTTGAGAACTGCTGAGCATGTTCTTCCCTTTTGGTTTTCTGTCTCCAAGTCTTTGTGCATTTCATTATAATACTTGTTTTTGCCTTCTCAGTGTACCCTTTGAAGTTTTCTGTTCAGCTCTTTTACCTCCTCTTTTCCTCCATTTGCTTTAGCATCTATATGCTGGAAAGCAAGTTTCAGAGTCTTTCCTGGCATTCATTTTGGTCTTTTCCTTCTTTCTTTTCTTCTTAATGACCTTTTGCTTTCTTCCTGTATGCTGTTCTTGATATCATACCACAATTCTTCTGGTCTTCTTTCATTAGTGTTTAGTGCACAGAATTTTATCTTGTTGTTGTTGTTGTTGTTAAGTGTTGTCAAGTCGTTTCTGATCCATAGCGACCCTGTATAGGTTTTTCAAGGAGCAGCTGGTGAGCTTGAACCACCACCCTTGTGGTTCAAATGACTTTACAATCCAGTGCATTAACCTAAAGCGCCATACCAGGACTCCATCATATCTTGAGATGATCTCAAAATTCAGTGCAGATATGTTCAAAATCAAATTTTGGCTCTCATGGACTTGCTTTAATTTTCTTCAGCTTCAGCCTGAACTTGCATATGAGCAATTGATGGTCTGTTCCACAATCTATTCCTGGCCTTGGTTAGCTGATGATGTGGAATTTTCCCACCATTTCTTCCCAGAGATGTAGGTAATTTGATTTCTGTGTATTCCATCTGGGGATGTCCATGTGTATAGACACCTTTTACCTTGTTTTAAAAAAGGTATTTGCAATGAAGAAGTCATTGGTCCTACAAAATTCTTTCATACAATCTCCAGCATCCTTTCTATCACCAAAGCCATATTTTCCAACAGATCCTTCCTTTTATTTCTAATATTTGCATTCCAATCACCAGCAATCAACAATACATCTTAATTTCATGTTTAATCAATTTCAGACAGAAAAAAATTGGTAGATTTCTTCAATTTCATCATCACTGAATTTGTGGTTGGTGCGTAAATTTGAGTAATAGTGGTACTAGCTGTTAGAATGTGATGACATTCTTCCTCAATTTTTCATTCTAGACAGTAAACCATATGATTGTCAGACTCAAACTGGCAATACCAGTTCATTCAAGCTCACTAATGCCTAGGATATCAACCATTATGTGTTCCATTTCATTTTTGACCACTTCCAATTTTCCTAGATTCATACCTATTATATTCCACTACATTGTGAAGTATGAGTATTTCATAACACTTAGTTGTGCTCTTGAGGAACTGTTCATAGACCAAGAGGCAGTTGTTCCAACAGAACAAGGGAACACCAAATGGTTTAAAATTAGGAAAGATGAGCACCAAGGTTGTACTCTTTCTGCATACTTACTGAATCTGAATGCTGAGCAAATAATCCAAGAAACTGGATTATACGAAGAAAATTTGTGGGATCAGGATTGGAAAATGATTCATTAACAACCTGTGATATGAATATGATGCAATCCTGCTTGCTAAAAGTGAAGAGGACTTAAAATAAAATGATTCATTAACAACCTGTGATATGAATATGATGCAATCCTGCTTGCTAAAAGTGAAGAGGACTTAAAATACTTACTGATGAAAATCAAAGATTGTAGCCTTCCGTATGGGTTGCATCTCAATGTAAAGAAAACAAAAACCCTCAACACTGGACCAATAAACAACATTGATATAAATGGAGAGAACATTGATGTTGTCAAATAATTCATTTTGCTCAGATCAACCATCAACACGCATGAAAACAGTAGTCAGGAAATCAAAAGACATATTGCATTAGGCAAATCTGCTGCACAAGACCTCTTTGAAGTGTTCAAGAGCAAAGATGTCAGTTTGAGGGCGAAGATGTCCCTGACTCAAGCCATGGCACTTTCAATAACGTCATACGCATGCGAAAAGTTGGACAATGAATCAGGAAGACCATCAAAGAATTGATGAATTTGAGTTATGGTATTAGAGGAGAGTATTTAAAGTACTATGGACTTCCAAAAGAAAAAACAGATCTATATTGGAAGAAGTACAGTCAGAATGCTCCTTAGAAGCTAGGATAGCCAGACTTTGTCTCTCATACTTAGAACATAGTATCAGTAGGAATCATTCCCTGAAGAAGGATATCATGTTTGGTAGAGTAGAAAGTCAAAGAAAAAGAGGAAGACCCTCAGTGAGATGGACTGACACAGTGGCAACAGCAATGGAGTCAGGCTTAGAAATGATAGTGAATTTGGAGCATGACCGGGCACTGTTTTGTTCTGTTGTACATAGGGTCACTCTGAGTCGGTACTGACTTCATGGCACCTAACAACAGTAGTAACAACATATTCCATGTTCTATTTGAGTACCTTCCAACCTGAGGGGCTCATCTTCCAGCACTATATCTGACAATATTCTGGTGCTACTCATCGAATTTCAATATTCAACATTCTGGTGTTACCTGACAGTGTTCAACTGCTATTCATTAGGTTTTCAGTGACTAAACTTTCAAAAGCAGTTGGCATCTCCTTCTTAGTCTGGAAGCTCAGCTGAAACTTGTCCACCATGGGTGTACGCTGCTGGTATTTCAAATGCTGGTTGCATAGCTTCTAGAATCACAGAAACATGCAAGCCACCACAGTATGAAAAACCAACAGACGAGTGGTGGAAATCATTATATAGCTTTTATATTGTTGTTGTTGTTGTTGTTGTTGTTGTTATTAGGTGCCATCTAGTCAGTATCGACTCATAGCAACCTTATGCACAGCAGAATGAAACACTGCCCGATCCTAGGCCAACCTCACTACTGTTGCCACGCTTGAGTCCATCGATGCTGCCACTTGCCCAATCTATATCATTGCGGGTCTTCCTCTTTCTCTCTGACCCTCCACCTTACCAAACATGATATACTTCTCCAGGGACTGGTCCCTCCTGACAAAATGTCCAAAGTATGAGAGACGAAGTTTGACCATCTTGGCCTCTAAGGAGCACTCTGGCTGTACTGCTTCCAAAACGGATCTATTGGTTCTTTTGGCAGCCCATGGCACTTTCAATATTTTCCTCCAACACCATAACTCAAAAGCATCAATTCTTCTATGTTCTTCCTTATTCACTGTTCAGCCTTCGCATGCATATGAGGTTATTGAAAATGCCATGGCTTGGGTTAGGCACACCTTAGTCTTCAAGCTGACATCTTTGCTCTTCAACACTTTTAAAAGGTCTTGTGCAGCAGATTTGACTAATGCAATATGTCATTTGATTTTTTCACTGCTGCTTCCTTGAGTGTTGATAGCTGATCCGAGAAGAATGAAGTCCTTGACAACTTCAATCTTTTGTCCATTAATAAGAATGTTGTTTAATGGTCCAGTGGTGAGGATTTTGTTTTCTTTATATTGAGATGCAATCCATACTGAAGGCTTTGGACTTTGATCTTCATCAGTAAATGTTTTTATATAAACTTGTATATAAGCATCAGAAAATCACTCATCTTGTATCATCACCTTTTCACTCTCTACTAGATCAATTCTCATAGTTTTTACAAAAATTCTAATTATCATACTTTGAAACATCCTTCTCTTGTCCCTACTTATCCCTCAACCTAATACATATATTTATATTTATATATGTAAATATGTTTGTAAACCCACCAATATATATTCTATTCCAAGTCATAGTGACCAAGTACGGGGTAGCAGACAACCTCTTCTTTCTTCCACAGAACAGCTGGTGGGTTTGAATTTCCAATCATGCAGTTAACAATACACTATAGTGCCACTGTTGTTATTGTTGTTATGTGCTGTTAAGTCGGTTCTGACCCATAGCAACCCTGTATAGGGTTTCTGAGGAGCAGATGGTGAGCTTGAACTGCCAACCTTGCAGTTCCAATGGTACTGCAGTCTGGCACATTAATCCACATCATTACACCAGGACTCCATAGTACCACTTGTTGTTGTTGTTGTTGTTAAGTGCC
>NW_006408531.1:31909256-31930346 GCF_000296735.1 Chrysochloris asiatica | reverse complement strand
AAGGAGGGGAGTGATTAACTTTTCAGTCTAGGAGCGGAGGTCCCTAGGACCATCAAGGGAGAAGAGCAGAGAGCGGGACCCTACCCAGAGAAGCAGTGATACCTGAAATGGAGCCAGAGATGATGACATGGAGCGATGGAGCAGCTGGAGACTTTAGATCCAGAGAGGGGGAGAGCGACCGTGTGCTGAAGACCTGGGGGGTATGGGGGAAGGGTTGCATGGAGGAGATTGTAACCATGGCAATGAGAGGATATATGATAGAATGAATGTAAAACTAATGTTCTCCCATGTAAACTATCACATAATTCACAATAAAACATTTAAGAAAAAAAACTTCAATGTTGTTAAATCCAATAGTGATTTCCCAGTCTTCATTTTAACTTGTACTTTCATAAGCATTTGAATAATTTAACAATTCAGTGTTATTGACACCAGCGAGTTGTATATGTTCTGAGAAGGTGACAAAATGTTGCAACCCATGACTTTATTTAGTAATTAATTGAAAATACTGTTTGTCGACAACATAAAAGGGACCTCACCAGATAAAATATACAGGAATCAAATAGACTGTACCAGTGGAAAGAGGAAATGGAAAAGCTCAATATCATTAGACCAAACAAGGTCTAAGGTTGACTTTGGAAAAGAACACCAATTCCTCTTAAGCAAGTTAAAGTTGAAGGTGGAAGAATTGAAACAAGTCTATGAGAAACTAAATAGGACCTTCAGTATATCCCATCTGAATTTAGAGACAGCCTCAAGTGTAGATTTGATGCATTAAATACTAATAGTCAAAGACCAGAGGAGTTGTGGGATTACATGTAGAACATCATATATAAAGAAATTAAAAGGTCATTAAAAAGACAGGAAAGAAAGAAAAGATCAAAATGGATGTTACAAAGACTGAATTTTGTTCATGAACATAAAATAGCTAAAGCAGCTGAAGGGCAAGCGATGAGCAGATATCAAAAGGTAGCTCAATATGACAAAGTAAAGCACTTTATTGAAATGTACAAAGACTTAGAAAACCAAAAGGGAAGAACACACTCAGCATTTCTCAAGCAATAAAAGCCAAAGAGAATATTCAAGCCTCGACTTTCAAAATTGAAGGACTCTACAGGCAAAATGGAGTCCTGCTATGGCCCTGTGGATTAATGCACTGGACTGCAACGTCAGCTTGAACCACAAGGCCAACCTTATACAGGGTCACTATGTGTCAGAATTGACTCAATAGCACTTAACAACAACAATAAAAATAGGCAAAATATTGAATGGTGCAGGAAGCATCAAAAGAATTTGGAAAGAATACACAGAATCAGTGTGCCAAAAAGAATTGGTTGATGTTCAACTATTTCAAGAGGTAGCATATAATCAAGAAGCAATGGTAATGAAGAAAGACATCCAAGCTACCCTGAAGGCATTGACAAAACCAAGGGTCCAGGAATAGTCATAATACCACTCAAAATGTTTCAACATACTGATGCAGTGCCGGATGTACTCAGTAGTCTGTCAAGAAATTTGGAAAATAGCTACCTGGCTAATCAACAGGAAGAGATCCATAGTGTGCTGATTTTAAAGAGAGGAGACCCAACAGAACGCAGAAATATTGAGCAAAATGATTAATATCACATGCAAGTAAAATTTTGAAAAGCATAGTTCAAAAATGATTGCAGCAATGCATTGACATCAAGCTGTCTGAAATTTAAGCTGGATCAGTAGAGGATGTGGAACAAGGAATAGCATTGCTGACATCAGATGGATCTTGAAAAGTTTTCTGAAAGTAGAAAATTCTAGAAATATATTTACTTTTATTTTGTTAACTATAGAAAGGCAATGGGCAAATCTGCTGCACAGGAACTTTTTAAAGTATTGAAGAGCAGAGATGTCAGCTTGAGGACTAGGGTGCGCCTGACCCAGGCCATTGTGTTTTCAATAGCCTCATATGGATGCGAAAGCTGGACAGTGAATAAGGAGGATCGTAGAAGAATTGATGCCTTTGAGTTGTGGTGTTGGAGGAGAATACTGAAAGTGCCATGGACTGCCAAAAGAACTAATAGATCAGTTTTGGAAGAAGTGCAGCCAGAGTGCTCCTTGGAGGCCAGGATGGCTAAGCTTCGTCTCTCCTACTTTGGACATGTAGTCCGGAGGAAACAATCATTGGAGAAGGATGTCATGCTGGGTAGGGTGGAGGGTCAGAGAAAAAGAGGAAGACCTCCAACGAGATGGATCGGCCAGGTGGCATCATTGATGGACTCGGGGGTGGCAGCGGTGGTGAGGTTGGCCTAGGATCGAGCATTGTTTCGTTCTGCTGTGCATGGGGTCGCTATGAGTCAGTTCTGACTCGATGGCACCTGACAACAACAACAACAACATAGAAAGGCATTTGATTGTGTGGATCATAACAAATTATAAATAACATTGCAAAGAATAGGAATTCCAGAATACTTCTTTGTGCTCATGAGGAACATATACATAGGTGAAGAGGCAGTTGTTAGAACAGATCAAAGTGGTTTAAAATCAGGAAGGGTGTGTGTAAGAGTATTGTTCTTTCACCATATTTGTTCAATCTGTATTCTGGCAAACAATTTGAGAACCTGTATTAAATGAAGAAGAATGTGACATCAAGATTGAAGGAAGACTCAGTAATAACCTGTAGTATACAGATAATACAACCTTGCTTGCTGTAAGCAAACAGAGCTTGAAGCACTTACTGATGAAAATCAAAGACTATATAGTCTTCAGTATGAATTGCACCATAATTCAAAGAAAGCAAAAATCTTCACTACTCAACTAACAAACCATATGATAAATGGAAAAGACGATTGAAGTTGTTAAAGATTCTATTTTACTTGGATCCACCACCCATGATCTTGGAAGCAGTAATCAGGAAATTGAACAATGCATTGCATTGGTCAAATCTTCTGCAGAAGACCACTTTGAAGTATTAAAGAGAAAAGATGTTACTTTGAGGGCTACCGTGTGCCTGACCCAAACCATGGCTTTTTTTTATCGCCTCATATGCATAAGACAACTGGACAATGAATAAAGAAGATTGGAGAAGCATTGATGAAATTGAGTTACAGTGCTGGTGAAGAGTATTAAAATTACCATGGATAGCCAAAACAACAAACAAATCTGTTTAGAAGCAATGATATTTTTGGACAAATTATCAGGAGGGATTGATTCCTGGAAAAGGACATCATGTGTTGTAAAGCATAAGGTTAACTAAAAAGAGGAAGACCCACAATGAAATGAATTGACATAGAAGCTACAACAATGGGCCCAAACACAACAATTGTGAGGATAGGATAATGTAGGACTGGACAGTGTTTCATTCTGTTGTAAGGTTACTCTTAGTCAGAACTGACTCAATAGCACCTAACAACAACAACAACAGCAACTCATTTCATATCCTGTATTTGTAAGAAAACTTTTTAGATTCTCTTTTCCACCTGACAACTGCAAAGATTTAGACCAGTGTTGACAAGCATTTTTTTTTTTTTTAACCAAAAGACTAAATAGAAAAAGTTTTAGGTTTATTGTCTCCATGGTCTCTGCCACAAATTTGAATTCTGTCATTGCAGCATGAAGTACTATGAGTGTGGCTATGTTGCCATGAAATTTTGCTTGCAAAAATGGGCAGATGGCTACATTTAGCACAGTGTAGTTTGCTGACACCTGATTAAGGCCAAAATTATTCTAGAACAGGGGACTATGGTTTTGTGATATTGTCTCTATGCAAATAGAACCATGATTTCAGGAAATATAAAAGAAAGTCTTCTTTACTTTTCCAGGAGTTTGTATATGTTATTTTACATATAAGCATATACTTATATACCTACAACAATATATAGAGAGTTCAAAATACGCAGTCAATGAAAAGCATGCTGCAACTCTGAGATCAAACAATGTTCATATATTCATTAATTTATTTCACATATATTTATGGACTACCTATGATGTATTGGAGTCCTGGTGTGGTGCTGTGTGTTGACTAAACACACTAGACTGCAGAGTTGGTTTTGAAATGAAAGGTTGGTGGTTCAAGGTTACCAGTCGCTCCTCGGAAACCCTCTAGAGGGTGCTATGGGTTGGAACCGACTTGACAGCACTTAATACATATGATGTATTAGAAACTGTACGAGGGATGCAAGCATAGCCAAGATTCAGACCCTTTCATCAGGGAGTTAAGAGCCCAATAGAGGAAATAATATATATATACATAAATATACTTATAATAAAAGTGTATATGGATACATGTCACACATGAAATAACAACACATTTTTCTAGATAAGGGAGAAATTTCTATTGCCTGGCTTGAGAAAATGTGGAGGTTTGAGAAAATGATCAGTTACCTTTTGATGAAGCAAATGAAATATAAACCAGTTCTCACAGACATGGACAAGCAGAATTTAGAAAGCAAAATCAAGGGAAAGGACATAAAAAAGAAAGAGAACAACATAACCAAATGTTCAGAAGTCAAGAAGTGTGAGCTGCATGTAATAAAAATGAATAGCTCCTTTCCATGGGAACACAAGGTAAAGGGTGAATGTCGATGAGGTGGGAGAATTAAGTGGGAGCCAGACATTAGCAAGGTTTAAAATAGAATAAAGCAGAGTGGATCCAGTTTGGGGAAATCTGGAGCTTGCTGTTTTTTTCAGACCTATTTATGAGGAAGAATAAATTAAAAGTTTTAAAATCACATATAAATATGACTATGTATTTGGAATAAGAAATAAGTCACATAAATTACAAATTCTGAAAGTAGACCAATACCCAAATATCACAAGACCTAGCCACTATCTCTCCTGATGCTTAGGTTAGGGACCTGGCCTGCCTCTCCCCACTGGGTATATACTGTTCAAGCTCAACTCAGTAAAGACAAGGAAGGTAACTCAACCCTTCCCTAGGCCAGCTGGTCACAATTTTTGTATGATTATTATTTAGAGTATATAAATAAATGGTCCTCTCATCTTTCCAAAACATTATTGATGATACTATGCAAAACTTTTAAATTACTGTCAAATTTAATACACTCTTTAAATTGTGAGAATTCAAGGCATTTCAGAATCTCCTGTACAGTGATTAATCATAAATTCTTCTTGGATTGATGACAAATACGTCACCGATGCACTCATGTAGTGGTGTATCATGAGTTTTGTTACCTTTATTAAAGGCTGTATTTCATGTTAAGAATCTAAATATTCTCCCAATGTGTTTATATGATTTGTAACTCATCACTAATCTGACTATCAAACAGTTCAAGAACCTATTCATTGCTTTGATTTCTAATGAACTTAGAAGGGACTGATACTGGACAGAGGAGACCAAGGAGACTCCAAAACAAATCTTTTTGGAAGAGAAAATAATCAGCTTTGTTGAAAATTTAAATGTGCAAGGAAACAGGGAGATCTCTGTCTCCCTAAAATGAGAATTAGGAGACCTGGTGTGGCACTGTGGGTTAATGCACCGAACTGCAAAGTCCGTTTGAACCACCAACTCAGCAGTTCAAGCTCTCCAACCACTCCTCAGAAACCCTATACAGGGTCACTATGGGTTGAAACCAAGTCAATGACACTTAACAATAGCATAGGACTTCAGGAAGACTTTGGAGAATAAGCCATGACAAACTATTACTTATAAATATATATATATATATATATAGAAACCTGTCACAAGGCAAGATTGTGGGTACAAATCACAATACTGAGATGATAAATGTTATGGTTTCTTGTATATTGTTTCCAATCTCAGTGACCACTTTGATTCTTGACATGCTCTGGTAGGTTGTAGTTTCAGTAACTGGGACTGGCAAAGCACTCTGACTTGCTCTTTACTCATTGTCAAGGAACTGCCCTTACACAAAGAGACATTTTACAAATGTTTAACTGGATTCTTTACTTTTGATCAGGTTCCTGATTCTAGGGGGGCAGGGGAGGGGATATAAGCAAGGGAAAACTGCTACCGGGGTCTTTTTCTGTCTATGGCAGAAATCTGCCTACATCAGGAGCAACCACATATGATGAACTCTTGAATTGTGGTAATGTCTCAGCTACTGAGATAACACTACGAATATTTTTTATTACAAATTATGTTGTTCTACAGTTTGGTAATCTTATTATTTCCATAATCAATTGAAACAGTATCACTTAAATTGTTTTAAAAATATTCAAAAAGAATGTATTACCCTATGAAATCTAAAAATGACTAATAGTTTCTAATGAAGAATGTTGTTTTTGCTGTTGTTGAGTGCTATCAAGTTAGTTCCGACTCATAGAGACCCTGTATAGGGTTTCTGAAAAGCAGCTGGCGAATTTGAACCTCTGGTTTTGTGGTTCAAACTGATCTTGAGGTCCAGTGCTTATCCTACAGCGCCACACCAGAACTCTAATGAAGAACAGCAGAGTAGCAGAGAGTAGATCATGGTATATTTTTAGTGCCATCTAGTGTTTGAAAAAAAAAATGTGAATTTCTGAGAGATTTCATAGAAATAAATAAGCAAATAATTTTTTATTCTTTTTAAACAATTTAGTTTTCATTTTTGTCAACATGTTTTTTGCCAGTGACTCCAATTAAAATTTTATATTAAAGATCAACAATAAAACAGTTGCTTATAAAGCTGTACGTTTTTAGAAATTCACTAAATTGTTATGCAATAAGAGAATTAAAGCATTCTTTCATTGTTTGGTCAGGGGATGCCAGCTGGGGCCTCAAGTTACTTAATACAAACAGACAAATTTTCATTGAAGGGTCCAGTTGGAAAATCTGTTGGGATTAGTTGTTGTTGTTGTTGTTAAATTGCATTTTATGTTTCCAAGGATATGTTTGATCCAAATCCAGTAGATTTTAAGGCCTATACATATCTTGATATATGGTGGCTATGTGCTGTCATGTCAGTTTCCACTCATGGTGATATTATATAGAGTTTCCAAGGCTGTAAATCTTTACAGAAACGACAAGTGTTATCTTTCTTCCTCTGAGAAGCTAGTGGTAAACAACTAATTTATTTAATAAATTAATAAGTATATTATTAATATTACAAAAAAAAGTCTATGTTCTCTAATTTTATCAAGATTATATAGCTTTAGTTATTGTTTTATTATGTTTGTCCTATATATAACAAACATTACTAGAAAGAAACAAGGGTTTGTTTGAACTATTGGATTTTAGTGTTTGAAACACAAATCTAAAAAACACGTAGAGACAAAGTTCATATAAGACATAGCAAGGGATAGGCAATAGACAGTCTATCCTCCTTTTGCTATTAATTCATTGACTGAAAAACAGCTAGGTTTTCATGCTATAGAGGCATATTGATCTTATAGTCAGAGAATTTAGACTAAGAAGTCAAAACAAATTATAAATTTTAAGAGGCTGATGCACAGTACAACTGTTAAAAATTTAGAAAATACTGTTGATATCATTTTAACCTTAGCTAATTTTGTATATCTCAGAGTAGCAAACTCTACTGTAAAGGGCTTCAGTAAAGCCACACAAAGATGACCTCTTCCCCACCCCCCTCACCCGTTCACTGCTGCTTCTAAGCACAGGTAGACACTCACTGTTCAGCCCTCAGGAGACTCATCTACATCCTGCCACTCAGTTTGTCTATCTCTGAAGGGGCAACCACCGCCACGCATTATATATCTAAATGCCTGTGGTCTGCCAAGAAGTCATAAAAATGTTGGGCAAGTTCTTTCAAGGAGTTATAAATCAGCACTAAACCCTGGTCAAGCCTAGGGGGGGCAAGCTAAGGGTACAAGTCCGGTGAGTAAGGCATGGCTGGAAACTTCCCTGGTTAAAACTGAATGCTGATTAGGTGTGTGTGGGTATGTCCATGTGTACAGATAAGCCTACCTGACAACAATGTATTTGGTTATGAATACATCTCTGATCCATAAACATTTCTCTTATCTCTCATGTGTCACCCTTTCTATTACTCTATTTCTTTGTTCTTGTTGATGTTAAGTGCCATCAAGTCATTTCTGACTCATAGCAACCCTGTATAGAGTATCCAAGGAGTGGATGGTGGCTTTGAACCACCAAACTTGACAATAACAGTCCAGTTCTTACAATACAATACCACACCTGGACCCAACTATACTTATAGATTCTCAGTAAATATACACAGTGATTATTTTTTTTCTCTTTTAAAAATGAGATAATGCAAAGGAAAGAGATTTTTCTATATCTTAGAAAGAAAGCATTTGTTACCTCATTCCAAACCAAACCGTACCCACTGCCATCAAATCCAGTGCAACTCATAACTCCCCTCTCTAGGATTGCCAGGACTGTCAATCATCTTACTCCTGGGGAGCTGCTGGTGGATTTCAACCACCAATCTTGTGGTTAGAAGCCCCGTGTTTATCCTACAGAAACACCAGAACCTTTTTACATCCTATCTAATCCAGATGTTGTTAAATTCCACCTGCTGAGTGGAGTTACAAAGTTATATTAAAAGCAAAAACCAAACAGAAACCCTCCTACCATGTATTTCTTGAATCATTCATCCTTAGCCCTAACATGATTCCTGATTACTGTAGTGGTGAGTTGATCTCAGGCAAACACTTCATTGTTGTTGCTGTTAGGTGCCATTGGATCGGTACCAACTCATAGCGACTTTGTGCTCAGCAGAATGAAACACTGCCTGATCCTGGGCCAGCCTCACTACTGTTGCCATGCTTGAGTCCATCGATGCTGCCACTTTGCCTATGCATCTCATTGGGGGTCTTCCTCTTTTTCTCTGACCCTATACCCTACCAAACATGATATTTTTCTCCAGCGACTTGTCCTCCTGACAATATGTTCAAAGTATGAGAGATGAGGTTTGACCATCCTGGCCTCTAAGGAGCACTCTGGCTACACTTCTTCCAAAACAGATCTATTGGTTCTCTTGGCAGCCCATGGCACTTTCAATATTCTCCCCCAACATCATAACTCAAAAGCATTCATTCTTCTAGGTCTTCCTTATTCACTGTCCAGCTTTCACATGCATATGAGATTATTGAAAATACCATGACTCCGGTCAGGCGCACTTTAGTCGTCAAGCTGACATCTTTGCTCTTCAACACTTTCAAAAGGTCTTGTGCAGCAGATTTGCCTAATGCAATACGTTATTTGATTCCTTGACTGCTGCTTCCATGAGTGTTGATAGTTGATCCAAGAAGAATGAAGTCCTTGACAACTTCAACCTTTTCTCCATTGATAAGAATGTTGTTTATTGGTACCGTGGTGAGGATATTCTTTACATGGAGATGCAATCCATATTGAAGGCTGTGCTCTTTAATCTTCATCAATAAATATTTTAAGGGTTCTTCACTTTCAGGAAGCAAGGTTGTATCATCTGAATATCACAGGTTTTTAATGAGTTTACTTCCAATCCTGATGCCACGTTTTTCTTCATAAAACCCAGCTTCTCAGATTTTTTGCTTAGCATATCATTGAATAAGTATGTTAAAAGAATACAACCTTGTCACACAGCTTTCTTAATTTTAAAACATTCAGTGTTCCCATGTTCTGTTCGAACAAACACCTCTTAGTCCATGTACAGATTCCTCATGAGCACAATTAAGTATTCCAAAATACTCATACTTTGCAATGTTGTCCATAGCTTGTCATGATCCACACAATCAAGAGTCTTTGCATAGTAAATAAAGCATAGGTAAACATCTTTCTGATATTCTCTGCTTTCAGCCAAGATCCACCAGACATCAGCAATGATATCCCTTGTTCCACAGCCTCTTTTGAATCCAGCTTGAACCTCTGGGACTTCTCTGTCAATGTATGATTGTAGCCATTTCTGTATTACCTTTAGCAAAACTTTACTCGCATGGAATATCAATGATATTGTCTGATGATTTCTGCATCCCATTGGGTCACCTCTCTTTGGAATGGGCACAAATACGGATCTGTTCCAATCAGTTGGCCAGATAGTCGTCTTCCAAATTTCTTGGCATAGGTGAGTGAGTGTCCCCAGTGCCGCCACACTTTCGTGAAAGATTTCAATTTTTATTCCATCAATTCCTGGTGCCTTATCCTTTGTCAATTCCTTCAATGCACCTTGGACTTTTTCCTTCAGTATCATTGGCTCTTGATCATATGCTACTTCTTGAAATGGTTGAACATCAACCATTTCCTTTTGGTACAGTGACTCTGTGTATTCTTTCCATCTTCTTTTGATGCTTTCTGAATCATTCAATAATTTTCCCAGAGATGCATTCAGTAACGGAAGTCGAGGCTTGAATTTTTTCTTCAGTTCTCCCAGCTTTAAAAACGCTGAGTGTATTCTTCCTTTTTGGTTTTCTGACTCCAGATCTTTGCACATTTTGTTGTAATATTTGTCTTTATCTTCTGGAGCTGACCTTTGAAATTTTCTGTTCAGCTCTTGTCCCTCCTCATTTCTTCTGTTTGCTTTAGTATATCTAGGCTGGAGATCAAGTTTCTGTGTCTCTTTTGACATCCATTTTGACCTTTTCCTTCTTTCTTGTCTGCTTAATGACTCTTTACTTTCTTTCCACAACTCTTCTGGTCTTCGGTCTTTAGTGTTTAATGTATCAAATCTGTTCTTCAGATGATCTCTAAATTCAAGGTCATATTCTGGCCCTCGTGGATTTGTTTTCATTTTCTTCAACTTTAGTTTGAATTTGCATATGAGCAATTGATGGTCAGTTCTACAATCTGCCCCTGGCTTTGTTTTGACTGATGATATGGAGATTTTCCATCATCTCTTTCCACAGATGTAGTCAATTGATTTCTACGTATTCCGTCTGGCGAAGTCCATGTGTATAGTCGTTTCTTATGCTGTCTTAAAGAAGCTATTTGAAATGAACAAATCATTGATTTTGCAGAATTCTATCATGCAATCTCCAGCATCATTTCTATCACCAAGGCCATCTTTTCCAACTACTGATCCTTTCTCTCTGCTTCCAACTTTTGCATTCCAATCACTAATAATCAATACATCTTGATTGCATGTTTGATCAATTTCAGATTGAAGAAGTTGGTAGAATTCTTCTATTACATCTTCACTGGCCCTAGTGGTTGGTACTCATGGATATTATCCAATCACAGACAGCGTTGTACCTCATGACTGATCTGGATATGTTCTTTTTGACAATGAATGCAAAACCATTGCTCTTCAATTTGTCATTCCTGGCATAGTAAACCATGTGGTTGTCAGATTCAAAATGGCCAATACCAGCCCATTTGTCCATCTCAGCTCACTAGTGCCTAAGATGTCGATGTTTATGCATTCCATTTCATTTTTGACAATTTCTAATGTTCTTAGATTCATACTTTGTACATTCCGTGTTCCAATTATTAATGGATGTTTTCAGCTGTTTCTCTTCATTTTGAGTTGTGCCCCATAAGCAAATGAATGTCTCATGGGCTTTACTCCATTCTATTACACAATAAAAGGTTTTAAAATTATGATATTTGAAAATGTGAACTATTAATTATTTTAATGTTTCCAAAAATAAATTCATAAGAAATTCGCACATTCATCACACATTTTGCTGGAAAAATATTGATGTTTAACCCATCTAATCTCTCTTATTTTACATGTGGAATCACAATTACATTGTCTCAGAGAGATGAAAACAGTTTATTTTAAAGAATCAACTAAGAAGTCATGCTGGCAGTTATCCTCATTAATCCTTTGTGAGTGTCACGACAAAAATTCTTTCTAGTAAATACCTATTCTGAGTAGCTCAGAGTATAATGCAAGTCCATTTCCTGAGGTCCTGTGATTTAAAAAAAAATCAAAATTAGTGCAACACTGCCTTTCATACCCATGAAATACAAGCTTTGAATTACCTCCTGAAGCTTTCCCCATGTGATAAATAATTGTTTCTTTTGTCCCAAGTCTTCTCTGCAAAATCTCCTAGGCAAACTAGCTTTTTAAAATATTCATTCTGAGTTCATTCATTTAATATTGAAATTCTCTCTTGATTCCAAAATATCTTGAGGCGTTTTCTATATTTTAAAGTCAATTTTTCAGAATAAAGAACAAAGGAAAGCAAAGGCAAGTAGAATACTTCAATATTCAACAAAAGCACGTCTTTATAAGAGGAGGAGCAAGTTCTTTTAGATATGAGCCAGTTAATGTTTTATTATGAAATTAGGAATAAGCCAGCTTAATTTTTAAAAGTTCTAAGATTCCCACAATGGTGAAAATCATTAACCAGTGTACCAGAATGTAACAATAGCTACATACACAGACCCTCAGTGTGATTTTGCCCATACTACCTCAACTGGTCCTTGAGAAGCAGATTCTCACTGGGTGATGTAGTAGGCACAACACATCTTGTCTGGAAGGTTAGAGGGGTCAGATTAACAGAGCCATGGTACTTAAGAGACAAAAAAGTCTTCATGGGGAAAAAAAAAAATCGCTCTGGAGAAACAAAGCATCAAGGCACAGATGCCTGAAGCAAGCACCAGGGAGTGGTAAGCAGGTTCTCTCCACTTCAATGAGGCAGCACATCATGTGACAGGAAATGGCATTTTGTTGGACAATCATATACAGTAGCCTGGGAAGCAAGTCAGACCAGAGATGGTAAACCCAGTTGGAGAGAAATGGAGACAACAATGCCTTATGGTGGTCTGGAAGAGAGCCTTAGTTGCAGGTACCACCTTCAAACTGTGTCTCAGATCTGATTACCCTTAGTACCTCTGAGTCCACAATTCTAGTCCAAACCACAATGTTCTCTTTCCTGAATCACTGCAGTGGCTTTCTACACTTGGTTTTTTCCATCTACTCTTGGCTTTTTCCACCTACTCTTAGCTTTTTCCAGATAATTCTGCACACAACAGCCAGACAGACCCAGTTAAAACATAAATTACATCAAGTCATTCATCTGTCAAAAAGTCTTCAATAACGTCCAATTACACTTAGAATAAAATCCACTTTCCTTTACTATCAGGAATTGAATTATATTCCTCCTCCCCCTCCCCACTACCCCAGATATGTGTCATCTTGGCTAAGCCATGATTCTCATTGTTTGGCAGTTATGTAATGAGGTAATCATCCCTCATGATGTGATCTGCTGTGGTCAGCCAATGAATGGTAAGGGGATTAGAGTGGGAAGCAGCACCCTTAATCAGGCCACAGCCCTGATCTGATGTGGGCTGCTTTGCCTTTTATCTTTTAAGAGATAAAAGGAAGAGACAAGGAAGAAAAGTGTGGGACCTCCTACCACCAAGAAAGAAGAACCAGGAACAGAATTCAACCTTTGGACCCAGGGCCCTGCACTGAGAAAATCCTAGACCCAAGGGAAGATTTATGGCAAATACACTCCCCCAGAGCCAACAAAGAGACAACACCTTTCCCTGGAGCCGGCACCCTGAATTCAGACTTGTAGCCTCATAAACCATGAGATAATAAATACATTCCTATTTGTTAAAGCTCCACACTCATAGTGTTTCTGTTTTAGCAGCCCTAGATAACTAAGAAAGTTGCTATGACTTAAAATGTCCCTGGATACATCTCCAGCCTCATTTTCTACCACTTTCTCTCTGGCCAGACGCCAAAGTAACCAAAGTGATATCTTAAACATGCCAATCAGATGAGCACATTTGCTTATCCTCCTTCACAACATCTTCCATATACTCACTTGTGCTTACAATGCTTGAAGGGTTGCCATTTCTTTTAGAATGAAGGCAAAATCATTAACAGTTTGCAAGACTTTATGTGACCTGGCCTTGCCTACATGAGAATCAGTATATGCATTCAATGTGCCCTTCTCTGACACAGGACCAAGGTTGTTCTATTCTCTGTATTCAAATACTCTTCTTTTTCATCCCATCACTTCTTAGTTTCACTCATTTCTACAGTAGCTTGTCCACAGTAATATCCCCTGTGCCACAATAAGCTTCCCCAGAACCTTACCTTCCCTCCTTAAAGAGATAGAGTCTATAAGAGTAAGTCAAAAAACTATTGCTACAAAATCATAGAAACCTTTTTTTTTTTTAATCAAAACTCAAAGCTATTTGTTCTCAATATTTCCTCCATCTAATTCTACATAATTCTGAAGATAGTGTTTCCATCTCTCTAAGAAAGGTGTACGACAGGGTTATATTCTTTCACCATACTTATTCAGTCTGTATGCTGAGCAAATAATCTGAGAAACTGGGTTATATTAAGAAAAATGTGGCATCAGGATTGAAGGAAGACTCATTAATAATCTGCGATATGCAGATGATACAATTTTGCTTGCTGAAAGTGAAGAAGACTTAAAATACTTACTGATAAAGATCAAAGACCACAACCTTCGGTATGGATTGCATCTCAATGTCAAGAAAACAAAAATCCTCACCACTGGACCAATAAACAACATTCTTATCAATGGAAAAAAAAATTGAAGTTGTCAAGGACTTCATTCTTCTTGGATCAACTATCAACACTCAAGGAAGCAGCAGTCAAGAAATCAAATGATGTATTATTGCATTAGGCAAATCTGTTGCCCAAGAACTTTTTAAAATGTTTAAGAGCAAAGATGTCAGCTTGAAGACTAAGATGCACCTGACCCAAGCCATGGTATTTTCAATAACCTCATGTGCATGTGAAAGCTGGACAGTGAATAAGGAAGACCGTAGACGAATTGATGCTTTTGAGTTATGGTGTTGGAAGAAGTGCAGCCAGAGTATTCCTTGGAGGCCAGAATGACCAAACTTCGTCTCTCATACTTTGGACATATTGTCAGGAGGGACCAGTCACTAGAGAAGGATATCATGTTTGGTAGGGTGGAGGGTCATTGAAAAAGAGGAAGACCCCCCAGCCAGATGGATTGACAAAGTGGCAGCATCAATGGGCTCAAGCATGGCAACAATGGTGAGGCTGGCCCAGGATCGGGCAGTGTTTCGTTCTGCATAAGGTCGCTATGATTCAGTATCGACTCGATGGCACCTAACAACAACTCTTCCCCCAATAATTCAGTGCCCTTCAATTTACACCAGGTCAAAAAGGCAAGATTAGCATCTACAAGAGACTCAAATCGTGTTCCTCTCAAATGTTCTTTGAGTTTTGGAAACAAAAAAAATATCTGAAGTGGCAAGATCAGAACTGTGGAGTGGATAGGGTAGAGTTTCCCATCAAAATTCTCATAGGACAGACCTTACTAATTGCAAAGAATGAGCTAGTGTATTGCTGTGATAGAAAAATTCCTCGGTGCAACTTTTTCCCCATCAATACAGTTTTCAATTTTCTGAAAATTTCTTCATAATAACCTCAAATGATCAGCCTACGTTCTTTGAAAAAAAAAAAAAGCTATCAACATTGTCCTTTTGGAATTCCAAAAAGGAGTAACCACAACCTGAGTTGACCGACCCCTACAGCACCACACCAGGACTCCTTCATTCACTTACAATGAGTCCTGGAATGGTGCTGTGTGGGCTAATACGTTGGACTGCAAAGTCAATTTGAATGGCAATGTCAGCGGTTCAAGCTCACTGGCTGCTCCTTGGAAACCCTATACAGGGTTGCTATGGATTGGAACCGACTCACCGGCACTTAACAACAACAATGCTATATTAGAGGCTGTCTACATTCCTTGATTCTCATAAATAGTGGGTCAAGTCATTCTCACTTAGAATCTCTGACTGACTTTTTATGTTTTCCTTTTCTGACTCCTCTGATTTTAAGAGTTTATCTGATTCTATTGGGCCAGGCCCAGCTGAGTAATCCAATGTAAATCTCGGTTTTAGATTAAATTTGTAGAGTTCCTTCACATCAGTATTCAGATTCGTGCTTTGTTGACTAAATAGAGGCTAGGGATCTTGAGGGAACATCTTTAGGATGTAACCCACCATTTCCACAGCTCTAATGAAATCTAAATTAATTCCCCTTAAGATGAGGAAGAGCCTAAACAAGTAATTCTCCAATTTTATAATGCATTTGTATTAACTGGGGCATTGGTTACTCATACAGATTGCAGATTTCTTCCCCTATCCCAATTATAAATGCTTCTGATGCAGATATTCCTGAATTTACACAAATACATGCCTTGGTCCTGGAAATGAAGGTCTACTTATGTATTCCTCCTTGTAGGCAGAAGGGGAGAAATATGAAGACCAACAAAGGAAAATGTTATAAGAATCAATTAGCTAGCATATTCTAAACTGTTATTTTCATTTTGAGATCACTTTACTGTTTTTCTCTAAATTCTTATTTATTTAATGAGCATTTTTTAACTTAAAAAAAAAAATTTAACTATGGATTGAGTGAAGGTTTACAGAGCAGATCATCATTTTTACATTCAATAAAACATATACTTTGCTTCATTACAATGATTGCAATCCCCTCCATGTACCAACATTTATCAGAATTTATCTCCATTCACTTTAACTGTTGTATTCCTCCCTGTGTCTACAGCTACCTGCATCTTTCTGCTGCTAACTTCTCTATTGTTGTATATTGCCTGCCTCTATTAACATGTGTCTAGCATCTAGCACATGGATAATTTCCCCTCTCCTTTCCCCACCATTTCTTATCATTTTAAAACATTGGTCTCATATAATATCTGTCCTTTTGTGATTGACTAATATCACTGGATATCATGCTGGGTAAGATGGAGGGTAAGAGAAAAAGAGGAAGACCCCTAACAAGATGGATCAGCCAGGTGGCATCTTTGATGGCATCAAGTGTGGCAGCGGTAGTGAGGTTGGCCCAGGATTGGACATTGTTTCGTTCTGCTGTGCATGGGGTCACTATGAGTCGGTTCCGACTCGATGGCACCTGACAACAACAGTAATATCCTCCAGACTTATCCATGTTGTAAGATGTTTCACGGATTCATTGTTATTGTCTTCAACATAAAGTAGTATTCGCTTGTATGTATGTTCCTAAGTTTAACCACTTTTCTTTGGATAGATTTTCAAGCTGTTTCCACATTTTTTATATCTCTCTTGTACACAGCATATAGAAGGATCCTGTTTTCTTATCCATTCTACTCTCTTTTAAAAACTTGTTACTGTGAAATGAGTGAAGGTTTATAGACAAGATCATCAGTTTTACAGTTTGTTTCATCTCAATGATTGCAATCCCCTCCATGCAACAACGATGATCCCATTTCCTCCTGTGGTTCCTGTTTCCATTCCACCCATGTGCCCATCCCTTCTCAACTTTGTCCTTAGGAATATGTTGCCCTTTTGGTTTTGAATGATTGACAATTCCATGATGAGCCTCCTTTATTAGTGTTGTTGTTCCCCCTATATACCTACTTACTGCATGGTTGGAAATTGGGCCATGAAGTGAATTCCTTTGCAGACATCTAAGGTAATCGAGGGCCATAGTCTCAGGTTCCTCTAGTCTCTTTCTGACCAGTAAAACCAGTCTCTCTCTCCCTTTTTTTTTTTTTTTATAGTTTTGAAGTTTGCTCCACATTTTCTCCCACTCTATCCAGACTCTCTAATGTGATCTTTTTCAGAGTCATTGGTAGTGGTAGCTGGGCACCATCTAGTTCTTCTGGTCTCAGTTGTGGAGACTAATGTTCATATGTTCCATTAGCCCATTGGACTAATTGATTCCAAACCTTTTCAATTCTTGTCACTTTTATTTCTTCCTTGCCTCAAGAGACCAATAGCTACACCTTAGATGACTGCTCATGAGCTTTCAAGATCCCAGACATTACTCACCAAAGTAAGATGTACAAAATTATCTCTGTGGACTATGTTATGCCAATTGACCATGATGTCCCCTGAGACTATGGTCCTGAGCCCCCAGGCCCAGGAACTCTTTGCCTTTAGATGTTTGATAATATCATCATTTTTACTGAAGAATGCTCCACCACATTCATAGCTGTGTTTGGAGGACTTCCAGCAAGATGGTGGACTAGAGAGATGCACTACACCAACCCTCAACAACAAAGATACAAGAGACCAAATAAAACATACACAAATGAAAATCTGGCAGCCTGAACTTCAGAAGGAAGGTTACAAAGGTGAATGAAGTGCCTGCTGGTAGGAGAGACTGAGCAGGGACAGCAGGAGAGGGAAACAGACTGCTGAACAGCTGGCCAGATGTGGCTTGACCGTCTTCTTTGTTGGGAGTATTTTAATTAGATCAATTTCTTCTTTTGTTATAGGTCAGTTCAAGTTTTCTACTTCACTTTGTGTTAATTTAGATAGGTCATGTTTTTCGTTTTTGTTTTTTTTAAAGTGTATTTCTTCTAGATTTTCAGTCTATAATTCTTTGTAGTATTCTCTTATTATTCTTTTTTATTTCCATTAGTTCTTTTGTGATGTCACCCATATTGTTTTTTTATGCATGTTATTTTTCTTTTGTTAGATTTGCCAGTGGCTTGTCCATTTTATTAGTCCTTCCAAAGAACCAACTTCTTGTCTTGTTGATTCTTTCTATTGTTTTCCTTTTTTCTAATTCATTTATTTCAGCTCCTATCTTTATTATTTCTTATCTTCTGGTAGCAGTAGGCTTACTTTGCTGATCTTTTTCTAATTGCTGAAGATGTTATGTTAATGTGTTCATTTTTGTTTTTTGTTCTTTTTGGATTTGTACATTAAACGCTATAAATTCCATGTTAAGTACTGCTTTTGCTGTGTTTCAAAGATTTTGCTATGTTGTGTTTTTGTTCTCATTTGATTCAAGGAATTTTTTAGTTTTGTTTTTTATTTGTTCAATGGCCAGTAGTTTTTTTATTATTATTATTATTTAAGTTTTTATTGTGAATTGAGTAAACATTTACAGGGAAGATCATCAGTTTTTCAGTCAACAAATCATATACTTTGTTTCATTACAATGATTATAATCTGCTCCATATACCATTAGTTAACAGTATTTCTCTCTATTCACTTTTTTTTTTAAACACTCAGGCATATGTAATAATTTAAACCACCAAAGGGTACATTCTGCAATGTGCAAGCCTGCCTCCTAACCACCAGCTCTCAGCCCTCTCTTTCCATGAATCTAGAGTCCTTAGCTGCTCCTTCTCTCCATGTCCCCATCTCTGACCCCATCTCTGGTGTCACTGCTTCTCTGGATAGGGTCCCACATTCCACTTGTGCTCTTCTCCTTTGATGGTCCTAGAGTCCTCTGTTTCTGGACTGTAAGATAAACTAATCTCCTGTTTTTGTTACAAAACTTCTACTTTTAAAATTGTGACAGTCACAATTAGTTATGATAACAATTACTCACTATTGAATCTTAAGAATCTTATTCCCATCTCTTTTCACCAGACCCATCTAGACAAGATGAAAACTATTGAGTGGGTTCTCTATCTTCTCCCACTCCCCAGTAGCTTTTAAGCAGTTATTCAATTTCCATGTGTTTTATTTTGCTTCCTTAATCGTCCTATTGTTAATTTCTAATTTTATAGCATTGTAATATGAAAGATGATTCATAGTATTCTGGTGTTTTTAAATTTGTTGAGGCTTGCTTTGTGGCCTGACGTGTGGTCTATTCTGGAGAATGTTCCAAGTGACTGGAAAAGAATGTGTATTGTGCTGTTACTGGGTTGAATGTTCTGTATATATCTATGAGGTTGTTAGTTGATTGTATTGTTTAGTTCTTCTACCTTTGTTGAGTTTCTTACTAGTTGTTCTTACCTTTATCAAAAATTGTGCATTAAAATATACTATTTACCATCAAGAGAGAAGAGAGTAAGTGGAACATGGGACCCTAATCAGAGAAGCAGTGACAAAAGAGATGGTGGCAGAGGTGACGGCATGGAGAGATAGCATAACTGAAGACTCTAGATTCATGGAAAGAGAAAGGCTGTGTACTGGCAGCCAGGAGGCTGGCTTGCAGAATGTGACCTTTGGTTGTTTAAATGATTATATTTCCCTGAGTGTTTTTGTGTACATCAAAAAACAAAACAAAAAAAACAGAGGTAATAGAAGCCAATACTGGTAAGTGATAATGCATGGGGGGGGGGGGGGGCAGGATTGTAATCATTACAATGAAAAATAACACAAAAGGATGAGTGCAAAAATGATGTTCTCCCACGTAAACTATCATTCAATTCACAACAAAAGCTTTAAAAAAAATTCTCAGGACTATACATGAAAACAAGATGTCAGTTTGCCATTTATCAGATTTACAATGCAAAACAAATACTTATCATTGTCAAAAGTTCAATGAAATGGCTTCTTTCATACCTTGCTGAGAGATGAGCACATTGGTACAATTTTTCTAGAGATGATTTTGATAATGTGTCTTTTAAGTAGCACTAAAAATATTTGGGTCCCAATTGAGCAATGTTGCTTTTAAGAGTTTCTTCTTTAAAAAAAACTCATACTATTATTGTTGGAGTCCTAGTGTGGTGCTGTGGGTTAATGAACTGAACTGCAAGGTTGGCAGTTCAAGCTCACCAGCTGTTTCTCAAAAATCCAATACAGAGTCATTGTGAGTCAGAACCGACTCAATGGCACTTAATAACAAGAACTATTTTTGTAGAATCATCTATTTCTTTCTTTGATTCTATTAGAGTTTGATTTATGTATTTTGAGGCTTTTTCATTGGGAGCATAGCTATCTATTATGGTTAAGTTCTCTTGTTCAATTGACAATTTAATCATGAGATAATGTCCTACTTTGTCTCTTATGCTGGTTTTTGCCTTAAAATTGTCAAAAATGAAATGGAATACATAAACATTGATATCTTAGGCATTAGTGAGCTGAAATGGACTGGTATTGGCCATTTTGAATTGGACAACCACTTGGTTTACTATGCCAGGAATGACAAATTGAAGATGAAAGATGTTGCATTCACCGTCAAAAAGAACATATCCAGATGAGTCATGAGGTATAACACTGTGATAGGATACTATTCATGTGCCTAAAGGGAAGAGCAGTTAATACCACTATTACTCAAATTTACTCACCAACTACTAAAATAAAAAAATTCTATCAACTTCTTAAATCTGAAATTGATCAAACATGCAATCAAGAGCATTGATCATTACTGGTGATTGGAATGCAAAATTTGGGAGCAAGGAGGAAGGATCAGTAGTTGGAAAATATGGCCTTGGTGATAGAAATGATGCTGGAGATCACATGATAGAATTCTGGAAAATCAATGTTTTTTTCATTTCAAATACCTTCTTTAGACAGCATAAGAGATGACTATACACATGGACCTC
>NW_006408531.1:31867931-31896453 GCF_000296735.1 Chrysochloris asiatica | reverse complement strand
ATATTGAAAGTGCCATGGGCTGCCAAAAGAACAAACAGATCTGTGTTGGAAGAAATGCAGCCAGAGTGCTCCTTGGAGGCCAGGATGATCAAACTTCATCTCTCATACTTCAGACATATTGTCAGGAAGGACCAGGAAAAGGATATCATGTTTGCTAAAGTGGAGGGTCAGAGAAAAAGAGGAATCTCCCCACACACCAAGTGAGATGGATTGGCAAAGTGGCAGTATCAATGGGCCCGAGCGTAGCAACATTAGTGAGGTTGGCCTAGGATCGGGCAGTGTTTCATTCTACTGTGCCTAAAGTCGCTATGAGTCGGTACCAACTCGATGGCACCTAACAACAACAACAACAACAACAACAACAAGGTTTGTTTTACTTGGATACTTCCATATCTGGATTGAATTCTGGGTGATGCCACTGTGAATGTCAATCTCCGGTTGATGTCTGCTATTGTTGGTTCTCAGTCCAAAGGAGTCCTTGAGTAGTTTTTTAAAGTTGATCTCTATTTTATAAATTCTTTTAAAATTTCTGTTTATCTGGAAATGTTCTAATTTCACCTTCATATTTGAAAGACAATTTTGCTAGTGTATGATTCTTGATTGGTGATTTTTTCTTTCAGAGTTTTATATAAGTCTTCCCATTACCTTCTTATTTCCATGGTTTCTGCTGAGAAATCAGTGCTTAATCTTCCTGGCTTTCCTCTGTAGGAAACTTTTCGGTTTTCCTAGAGCTGCTTTCAGGATTCTTTCCTTGACTTTAATTTTGAAAAGTTTGATTATGATATGTCTTGATTTTCTTTTAGAGTCTATCCTTGTATTAGTTTCATGTCAACTTGACTAGGCCAGGATTTCCAGAAGTTTAGCTGTTGAGATGTGCTTAGTCCCATGGTGATGAAACCTAATACAGGCATGGCATAGTTGACTATGATGAATGGCCATGAGCAGCCATTCAATTGAAGGGAAGTTTCCTTCAGGGTATGGCTTGCTCCCAATAAAATGGACACATGAAAAAAAACTCCCTTTCTTTCACTGGGTACCTGGGAGCCTGGGAGTCTACAACTGTAAGCCATCTCCAAGATAAAAAATTTCTCTTTTTAAATATATGTATATTTGTATATATATATATATATATATATATATATATATATATATATACACACACACACAGTTACGAATCGGGCTGCGAACCTTAAGGTCAGCGGTTCGAAACTACCAGCCGCTCCGTGGGAGAAAGAAGAGGCTTTCTACTCCCATAAGGATTTACACCCTCGGAAACCCTATACAGGGTCGCTATGGGTAGGAACCGACTTGAAGGCACTTAACATGTATATACATATGTTGTTGTTGTTATGTGCCGTGGAGTCAGTTCACGGGAGCAGAAAGCCTCCTCTTTCTCCCATGGAACAGCTGGTAGTTTCGAACTGCTGACCATGAGGTTTGCAGCCTGATTCATAACCACTACGCTACCAGAGCTCGTTATATATACATATACACATGCATATATATGTGTGTATATGGAGTCCTAGTGTGGCATTGTGGGTTAATGCACCAGGCTTCAAAGCCATTTGAACTGCAAGATCTGCAGTTCAAGTTCACCGGTTGCTCTTCAGAAACCCTACACAGGCCACAATGGGTCAGAAACAGACTTGATGGCACTTAACAACAACAACAGTGTGGCAGTGTGGGTTAATGCACCAAGCTGCAAGGCCATTTGAACTGCAAGGTCAGCAATTCAAGTTCACCAGCTGCTCCTTGGAAACTCTATACAGGGTCACTATGGATCAGAATTGACTTGACGGTACTTAACAACAACAACAATACATACATAAATAGATAGACAGATAGACAGACAGACAGACAGACAGACAGAGAGAGTGAGTACTATGTTGCTGTAGAACTAGTAGGACCACAAGGTCAGTTTGAACTAAAAGGTTGGAAATTCAAATTCATAAGTCATTCCTTAGAAACCCTATACAGGGTCACTGTGAGTCGGAACCAACTCCATGGTACTTAACTATTTTGTCCATTTCTGAAATCTTAGTATTAATCTTCTGTATTTCTATTTACAGATTTTATATTGTCTCCAATCCTTTATCTATTTTTTTTTTTGGGGGGGGGGGGGCACCAAATAGACTTTAATGGCATTAACAGCCCATCCCAGAGGTCACACATCAGTTCTTCCAGGGGCGAGAGGTGGTCGGGCGGAGCCTCTGAGCACGCCCCACTCCCCTGCCTGCCTCCCCACTGAAAAAACCACATCATTGCACTAACTGACACACAGACCACCCAGCCCAGACTTCTCAGCACACCCTGGGTTCTGTTAAGAGAGGTGAATTATGGGCTTTGGCATCTGCTCGGCGGTGGTTCAGGACTGGTCTGGGGTGTAGTGTGTGTATCAAAGATTACAAAGGTTCTTTTATAAACCAGGATCTCGAAGATTGGTTTCTATGGTTCTAAGAGACGCCTGTCTCGAATGGCTTCTCTTGGTATCACGGTAAATTGGGCCCGGATTATGCTGTACTGGTTGGTCTGCTTCTTTGTAAGGAATGTGTTAGGCATTTTGGTAAGTGAAACAGTAACTGTTTTTCTACAGAGAAGACTCAGGCGGAAGTGCCCTCCTTTGCGCTGTTCCTGTAGGGCTTCCCAGAATTCTTTCTTGTTTTCCTCAATATTTCTGTTAATCATTTGGAGATACTTGAATATCATTCTCTTGAATTCTTTTTCAGGTCAATCCAATGCCTTTTTTTCCTCAAGAATTTTCTCTAGCTCTGCCTCTTGGTCTTGTTTTGAGCAACTCTGTCTTGTTTCTTTGTTTGAACAGAAACTTTCTGCTGCTTTTGAGACATTGTGATGTTGTATTTATAGTAAGTTCATGATTGTATGTTGGTGTATTCCTAGGCACTCACCAATTGCTTCCTAGTGGGTGTGATCAGGAAATGAGCTTGTGAACCCTTCTCTATTCACTGTTCGTGCAGTTCTGTTTCGGGTGGATTTGACTGATTTTGGTTGTTGTCATTGATCTAGTGCATAGCAATTGGCATTGGCTCTTGCCCAATGAGTGGAGCTACAGAGGGTACGGTTATGGCTGGGCTGTATGGACATAGTTCTTGTCTCTTGCCAGGTGAGGTATAAAGAGAAAATACACAAACAAGAGAGAAGAAAAACAAGCACAAACCAATAAAAAAAAAACAGCCAAAAAAAGAAGAAGAAAGGAAAAAATAAACAGGAACAGATAAAATAAAAAATATGAAAACCAAAGAGAGAGAGGAAAATAAAATAATCCAAAAGAGAGAAAATAGAAAGAAGACCTAAAGACCATTAAGGAGAGGAAGGAGTAAAAGAAAAAGAGACCAGAGAGTAGTTTTGTTTTTGTTTTTGTTTTAAAAGGATAAAATAAGAAAGAAAGAATCAGCAGTAGTTGGGAAAGAGAAGCAGAGGGAAAATGAAAGGAAAGATAGAAAGGAGACAATGAAAGAGAGTCAAAGGTGAGGAAGACTGAATAAACAAAGAGACACAATGAAAAGATAGCAAAACAAAAATAAGGCAGGTGCCAAGCCCAGAGAGGAGAAAGCTCTGGGGTCTTCTGCCAGCCAGGAACCCCACATTGTGTGTGGGGAAGGGATGAGATGGCAACACTCAACCTCTCAACCCAAGATGGAGTTCTTGTAGAGCTAGATGTTGTCTTCTATAAGCACCCAATTTGGAAGCAGTTCGGCAGACCCCAAAGTTGTTTGTGTAGACCCCAAAGTAGCTAGGGAGCCAAGGGCAAAAAGACCCTTCAGTCCAGGGCTGATCAGAACTAGTACTGCAGGCCTGGAATAGGCCACACCTGATTTCAGGTGCAGGGCTCTGTGCTGCTAGCTTCTCACACATTCAGCTGACATTGACAGCCAGGAAAGCAGGAACCTCCCAGGGAATGTATGCGGATGGGGCCAGCCACACCTCTGGTCACCAGAGTCTTATGAGGTATAAGAAAAGAAAGAAATTTTAGCCCTTTCTGTCCACTAATAAGGTGTATGCCTCTGCGCCACCTATTGCTCTCTCCTGGATGCATCTGTTCAGCTTCTCCTAGTGAGAGCTAGTGTAGGATTGTCCAGGGTTGCCTGACTTTGCGGCTTTGCAGCAGGACTCATAGGAAGGGAGTCAGTGTGGAGAGCTTCCCCTTCCTTTAACAGAGCTCACAACTGCAACCCTCACCTCCAAGCAGCTCAGACTGCAGGTAGAGCTGGAGACTGCCTGAGGGTATACGTGGGGGAGGGCCAGCCTTGCCTCTGGTCACCAGGGAAATATGTTGTTGTTAAGTGCCATGGAGTCTATTCCCACCCATAGCAAACCTGAATAGGGTTTCCGAGGAGCAGCTGGTGAGCTTGAACCACCGACCCTGAAGTTCCAACGACTTTGCAGTCTGATGCATTAGCCCACAGCGCCACACCAGGACTCACAAGAAAAACAATTACACCTTTGTCTGTGTGAGCCACAGGTATATTTCTGTAACCAATATGCTTTCTTGTTTTTGAAGTAGCTCACAGAAGCTCAAGATGGCTGTGCCTTTTGGTCACTGGTTCATATCATCAAACTCTCCCTTTTTTGCTATGCCTGCTCAGCTCTAGTTAGCATTCAATTCACTTCTCTACCCCTTCATCTGAAGCTCAGAGTTCTAGAGCCATCATCTGCATCTGTTTTATTTGGTTTTCCGTATCGTTGTTGTAGAGGATCCATATAGCTTTCTGCCTAGACTGCCATCTTGCTACTTCTCCCCTCAAGGAACATTTTTGAGCGTCTGCTATAGGCCAGGCATTTCTTAGCATGTCAGGAATATATCAGGAATCAAAAAGGTAAAATCCCTGCTTCTCTTTATTTCATATGCTATTGAGGGTTGATAGAGATTAATAAATCCTATGAAGTAGAAGAAAAGGATCCCTGGTGGCACAATAGTTAAATGCTTAACTGCTGAAAGGTTAGCAGTTTGTAGCCACTCTGAGGGAGACAGACTTGGTGATCTGTAAATATTACAACCAAGAAAACACTATGGGGCAATTCTACTCTGTCATAGAGGTTACTATGAGTGGAAATTGACACAGTGGTAACCAACAACCTGAAGAAGAGTAAATAAATTAGGAATAGGAAACTCATATCGGGAAGAGCAGCAGATTATAGCATAAGTAACCAGGAAGACCACCAAAGGAGCTTTCTTGACTATTGGAGAAGTTTTACATTTTGTGTGGGTTTTGGTTTCACAGTGGATACAGATACTAAAGTACTCAAACAATAGATTTAAGAGCCTTTGCTTTGCCACATAACTCCAATTTTCATTCTTCTTTGTGATTAAAAAGCCTGCTGCCTTTAAGGCAAGGTGAGAACACAAATTGTTGCTGTTGTTACATGCGGTTGAGTTGGCTACGATGCATAGTGACCCTGTATGGGGTTTCTGAGGCTGTTAATCTTTGTAGGAGCAGAAAGTCTTGTCTTTCTTCCATGGAGCTGGTGGTGGACTTGAACTGGCAACTTTGTAGCTCACAGTACAATGCTTATTGTACAGAACTACCACACTCCCAAGGTGAAGTTGCAAGTTAGGTGCTCCTTAAACATAATCTTCCTCAGTTCTCTCCTCTGTTCATGAAAACTATACAGTTATTTATTTTTAAATGTCCAGGTTCTTATTGCTCTGCCAGGTCCCAGCCATTTACACAATTTATGTTCCTATTCTTTATTGTCATTTGGCTACACTTACATATTAGACTGCTAACCACAGGCTCAGCAGTTTGAATCCACCTGCCACTCCTAGGGAGAAAGAGGACGCTTTCCACTCCCGTAAAGGTTTACAGCCTCATAAACTCTCTATAAGTCATTATGAGTCACAATAAACTCAGTGGAAGTAGGTGTATGCATTCTCACCTGCTCTTCATTTTCCCAATTGCATTTATCTTTAGTCTATCTGCGTAAATTCAATGAGGGAAAGAGCCACGTCTTATTTCACTATTTCACCCATAATGCCTAATATAAAACAGAGCACATAAAAATGTTTGTTTAATGAATAACTGAATAAATAAGTCCTGGTGTTGTACTGTGGGTTAATGTGCCAGACTGCAAAGCCATTTGAACTGTAAGGTCGGCGGTTCAAGCTGACAAGCTGCTCCTCAAAAACCCTGTAAAGTGTCGCTATGGGTCGGAATTGACATGACAGAACTCAACAACAGTCCTTCTCTGGTATGCATCATTCTTCTGTATGTCTTTTTAATGTCTCTTCATGTTATGGGGAAGATAGGACAGGCTTTGAATTCATTAAGATTGCTATTCCTGGTTCTACCAGCTGTGTAATTTTGGGCAAGTTATTTTACTTCTTTGTATCTCCATTTGCTTATTTGTCAAGTTAGCAATCATGAAATTGATGTGAGTAGCTCTTTGAGATGATAGACAGAAAAAACCTGTCAGTGATTTTCCTTCTTTCTTCTCTCTTGATAATCCCGTTGATCTTGGCTCTTACATATAAACATCTTAGAAGTTTCTGGTATACATACACATAGAAAGTTCTGATCACCACATATTCTAATTACAGATAAATTGGAAATCAGTATCAAAACGAGTGATTGACTGTTACTTGTATTTCAAAATAATGGAATTAGAAAAATCAGACTTGCTCATGGCTACAAGTTAACACAAGAGGGAGCTCTAAGATTGTAATACACAGTCCATCTCTCCTAAAGCTAAAATTTTATTGTATTTTCAAGATTAGGAAACTCTGAACCAAAAATAGAGAAAAATATTTTACTAATACAATAATTCCAAAGATTTAGCAAATATCTTCCGATTTAAATATGGAATAACTTATCTATTATCCCCAAATAAAGCCAAACTCCTTTTCAAATATTGTATGAGACCGGTGTTATTCCTGGTGTGGTGCTATAGGATAAACACTCGACTGCAAGGTTGGTATGAACTGCAAGGTCCGTGGTTCAAACTCACCAGCCATTCCTCAGAAACCCTATACAGAGTCGCTATGCGTCAGAACCAACTCAACGGCACTTAACAACAACAAATGTTATAAAAAGTTAAGAAAAGGTTTTCTTGATTAAAAAAACAGTCTGTAATGGTTGGGAATGGTGTGTTTATGTGTGTGTAGGGGGTGTTATTCACAGACTAGAGGAGTCCTGGTGTGAAACTGTAGGATAAGCACTGTACTGAAAGGTGGGTTTGAACCGCAAGGTCAGCAGTTTAAACTCACCAACCGCTCCTCGGAAACCCTATACAGGGTCGCTATGAGTCGGAAGCAACTCGAGGGCACTTAACACCACCACCAGAGGATAGACACATGTTAGCATGGGTGATGGCAGGCATTGTACAACAAGAGAGAGGTTAACGGAGGAAAAGATGAAGGTGGCGGGAGACACAGGAAGGAATGCAATGTTAAAGTGAACGCTGTTAGAGGTAAACGCTGTTAAGTGTTGGTACATAGAAGAAATTGCAGTCAGCGTAATGACGCAATGTTTATGATTTATTAAATTTAAAACTGATGATCTGCTCTCTAAACCTTTACACAATTCACAATAAAAAGTTAAAAAATAAATAATTAAAAAAAAATAAGCTCCTTTAAGCAATACTTGCTTTCAGTGCATACTTATTTTTTTTAATGTGTTGTCATCTATCTAGATATATACACATCTTTAAAAGATTTCTCTACTTATACTATGTCATTTTTCATGTTTGAGAATTTTTTAGGAAGAATGTAATTTTTACTTTAATACATCCTTCTAATCTTATTTCTCCTACTTGCTAAAATTTATGAGCACATTCCTAAGCCTTTATAAATGTTCAAGTTCTATACTTCTTAGAAGAATTCATATTTTTATCCGTTCATGGTCAGACTTGACTGTCTCTTATTTTTCCCACTAGCTATAGCTATTTGGGACTCCTGGTATGGTGCTATATGATCAGAACCTTCTCTCAATTCTCAATAAAAAGAAAAAAATAAAATAATAAAGAGAAAAGACGTCGTTTTGAAGACTAAGGTGCACCTGACCCAAGCCATGGTATTTTCAATCACATCATTTGCAGCTGAAACCTGGACAATGAATAAGGAAGACCAGAAAACTGATATCTTTGCACTGGGGGGTTGGTGAAGACTATATTGAAAGGACCATGGATTGTTAGAAGAATGAACAAATCCGTCTTGGAAAAAGTACAGTCAGAATTCTCCTTAGAAGGGAGCATGACCACACTTTTTCTCATGTGCTTTGGACATGTTATCAGGAGGGACCAGTCTTGGAAAAAGATATCATGCTTGGTAAAGTAGTTATTGTTGTTGTTGTTAAGTGCCATTGAGTTGGTATGGACCCATAGAGACCCTGTCTAGAGTTTCCGAAGAGGGGCTGGTGAATTTGAACCGCCTACCTTGTGGTTCAAAACGAATTTGCAGTCCAACTCACTAACCCAGAGCACCACACCAGGACTCCAGGTAAAGCAGAGGGGTCAGTAAAAAAACAAGAAGGCCTTCAATGAGATGGTTGACACAGTAGCTGCAACAATGAGCTCAAACATAGAAATAGTTGTGAGGATGTCACAGACTAAGTAGTGTCTTGTTCTGTTGTACACAGGGTGACTATGAGTTGAAATCAACTTGGCAGCACATAACAACAGCAAAATTTGTCAGGTATCAGCCATTGACTATGAAAACCATAATAATTCCATGACACTTTGAGCAAAGACAAATAAATATGCAACAGAAGGAATAGAAAATCAGGGCATGGATTTCTTTAGTCAAATAAACAAGATCAAGCATCAAAAGTGGAAAATAATTCATCTATATTAAATCAATTTGTTGCTGTTGTTGTTATTATCTTTCTTAGGTGCCCTTGAGTTGGTTCTGACCCATAGTGACCCTGTATAGAATTTCCAAGGAGCGGCTGGTGAGCTTGAACCACGGACTTTGTGGTTCAAACCAACTTTGCAGTCCAGCACAGGATGGCTTAATCACCTTTTTACAAGAAAATCAAAATGAAGAGTTGGGGGCATTGCACCTGGTTCTTTAACCACCTGTATCATTCTTGAAACTTAGAATTTTGTTTATTTCATCTCTGAAATGAGAAGTATAATTATTATAAGAATGGTGTGGGTTCAGGAGGAGAATTTCTTGCCCTGGCTCCAGACTCATGGACGCATGGGACTCTGGGAGAGAATGAACAATTGAGCATGAGAAGTGAAACTTCTGATTCATAAGTGGTTACTTTGGTTGTTGTTACCTGTAATGTCTGAAAGGATAGTAGGAGGTATTATGCTACAGCCGCAGGAGAAAAGCAGCTTCTGGAGTGGCCTGGGGCAAAAGCCAATCAGGTTAAACAAGATGAGTGATATGGGGCCAGGGCCTAGTTAACTCATCCTACTAGAAATCCAAGGCCATAAGCACGTGACTGGAGGGACAGTCCAGAGTACACCAATTATAGAAAGAGCATACAGGTAACACCTGGCCTCCTCTGGATTTACAAGGGAGAAGAAAATTCAGCCCAAGGCCAATTCCTATGAGGCTGAGGTCAGACATGCCTCCACCCTCCAGTCTTCTAGATACTCTAGCAATGAAGGCTGAGAATCAGAGAAAAGCATACCTGACTGGAAGAACTATATCCTGAGCTTTTCTGATCCTGAATTGTAACATGTTAATGTCCCTAATAAACCCCATAACTGACTATTTTCTGTGAGTTCTCTGTGGCCGTTACAATGGCTAATCAAACCTAGCAAAGAAGACTAGAGTGCTGCTAGAGGGATGTTTGGTGTCAGAATGGATAAAAAAGGTTGGAAGGTAGAGGAGACATGTCTAATTTTGACCCCATAGGAATCAGCCTTGGGTTGATAAGTTTGTTTCTCCTTCCCCCTTGTGAAGTCAAAGGAAATCAGATGTCATGCCCAGGCCCTTTTTACAGTAAACAATCACTCACAGCTGAATCCTATAATCCTATCATCATCTTGCCCCATCTTCTCTTTCCCAGATTCATCAGAAAAAGAGGAAATACCACAGTCTGCATAGTCCTACACAGTCCTTTGGTGGGAATTACAAAGACTATGGCTAGAAGAGCCAGTTCAAGTAAACCACTGTGCCACAACTATTCTACAAGGCGGCTGCACAAATTAAATGAAATACAATAAAGCCTGTGAGAGCTGGAACTCAATGAGACTGCCTTGTTTTTCCAGGTCCCACAAGTTTTCTGCCTTCGACAGGGTGCGGTCTTACCACTTTACTCTTGCTCATTTAGTATTTGAGTTTTCCACTTCTGGCAGGTTTCTGCCTTATACAGTATATGGGTATTATAGGTTTTACTGTATCATACACATTCTTCATACCATGAATGCAACACAGGAGTTCAATAAAATTATTTTCCTTTCTTTTCTAATTTTACAAGACCTCATGTGGTACTGTGGGATAAAGCACTGGACCTCAAGATGGGTTCAAATGGCAAAGTTGGGAGTTCAAGCCCACTAGCCACTCCTCAGAAACAATATACAGGGTTGCGATGAGTCCGGCCTGACTCAATGGCACTTAACAACAACATCATGAAAGTTTATGCTTTAAAACCAAAACCATTCAGAAAACTCTTTTAAATATTAAGAATAGTTCTCATGCATAGAATTGAGAGTGAATTATATAATGATAGCACCAAAACCCAATTGTCATCCGGTTGAATGTAACTCTTAGTGACATTATGGTTATAGTGTAAAAGTTTCCAGTAGGAGTTTCAAGGCTGATCACCAGACTCTTCTTCCAAGAGTGGGTTAACAATAGAGTACTTATCTGTTTACACCACCCAGGAACATCAATAGCACAAAGCAAAGTCAAATGCAAATACAACCTAACTTTTTTGAATGCTAGATGTCTATTAGGCATTGTAGTGCATACGCTGGAGTTAATTCAGTCTTCATTATCCTTTGAGATGTGTCCCTCTCCTTTTCCTGTCATCCTTTACCTATGAAGGCATGGAAATGCTACTTAATTGACTTAAATCCACACACTAGAAATTGACAGAGCTAATGTACTTGACTACAAAAAGCCAGAATTCTTAACTACTTCATTGCACTTTACTGCCTAAGTATCCTCTGAAACAAAAAGGTTTGGTGAAACATTACTTAGTTTTAACATTAAAGATAGTTTAACAAGTTAGTAAACAAATTTATTGTATGTATGTGCCTACTTTGCCAATATAACTAAGCACTACAGTTTCTGGTAGTGTAGTGGTTACTAATCGGGCTGCGAACCTTAAGGTCAGCGGTTCGAAACTACCAGCCGCTCCGCGGGAGAAAGATGAGGCTTTCTACTCCCGTAAAGATTTACACCCTCGGAAACCCTGTACAGGGTCGCTATGGGTCGGAACCGACTCGACGGCACTTAACAACAACAGTTTCCAAGCTTTTATTTGGGACAGAGGTTCCTATACCATCATTATAATTTTGTCCTAGCAAATATAAGTAAAGTTAAAAATATATTGACACTTACGTTGTTGTTAAGTGCCGACGAGTCGGTTCTGACCCATAGCGACCCTGTACAGGGTTTCCATACAAGATGTTAAAAGGAGCTCTGGTAGCGTAGTGGTTACAAATTGATCTGCTAACCTCAAGGTTGGCAGTTCGAAACTACCAACTGCTCCGCGGGATAAAGATAAGGCTTTCTGCTCCCGTAAAGATTTACAAC
Organism: Chrysochloris asiatica; assembly: GCF_000296735.1. Taxonomy (NCBI): domain Eukaryota; kingdom Metazoa; phylum Chordata; class Mammalia; order Afrosoricida; family Chrysochloridae; genus Chrysochloris; species Chrysochloris asiatica. The sequence continues at coordinate 31,884,782 of NW_006408531.1, read as the reverse complement.
CTTGGAAACCCTGTACAGGGTCCGTATGTGTCAGAACCGACTCGACGGCACTTAACAACAACAATACAGGATGTTAAAGTAACAATGTCTGAGTACATCCCCTTCATTAATTACTCCTTAAAAATGCAACAGGTATTATTTTCAAGAATATCCATTCTGTTTGAAAAGAACTGTCAGTGTTTGAGCACTGGTCGTGTCCCTGCATCAACTATCCTTGACTCTAACTACTTACTCTTTCCTTTGTCAAGAATAAATTACTATCAACCCAAAATCAGCTGATTTCATTTATTTCCTGAAAATTATTTCTCTTCAATGGGCTACTTGTCAGAATAAAATGCTTCTTACAGTGTATTCAAATGCTTTTATGTGATTGAATATTATCATAAGATTCCTTAAGATTTTGGGCAAAAACAAATGCATTAAACTAGTAATACTGGTCTTCATCTATTTGACAGTAAGTCTAATAGTTGTCTGTCAATCAGTCCTTCTGACTTGAGGCTCCTAATCGGGAAAGTTCTGCCAACATTTCTAGGAGTTAACTTTCTCTTCTGTAAAACAGTGTGTGGCTTGCTGCAGCTGTCCTGCCTACTAAATACAAGAGAACACTGGGCATTATACTGACATATGCCGTAGGATCTTCAAAGACTGTCTTCCAAGAAGAGATTTCAAATCATTCAACACTTTCTCTCTCAATTCTTTTATACTTTTCATAATAAAAAATTGTAGATTCTATCAGTCTCTTGAGTTTATCCTCTGCTTTCCATTCTTTAATGTCAACTTTCAACATTTCTTGCCTGTTCTTTTATATTTCCCATAAAATTGGTCATTTTCAGCCTATCTTTCTAGTGTACAAATTTTGTTTTTAGTTATATTTAATTTACACTTTAGCCTGACCATGTAATCATTTATTCATTAGATATACTTTTGTATCTATAGTTTGTTTCTTTTTTTTAATACTCCTGATTTCTCCCTTTTATATATATTATTTTATTCATAATTCTTGGTTTCTTTTTATTCCATCATTCTTTAAAATATTCTTAAATGGTAATTTTAAAGTTTGTTACAGACTGCCTATTTTAAAGTATTGAATGTGAATCTAACATTTATTGCATCTGCTGACTTCCTTTCAAGATGATTCATTTTTCAAGGGATTTGAAAATTTGACCACCCATTCCTTGTCAACAATGCTGTTTTCTTCAACTGAGAGTCTCATGGGACCTACTTTGTGGAGCATTTATATAGAATGGCTTCTTACTTTTCTCTGCCAAGGCCCTATTGGTTTCACTAGTTTAGGACTTTTTTTTTTTTCATTGAATTTTTAATTTACATAATATAGGTCCTCATGCAGCTATAAGAAGTAATACGGAGACATCCCATGCACCCTTTACCCAGTTTCTCCAAAGCTTATAAAACTATAATATAATATAACAACCTGTATATTGACATTGATATAATCCATTGATTTATTAAGATTACCCATCTAGGATACTAATTTCTCTCTGTGTGTATCAGTAGTCTTATGTTTTACATTTAAGTTCATGCTTCACTATGAGTTCAATGTAAGATCTAGGTACAGGGTCCTTTGGGGCTTGTGATAATTGAATTTCTCCAACACTGTTTGTTGAAAAAGCTATTTTTTCCTACATTGAATTGTTTTTGTATCTTTGTCACTTTGTATCTTTTGCAAACCTACTTCAACTGTCCAAAATATCCCTTTTCATTTTGTTTGCCTGGAAAAATCATGTTGCTATTGTTAGATACCATTGAATCAGTTCTGATCCATAGCAACCCTATGAACAACAGAGAGAAACACTGCCCAGTCATGTGCTAGCCTCACAATCATTTGTTTCAGTCTATTTATTGTTGTAGTCACTGAATCAATTATTCATCTCATCAGGAATATTCTGCTTTTTCAATGACCCTATACTTTACCAAGCATGACTGGTCTCCCCTGGTAACATGTCAAAGTATGTGAGTTTTGCCATCCTCACTTTTAAGGAACATTTGACTGTACTTCATCCAAGACAGACTTGTTTGTTCTTCTTACAGCCGATGGTATATTCATTGTTCATCCCTAACACCCTAGTTCAAAGGCATCAATTCTTCTCTGGTGTTCTTTTTTCATTGTCCAGCTTTGCATGTATATGAAGCAACTGAAAATGCCATGGCTTAGGTCAGGTGCACTTTAGTTCCTCAAAGTAACATCTTTGCTCTTTAACACATTAAAGAGGTCCTTTGCAGCAGTTTTGCCCAATGTAGAACATCATTTGATTTCTTGACCACTGCTTCCATGGGTGTTGATTGTTGAGCCAAGTAAAATGAGATTCTTGACAACTTCAATTTTTTCTTCGTTTATCATGATGTTGTTATTGGCCCAGCTATGATAGTTTTTGTTTTCTTTGTATTGAATTGTGATCCATACTGAAGGCTGTACTCCTTGTTCTTCAGCAATTGCTTCAAATCCTCCCTACTTTCAGTAATCAAGGTTGTGTCATCTGCCCATTCTCTAGGAAGTCTTCCTAGACTACACTTAATCAAGATAATCATATTTTACCTATGCACTTTGTTCATTGATTATAACACAGGTGTATATATTATGACTCACTTTTTAATATATTGGAATGATTGTTGCTCAAGAGCAAAGTCAATATATTATTGTTCATTGTAATATCTCTATCCCTTATCACATATATGAATTCCATATATTTTCTTTTCCTTGGACTGACATAACAAAATACAACAAAGGGAATAGCTTTAAGGAAAAGGTGTATTTTTCTCACAATTCAGGAGGGTTTAAATCCAAATACATTACATTGGCAGAACTATTCTCTCTCTCTTTCCTTTCTTCTGTGTCATTCAGCTCTAAGGGGAGATCCCTCCTTGTCTCTTCTATTTCTGTTAGACCTTCACCTGTTCTCTTCCTTCAGTGTGTCTCTGTTTCCATGTCTGTACTTCCCTTTTATAAACCACCACTCAGAAGGGATTCAGACAATGACCCACCCTACTCTGGTATGGTCCTTTTTTTTTTTTTTAATGTAACTGATAACAAAAGAAAAGCACCACTTCCAAACAAAGTCATAAGAATTCAATAAATCTTTTGGTGACAAACACAGTTCAACCCATAACACCATACATCACTAATAGTTGGTAACTTTGAGCAGAGTGTGTCCTTATATAAGCTCTTTTGAATACTACCAACTCTTCATCAAAAGGTAAATGTTATCCCCATTTTATAGCTAAGAAAACTGAGGACTAGAAAAAGATAACAATATACTCAAGTTGAAGAGACAAAAGAAATATATCCAAAAATCCAAAACCAAACTCATTGCCATCTAGTCAATTCCAACTCATGGCAAACCCATAAAAGGCAGAGGCAAATGCCCCTTAAGGTTTCTGAGGCCATAAATCTGTATGGGAGCAGAAAGCCTCATCTTTCTCCTGTGGAACAGCTGGTAGGTTTGAACTGCAAATCTTGTGACTATCAGTCCAATGCTTAACTCACTATGCTACTAGGTCTCCTAAGAAATAAATACATGGGGAAAATAATTTAATATTCATAGAAAAAAAATTTAGTAATAAGGAAGCTTTTGGAATGCTGTGAGCATCTCTATTATATATGATATTAACTATGGCTGTTAGTTGCCATGGAGTTAATTCTATCTCATGGCAACCCTATGTATGATAGAGTAGACCTTCATAGGGTTTTCTTGGCTGCAAACAGAAATAGGTTGCCAGGCCTTTTCTTCCACTGTACCCTTGGGTGAAATCAAGTTAGTAACCTTTAGTTAGAAGTACAGTGCAAACCATTTGCATTGTCTAGGGACCTGATTGTTGTTGTTGTTAAATGCCATCAAGCCGTTGAGTCAGTTCCAACCCATAAAGACCTTGTGAAGGGTTTCCCAGTGTGTAGATCTTTGTAGAAGCAGAAAGCCTTATCATTCTCCCATGAAGAAGCTTTTGGGCTCCAACCGTTTTCCATGTGTTTCTCATCCAGTGCTTATGCCACCAAGCCACCACATTCCCTGGGACATGATTAAGCATCCCTATTTAATAAAAAAATATATATCAAATAACTATATTAATAATGTTCTAACTGGATATGCAATTGTCTTTTGAAGAGTTATTTGAAACAATAATTCAGCTTAAGAAAAATACTTAGAGAATATCACATATGTGTAAAGGATTAGTTCCAATGAACACCCCAAAATATAAAACAATGCCACCTACATGAGGTCACGTTCTCTGGATCTTGTGACCAGCCAGAACACTCACCTCAGAAGATTACTTCATCTCTGGCAGTAGAAGGCCTGAAAACCAGAAGTTGAGTCATCAGAATCAGTTGCTGTTCTAAAAACACCTAGAAGGCAGAGTTCATGTGTTCTTGGTTCTCTAGAGGAACAAAAGGAGTCCTGTTGCGGTACTGTAGGATAAGCACTGGGCTGCAAATCACAAAGTCAGCTGTTCAAATCCTCCAGTGATTCCTCAGAAACACCATACAGTATCACTATGAGTCAAAACCAATTGATAACACAACAACAGCAATAAGATAAACCAAACTATGGGACATATACCTAGAGAGAGAGACAGAGAGAAAGGAGAGAGACAGTGAGACTGATTTACCTGAAGGAAATGGCTTATACAATTGTGGGGGCTGGCAAGTCTCAAATCTGTGGGTCAGCGGGCTGGAGATCTCTGCTGGTTCAAAGATTGGGGACACTTGTGAATCCAAACTCTGCAGGTCAGGTGAGACTTCTATAGACTATGTCCCAAGTATACAAGAAGAGTATACAGGGGGGACACAGAAGAAGTGAAGGAGAGAGAGGGTTTTGCCAGCATATCCATTTATATCCTGGAGGGGTGAGCAACACGAGGAAGCTCCTCTTTCAAATGACTGGGTGATCACATCAGATCATAGCCTAGAAATGATTACATTGTATTACATTATGGAAAAACACACAATCTAGCCTTTGTCAAACTACTGAGAATAACAGCTTAGCCAAGTTGACACACAATATTAACCATCACACCATGTATCTACATTTTGTATGAAGCCCTTCTAGTGCATGTAATGGGCATTCATGTTATTAAAGGTAAGGAAAATATAAATGGAATAATGGGAGAATTCACTCAGTCTTCCTCTTCCCATTCCCACCCCAAGCCCCAAAATAACAATGTTCTCGTTCATCAAAAGTTTCTCCTGAAAATCTCCAAGTTATTCATTTGCTTATTCATTCATTCTACTTTCCCCCATATATCCCCTACTTCATACCATGATTGTACCAACAGTACAGTAGAGAGCAAGCCAGGTAATATTCTCATTTATATGACATGTAAACATCCTCTTTGATAGAGGTTAAATTTCCAATCACCTGTAATGGAAGTTCATCACACTAGACATTAGAACTTCAGTTTCTCCTGCTTTTGATGAATGAAAATCATTACTTAGCTGATTAAATAATTTATTTTCAACAGCATCAAATACCCCTTAGGTTCCTATCTAAATTTTAAAAAAGGCGAGTTTAAAGTTACTTGGTCAGTAGAAAAGGAAGAATTATGGCCTGTAACCTTGAATTCTATGGTATAATCTTAAATTGTCATGCTCACACTTTCTAAAGTGATTTAAATTTTTTTTTTAATTAGAAAAACCTTGGGAAAACAGGTATAGAAAAGGAAAATTGGATCTGAAGAATGCAAATCCAGCCTAGTTTAGAAAGAAAACAGAGTTTGAGTATGACCCCTTGTGGTCCATATTATTCCAACTCATAAAGACCCTAGGGGAATAGGACTGTCCCATATGGTTTCCAAAGGTATAATCTGGACTGAAGGAAACAGCCACATCTTTTTCCTTTGGAGCAGCTGGTGGATTGAACTGCAGGCCTTTAGGTTAGCAGCTGACTACTAAACTACTGCACCAGCAGTCCTCCTAATCTGAGCATAAATCACCTTTAAATGTCCAAAACCTATCATAGAAAAATACATATGAATTATAGAGGTTAGAATTTTCTATCCCTAAACTACAATAATACTGCTTTCTTCAAAAAATATTCATTTAGCGTCACTGATTTCAATTGTAATTTCTTCTTCATTTCCAAATGGTAACACATGACCCCCATCCTACCCCCAAATAGATATTATAGGTGGAACTGAAATAGCTGCAAATTATTGGATACTAGATGTACCACAAAATTACCATTTATAGAACTGACTCATGTGTCTCCTTAGACATGCTGGTTAGCTTCCCTATTTATAAAACAAATTAATAAAGCTTGTCAGTAAGAACGTGTGAACCCTCGAATAAAATTTAGCACATAGCACCTAGTACTCAGAATTGTCATACTATTACCCAAATTGGCACTGACTTTATGACAGATTTCAAATACCAGAGTCCAGCAAAACAACTGCAACCAGTCTGTACATTCCTAGCAAACTTAAAAACACGTTCAAAATATCCGTGCATCTGGCTTTCCCTAAGACAACAGCTGCCGCTGCTCAAGTTGCTGTGGAATCTGAAGTGACAGCCCCCTCCTGTCATTCAGGAGAGAGATCACAGAGCCTATATCATTTCTGCCTTTGACGCGCAGTTTACAGACGTCAGCAGAAACCAGACGGCGTGTCGGGCAAGAGATTAGAAACCTGCAAAGCAGGAATGTCTTCTCGTGTGCATGAGGATCTAAACCATCATTGTTGGTACTGGACAAACTCTGGAATGAGGGGAAGTGCATCTGAAATCGCCATTCCCTTTAGGCTTTAAACAAGACACAAGCAAACCTAGAAAATGAGCCTTGGTGTTGAAATCTATAGTTTATGTGACTTTGGAGACGGGATAAGGGGAAGTTTAGAAACCATTAGTAGTCTGTATTTTTCCCCTGCTTTCTCAGTGAATTTTTTTCTGCACAGGATTTCCTGGTCACATTGAGAGAAACTATGTAAATATGCCCTCTTTGACTTAGTGGCAAGAATCATTTCCTGTCAGGTTTTTTCAGGGAAGAAAAAAAAAAAGACACAAAACAGCCAAAAATAGAGAAGTACAAATTGTCAGATGAAATTTGGGCAAAAAACAAAACAAAACAGGTTTCCTGGAAAATCAGCATTATTCAGTCATTAGTTCTTAAATTGGTGGTTCCTGCTTTGTGTGGCTGTAGTTTGCTAGTCAAGTAGACTACTTATTTTATGAAATGCAGTAGTATTTCCAAATGATAATCATTGCCCAAAATAATCTTACTTCTTTTAAGTTTCAGGCCTTGAATCAAGCACAGAATGATTTATTACTGAAAACATTTCCTCTTTCCCTCTCCACTCTCATTCCCACCTTGTTTTACTTATTGTCAAAGTAGGAAATCTTCAACTGGCAAGAGTATCCAGCTTAAGCAAGACAAATATTCCAAAATTTATTTTACATATCAGCACAAAAATAAACTCACAGAACTGGATAACATGCCTTCCTGTTTAGATGATGTTCTCTCTTGAACTCTTTCACTGGCATTCATGCTGTAAGTCTGACACACAACATTTGATACCACATTACGGCTCTCCAAATCCTTTCAGCAGTAGCCTGAAGGTCTCTCCCTTTTCTGCCTACTTGACCTCTTCCTGGTATTTCCCCATCTCAAAAAGTCATTTCAGTTGCTTTCTTAGCAAATGGTCTGTCTACATTTGCTTGCTGGTTTGCTTAACTGCCATTTCAGCATCTTGGAAGGCTGGTGTGCTTGTAGATATAAGTTGTAGGGGAAGTTAGACTCTTGTCTGCCCTGATTTAAAAAAAAAAAAAAAAAAAAGATGTAAATAAACTAACATTACAATATTCTGGGAGATTTTTTTCAAGGAACTGTTATTTTAAACATCTTCATTTCTCAACCTTGCTAGCAAAAATGAAAACCTAGAGACTGGAAAGTTTGCGTTTTTATATGTTTTTTTGAGACATATGTTTCAACTGGTATACTATGTGAGGCAGTTATAGGGAGTTAAACTTTTATAAAGCTCTAAATTTAGAATAGCACCTCTCAAAGAATATTTCATTAAATGGTAGCACACCCTCCTGGTGTGGCGCTGTAGGATCAGCACTGGACTATGAACCACAAAGTCGGCAATTCACACCCACCAGCTGCTCCTTAGAAACTCTATGCAGGATCTCTCTGAGATGGAACCCACCTGACGGCACTTAACAACAGCAACCATTATATTATAATATATAATATAATATAAATATAATATATATTTATATATTATAATATAATGGATTTTTATAATTTATATGTACTAGTGGTTACGAATCGGGCTGCAAACCTTAAGGTCAGTGGTTCGAAACTACCAGCTGCTCCGCGGGAGAAAGATGAGGCTTTCTACTCCCGTAAAGATTTACACCCTCGGAAACCCTATACAGGGTCGCTATGGGTCGGAACCGACTCGATGGCACATAACAACAACAACAACAATATTATATATTACAATAATATAATTGTTATAATATATGTTATTATAATATTATGTATTATAATAGAAACAGAGAGATTGAAAATACTCTATACTACCAGAAGGCCTAGATAGTAACTGGCTACCTACCACTATTGACCATTCCAATGAGGACCATGGAAAGTCCTAGACAGGATGGGGAAAAAATACATAGACTATAGATGCATGGATGGGATTGTAATCATTGCAATGAAATGAATATGATAGGATGACTGTAAAGCTGATGTTTTCCCGTATAGCTCAATTCACAATAAACACTAAAAAAAAATTATATCTATAAATAGAAAGAGAAACAGAGAGAGGGAGCGCTCTGGTAGCGAAGTGGTTATGAATCGAACTGCTAACCCACAGCTGTTTGAAACTACCAGCTGTTCCGCAAGAGAAAGATGAGGCTTTCTGCTCCCATAAAGATTTACAGCCTCAGAAACCCTGTGCAGGGTTGCTATGAGTCGGAAATGACACTAGGACACATAACAACAACCACAACAACTATATATACATGTTGTTGTTGTTGTTGTCAGGTGCCATCGAGTCGGAACCGACTCATAGCGACTCCATGCACAGCAGAACGAAACAATGTTCGATCCTGGGCCAACCTCACCACCGCTGCCACCCCCGAGTCCATCAATGATGCCACCTGGCCGATCCATCTCGTTGGAGGTCTTCCTCGTTGAATTATGATTATAATTCAAAATCATAAAAAAAGACCAGATGTACTGATTTGATAGAGAATAGAACCTCAAAATCACTACCCTTACTCACTCCCTCATACTTGTAACTGAACTCACCCCAGTGTTTCAGCCAAACAGCTTTATAGAGTGACACTTATGAGAAACATACTCCTCAGAACAATTAACCACACTTGGCCAAAAAGACAGCGTTTGCCCTTAAACAAAATTCAGAAGGCAGGAAGGGGCAGGAAAAGAGAAATGGCTATGGGGAACCCAGGGAAAAAGTGTGAAGAAGGCTGTTATATTGACAGAATTGGAACTAACGTCACAAAACAAAAGGAGTGTAGTTTGTTGAATGGAGAAAAATTTGCTCTATAAACTTTCATCCAAACCACAATTATATTCAGATTTATTTATCAAATATAACATATATATTGTTGTTAAATACCATCAAGTCAATTCCGACTCATAGCAATCCTGTATATGGTTTCCAAGTGAGTTTGAACCACTGACCTTTTCAAGATTATAATTTATATCTATTGCCTTCCAGTCAGCCAACTACAAATAGATATGATATATATGATGCTTACAACCATTTAAAATAATATATATTATATGTTGTTGTTGTTGTTAAGTGCTGTCAAGTTAGTTCCAACTCATACTGTCTCTGTATAGGATTTCCAAGGAGCAACTGGTGAGTTTGAACTGTCAACCTTGTGGTTCAAACAGACCATGTGGTCAAGTGCTTATCTTACAGAATCATACCAGGACTCCATATAGTGTATATATATATATATATATATATATAAAACATATATTGCATATGAAAATATACATAATTTATATACAGTTCAACTCCATTCCCACACTATGTGCCTTCTTCAAGTGATTCATAGCACAGACCTTTGTGCCACATCAGACAATGAGACATCAATTCAGTTAGTGACCTATGGCTTCTACAACCAATTGCCACACATTTGATGGTTTAAAAAAAACACTGAAATTTATTGTTACAGATTTGGAGGCCAAAGTTTTGAAAGCAAAGTGTTGACAGGACTGCACTCTCGCCAAAACCTCCAGGAAAAAATTCATTCCTTGCTTCTTCCAGCTTCTGGAGATCGCCAGCTTTCCTTGGCTTATGGGTACATCACTCCGTCTCTGCCTCTGTGGTCACACTGCTTCCTGCTCTTTTGTCTGTCAGATCTCCTTCTACCTTCCTATGAAATGTTTATATGTTATTTTATTTACAGGTGTCCTGGATAACCCAGGATAGTGTCCCCATCTCAAAATCCTTAATTTTATTACATCTCTGAAGTTCTCTCCTTCTACCCCTGCACTCCCCTTTAAAAATAGCATTCAGTGGTTCTAGGGATTACGTTGTAGATCTTTTATATCTATTATGGTCATGTTGATTCCTATTGATACCAACCCTATACAACAGAGCAGAACTGCCCCACAGAATTTCCAAGACTGTAACATTATAGAAGCAGAATGCCACCTAGAAATAAGTATCTATTTAACGTTTTTTGTGAACAGGTTGGCAAACCACTTAATCTGAGGAATTCCAGAAAGTCCTAGAGGGTTGATTAAGCCATTTGAACTGCAAAGTTGGCGGTTCAACCTCACCAGTGACTCCTTGGAAACCGTATAAAAGGTCAGAACCAATTCAAGGGCACTTCACAACATTCTTGATTGTTGTTGTTGTTGTGTGCCGTGCAGTCAGTTCCGACTCATAGCGACCCTGTACAGGGTTTCTGAAGCTGTAAATCTTTACGGGAGCAGAAAGCCTCATCTTTCTCCCATGGAACAGCTGGTAGTTTCGAACTGCTAACCTTGCGGCTCACAGCCCGATTCATAACCACTACGCTACCAGAGCTCCTAAACATTCTTTATAAAAGCTCTTAAAAAAGAACTATTGTTCTATTTTGCTCTTAAAGAAATATACTTCTTTTATTTTATTTTATTTTATTTTATTTATGGAAGAGATACTAGTAAGTAATTTCATCTACATGAAAATTTTCTGTATTATTCCAAAGACTGTTGCTGGCAATAGAAAGCTGAACTCCTCCAAACAGCCTCAGCAAAATCAAGAACACATAGAAACTACATTGGTAATAAGGCAATTGCAAAGGTTTGAGTCAAAATATAAACCAATTTTATGATCTTTGAAAACTCTTCTAGTCTTTTACAGTTAAGGCACTAAATGACAGGAAAATTAGATTTGATTTAGTAAAATTTGATGGTGGATTAAAAACACTTACAGATAGAACCTGGTTATTATATGGAAACTATGTTACAAATTCCCTAATTATAGCCTAAGGAATGTGGAAAGAAATGGAAGGACTACCAATGACTTAACTGATATTCCCAGCTTGTTGTCTGCTGCTTAATGCAATACCCAAACCATCATCTTCATATCTCAGTGTCTTCATTATGTGTGTTGAAAATGAAAGTAAGAACTGGACTTCTTTGAAAGATGCTTGAATAAACTCATATGCTCAAGAAAAGTAATCTTGAAACAAAATGCTGTGAAATTTATAATTGTCCTTAGTGAATAACTGCAAGCGTGTGCCTACCTACTTCAAACAGTAGAGGGTAGAAGCATATCCTCATTGATGTCACCCCATGAATCAGTGTGCAATGAAAAGTCCCGATTCTAGAATTATTCATATGATCTTCATACTCAAGGCTGTTGTTGCTTGTCCTCAAATTCAAGCACTGTTAGAAAGGATTTCAGTGAAGTAGTTATAGAAACAGGTCTATTCATCTCAAACATTTTTCTACCTTTGGTGCCTTTTTCCTAAAATCGTCTTGCAGAACTGTTTCTCTTTGGATGTTTTACACCTTACTGCCGGTTTCTTTCACATTTCTTTTGAAAGTACTTTTCCTTCCTCTCACTGAAAAAAGCATCCCCCAAACAAGGGCTGTTGGTTACCTTCCTCCTTTCTTGAGAAAGCCCATCTGTTTCAGGTCTTTAACCATCGTGTTTTCTGAATGATTTACCCAGTGACCCCTGACCCTTATCAGTCCCCACATTTCTTCCTGTTTTCTCATGGTGACATCTGGACTTCTGATCATCCTCTCCATTGAAAAGGACGAGCACTACAGGCTCCATTAGCCCTGAGGTTACTTACTCCAGCGTCATAAACAGGACCCTTCTTATTGCACTAACTTTATAGAACCATCTCTTCAGTCTTCTCAGTCCTCTAGAAGCATCTTTGTTTGCCTTTTATACTAATCAGTTGCCAGATTCTGCTGCTGTTTCCTCTGCACTATCTCAGAGATCTGACCCTTCCTCTCAATGCAGACAGATACTTGAAACAGATGTCTCCTCTTTAACCAAATTGTCTCTCATATTCTTCTCTGTTACAAGTCTTCCTCTTCAAAGTCTTCATTTTTCTTTTGAAACTAGCATCACTTCTTCCATCCCCTTATTCCTTCACACTGTGCTCCAGCCTTTCTGTTCCCTCTGGCCTGAGTTCTTTATTATTTGTACTTAGTTTAAAGATGCTCCTCAGAAGTATTTTGCAAGCATTCACTTTCATTCTTCTGCACACCACTTACTGTTACAATCCAGTTGAGAAAATATCCCACATCTGTATGGTTATGAGAAAATATCCGTATCCCATAACCGACTTCATTTGTAATCTACAGATAGCATCGTTGTTTCTAATTTCAGGTAAAAAGTTAGCTTAGATCAGTGCAGCCCAATAAAAGTTTCTGTAATGATGGACATATTGTCAGAAGAGATCAGTCACTGGAGAAGGATATCATGTTTGGTAAGGTGGAGAGTCAGAGAAAAAGAGGAAGAACCCCAACGAGATGGATTGGCCAAGTGGCAGCATCGATGGACTCAAGCGTGGCAACAGTAGTGAGGTTGGCCCAGGATCGGGCAGTGTTTCATTCTGCTGTGCATAAGGTCGCTATGGGTCGGTACTGACTCAATGGCACCTAACAACAACAACAATGATGGAAATGCCATATAGATAAGGACTCCTGGTGTGGCACTGTAGGATAAACACTGGACTTCTAACCAGAAGTTCAGTGGTTCAAACTCAACAACAACCACTCCTCGAAAACCCTATACAGGATCACTATGAGCCAGAACTTATTCCTCAATGGCACTTAACAACAATCTCTCTCTCTCTCTCTCTCTCTCTCTCTCTCTCTCTCTATATATATATATATATATATATATATATATAATGGTAGCCATTAAACAAATGTGACTATTGGGCTCTTGAAATGTAGCTAGCAATCTGAAAAACACATTTTTAAAATTTTACTAAATATAAATCACCACAAGTGGCTAGGCCAAGCCCATGCCCTAATCTATCAAGTAATAATATGACAGTTGGAACCATTAGGCATAATACTCTTGGAGGACCTAGAAAAATATGTGAGATCTAAAATAATTTTTCAAAATATTTTAAAACTAAAAATCAAAACTAATAAATGTTTAAATATTCTAAAACATAATATTCAGCCAATTTTTAAAGATTCCTTAATGAAAATGCAATGAAATTGCTGCGTACTTATAAACAATTTATTGGTTATATTTTATCTTTTCACTAGAAACTCTAAGTCGACAAAATTGCCAAGAATTAAAAGCATATCCAATCATAAATTAAAGAGGTTATCATGTCCAAAGTCAATCAAACACAAGCCACTCAAAATTGTTATAACAAAAATTAACATTTAGTGTGATGTGCAATTATGTTTTTAATATAAAGTAGGGCACCTAAGTATGAATCTAGGAAAATTGGAAATTGTAAAAAATGAAATAGACACATAAGCATCAATATCATAGACATTAGTGAGCTGAAATGGACTGGTATTGGTCATTTTGAATCTGATGACCTCATGCTATACATGTCAGGAATGACAAATTGAAGAAGAATGATGTTATATTCATTGTCAAAAAGAACATATCCAGATCAGTCATGAGGTACAATGCTGTCTGTAATAGGATAATATCCATGCACCTGCAGGGAAGACCACCTGAATTTAGAGATCATCTGAAGAACAGACTTGATACATTAGACAATAAAAACAAAAGACCAGAAGAGTTGTGGGATGACATCAAGAACATTATACATGAAGGAAGCAAAAAGTCATTAAGAAAACAAGAAAGAAGAAAAGATCAAAATGGAGGTCAGAAGAGACACTGAAACTTGCTCTTCAGCATAGAGATACTAAAGCAAATGGAAGAAATGAGGAGGTAAAAGAGTTGAACAGAAAATTTCAAAGATCAGCTCGAGAAGATAAAGCCAAATATTACAACAAAATGTGCAAAGATCTGGAGTCAGAAAATCAAAAGGGAAGAACATGCTCAGCATTTCTCAAGTTGGGGGAACTGAAGAAAAAATTCAAGGTTCAACTTTTGTTATTGAAGGATTCTCTAGGTAAATTATTGAATGATTCAGAAAGCATCAAAAGAAGATGGAAGGAATACACAGAGCCACTATACCATAAAGAAATGGTTGATGTTCAACCATTTCAAGAGGTAGCATATATTCAAGAGCCAATGATAATGAAGGAAGAAATCCAAGGTGCATTGAAGGAATTGGCAAAGAACAAGGTACCAGGAATTGATGGAATAAAAATTGAAATCTTTCAAGAAAGTCAAACAGCACTGGGGTCATTCACTCATCTATGCCAAGAAATTTGGAAGACAATTATATGGCCAACTGATTGGAAGAGATCCATATTCCAAAGAGAGGTGACCCAATGGAATGCGGAAATCATCAGACAATATCTTTGATATTCCATGCAAGTAAAGTTTTACTAAAGGTAATACAGAAACAGCTGAAACCACACATTGACAGAAAGCTTACAGATGTTCAAGCCAAATTCAGAAGAGGCCATAGAACGAGGGATATTATTGCTGATGTCAGATGGATCTTAGCTGAAAGCAGAGAATACCAGAAAGGTGTTTACCTGTGCTTTATTGACAATGCAAAGGCTTTCAATTGTGTGGATCATGACAAGCTATTGACAACATTGCGAAGTATGAGTATTCTGGAACACTTAATTGAGCTCATGAGGAATCTGTACATGAACCAAGAGGCAGTTGTTCGAACTAAAATGGGAATACTGAATGGTTTAAAGTTAAGAAAGGTGTGTGACAGGGTTGTATTATTTCACCATACTTATTCAAACTATATGCTAAGCAAATCATCTGAGAAGCTGGGTTCTATGAAGAAAAACATGGCATCAGGATTGGATGAAGTCTCCTTAACAACATGCATTATGTAGCTGCTACAACCTTGCTTGCTGAAAGTGAAGAGAACGTAAAATATTTACTTTGACAAAGATCAAAGACCGCAGCCTTCCTCGGTATGGATTGCATCTCAACGCAAAGAAAAGAAAGAAAAAAAAATCCTCACCACTGGACCAATTAACAGCATTCTTATCAATGGCGAAAAGATTGAAACTGTCAAGGATTTCATTCTTGGATCAACTATCAACACTCATGGAAGCAGTAGTCAAGAAATCAAATGACATATTGCACTAGGCAAATCTGTTGCACAAGATGTTTTTAAAGTGTTGAAGAGCAAAGATGTCAACTTGAGGACTAAGGTGCGCCTGACCCAAGCCATGGTATTTTCATATGCATGTGAAAGCTGGATAGTGAATGAGGAAGACTGTAGAAGAATTGACTCATTTGAGTTATGATGTTGGAGGAGAATATTGAAAGTGCCATGGGCTGCCAACAGAACCAACAGATCTGTGTTGGAAGAAGTGCAGCCAGAGTGCTCCTTGGAGGCCAGGATGGCCAAACTTTGTGTCTTATACTTCAGATATATTTTGGAGGGACCAGTCACTGGAAAAGAATATCATATTTGGTAAGGTGGAGGGTTAGAGAAAAAGAGGAAGACTCCCTGCTAGATGGATTGGCAGAGTGACAGCATCAATGGACTCAAGAGTGGCAACAATTATGAGGATGGCCCAGGACTGGGTAGTGTTTCATTCTGTTGGATAGAGGGTCGTTATGAGTTGGTACTGAGTTGATAGCACCTAACAAGAACAACAACAGAGCACCTAATGATAGCATTTCTGAGGTCACCCTTATAAGTCAGATCTTCTTGAACAGAACAAAGTTTCCTGCTGCTGTGTCATTGTACCTACTGTTCCTGATGACTAGAAAGTCCTTCCTCTCAGCACACTGTCTGCTTCACATCATTCTGGTCTCCGCTCCCAATGAAAACTAGGCTCAACCAAGTACCCAGTCTCTCCCATCCCTCTACCCAGTCCTAATCCTTAACAGTTGGAGGCCAAAGCAAGATTACAAATGAGGGTGTTTGTCCCAGACCTACCTTCCTTTCCAAGACTCAATGCCCATATTCCTATGTACCTCTCAGTCCAGGTTTTTTGCTCCCTCAGACAGTCCTAGGAGTATCCATACTGTGTCTTTATCCATCTAGAAGACAAATCCCATTAAGATGCTATGTGAATGGGGAATTCTGGGATTGCCACTTAGGTTAAAGTTTCTGTTAGGGGGACATAGCGGGGTCCTTTAAAGTATAGAGCCTGCCAGTACTGCTCAGACTCATTTATAGTTTCATCATAGAATTCAGTGATATCTGAAATTATTTTTTGAGCTATCTACTATAAATATATATTGTTGTCAAGTGCCGTTGAGTCGATTCCGACTCATAGCAACTCTGTATAGGGTTTACAAGGAGCAGCTGGTAAGCTTGAACTGCCG
>NW_006408531.1:31864323-31867791 GCF_000296735.1 Chrysochloris asiatica | reverse complement strand
CATAGCGACCCTGTACAGGGTTTCCGAGGCTGAAAATCTTTACGGGAGCAGAAAGCCTCATCTTTCTCCCGCGGAACAGCTGGTAGTTTCAAACTGCTGACACTGAAGTTAGCAGCCCAATTCATAACCACTATGCTACCAAGTTCCTTTTCATATTACTAAAATAATATTTAACGCTGACTTCAAGCTATACACCTTGTCTTTGTCATTGTTAAGTGTCATTTTATTGGTTCAAACTCATAGTGACCCTGTATAAGTTTTCTGAGAAGTGGCTGGTGGGTTTGAATAGAAGACCTTGTTAGCAGTCCAGTGCTGATCCTATAGTGTCACATGTTAGACACCTTTACTATTGTTGTTAAGTGCTGTTGAGTTGATTCTGACTCATAGCAACCCTGTATAGGGTTTCCAAGAAGAGACTGGTAAATTGGAACTGCTGACCTTGTGGTTCAAATTGACCTTGCAGTCCAATGCATTAACCCATAGCGCCATACCAGGACTCCATTACACACCAAGTCCTCATTTATCAACAATCTCATTATCAGACATTTCTCATTTAAGACAATGGTAAAAATTCTATTATCTGACTATGTGGTACATTCATGACATGCATCTGGAAGTAATGAACACCAAAGTACTAGGTGAGAGTAATGCTGCCTATAATGCTTCAGGTTGTGTGTTGATTTGGCTGGACCATGATTCTCAATGGTTTGGTAGTTACATAGTGATGTAATTTGGCAGTTAGGTAATGGTTTAGTCATCTTCCATTTTGTGATCTGAGATATTCATCTTGCATTTTGGCAAAATGAGGTTTTTACAAATAGTGACCTAGTCTTTGGAGTCTACTCTATTAAAAAGTGAGGAGTCTGTACATTATTATATATGATTTGGATAAATATAGTTTCTTAAACTTTTACTTTAGTAATGCAGACACAAGTGTATATATGAGTATTAGATCAAAGGTGAATTTTATGCTTTTACTGTTGATGTAAATAACAACTGCACTAGACTATCTTCTCCAGAAGTGCAGAGCCTGTGCTTTTCTAACCTCTTTTCAGGTGAAGCAATTTAGCACAATGTCTGACACATACACTTACTCAATACATATACATGACAAATCTCTTTCAATTTTCATAAATCAATATATTGGAAAATCCTGTTGGCTCTCCTCTGAAAACATATTCAGTATCTGACCACTTACCACCAGATTTAAACAACTCTCATTTTAATCCAGGATTGTTGTAATGATCTCCAACGGGTTCACCATTGACTCAACTTCTACGGAGCATTCTCAACACAGATTCTAGAAGGATCCTGCTACATCCCATTTCCTGGTAGTGTTCCAATACTGGACCTTGAGAATCCCAGAAAAATTTCCAAATTCTTTGCCAACACCATAACTCAAATGTGTCAATTCATCTACTATTCTCCTTATTCATTGTCAAACTTACACATGCATATGAGATGATTGAAAAGGTCATGCTTGGGTCAGGTGCAATTTAGTCCTCAAACTGACAGCTTTGCTCTTGAACACTTTAAAGAGGTCTTGTGCAGGAAATTTGCCTAATGTCCAAACACCTCTGTTTATGCTATTCCATGAATTAAATCTGCACCTATCTCACACAAACTTTTCAAAACGCAGTCTGTAGTGGACTATTTCATAGGTAGAGCAATGGCTGATTTATTAATGATTTGGTACATAATCCACTGTCACTCGTCTAATGGACAGAATCATTTCATGTGCATGCTCAATGTTGTCATCAGCTGTGGACGTGGAAGGACATTTTAATATAACCAGAGTGCAGATAATTTTTGACTCATGGTTGTACGTTTGCATCTCTTTCTTGGAAAAGGAGCCAGCTTTAAATTTAAGTTATTTCCCAGACTGCAGCAAACAAAATGGTTTTCTATACATAACTAGCTAGTGGTCCTAGTTCAGATCATAATGTTGGAAAATTACATTACATTTCTTTCACAAAATAACTACTTTTTGTGAAGTCTTATAGACTTGAAAAAAACAGGGAATAATACTAGGAAAGAAAAACAAAACTGTTTTGTTCATGATAAAGAAAATGACCAAACAGAAAATGCATAAAGGAAGGGGAAGGGAAAGGAGGAGAGGCAGGGAAACACCAATCAAAGCCTGCATAAATTAATGTAAGAAATAAAAGTACATTAATCGAGATCGTTAAATGTAAAAAGAAAGCAAGATCACAATAAGAAGAAAACTGGTTGGCAGGGTTTTTTCAGTCCAATAGTCACAGGAGGCTTAGAATGACTGATGTCATTCTAAGCCCAAGATCTGGTCCTGTATTTTTAGCAATTCATTGTTTCAGTTCACTCTAGGATGACCTCAAGCTGCCTCTTCTCCACCATCAATCTCTGAGGTGGCCCAGAATGTTCATAATTGTGACTAGGATTAATCTGTTCCCATAGCAACAGAGACACGGGATTTAGGGCACAGGGATGCTTAGCATTGTGGCATCATGGCACTAATGTGTCTCTAGCAACATGTCTGAAAATCCTACACCTTTTAAATCATGACAAGCTCATTATACATGTTAAATTTATCTTTCCCAATGAATACAACTGGTAGTGTAGTGGTTACGAATCGGGCTGCTAACCTTAAGGTCAGCGGTTCGAAACTACCAGCAGCTCTGCAGGAGAAAGATGAGGCTTTCTACTCCCGTAAAGATTTACACCCTCGGAAACCCTGTACATGGTCACTATGGGTCGGAACTGACTCGACGGCACTTAACAACAATGAATACAACAAAGAAATGCTCTTGCTTTGGGAAAGATGGAAGAGAACAAGATTTTCTTTATGCCTTTTACCACTGTATTTTTATGCAAATGATGTATGTGTTATCTCCTTTTTTGCAAACTGGGCAACCCCCTTGTGAGTTAGTTTCCTGTGCATGATTGTATTTTATAAGCATGAGAGTAATGTTTACATAGAAATTCTATATGCAGAAAACTCAGGAAGAGCAACTAAAAATTCTGGACTTTATATATAAAAGACACTTAAGAAGACATATAAAATAAATACAAAAAGTGAAGTGTAAGCCTTACAGAAAGCTGTATTCTTTGATCTTCATTAGTAAGTATTTCAAGTCCTCTTTGTTTCCAGCAGCCAAGGTTGTGTCATCTGCATATCGCAGGTTGTTAATGAGTCTTCTTTTAATCCTGATACCATGTTCTCCTTCATATAATGTAGCTTCTCGGGTTATTTGTTCAGCATACAGATTGGATAAATATGGTGAAAGGATGTAACTCTAATAGACACCTTTCCTGATTTTAAACATCCAGAATCCCTTGTTCTGTCCTAAGGACTGACTCTTTGTCTATGTATAGATTCCCCCTCAGCACAATTAAATGTTCTGGAAGAACCAAATAAATAAATACAAAAAGGTAGAGAGAGGACAAACTGGTTGTGGACCTTGGGACCCAAGGGAAAACATAGTGGTGAAT
>NW_006408531.1:31860504-31864215 GCF_000296735.1 Chrysochloris asiatica | reverse complement strand
GTGAAAGTTTACAGGGCAGATCATCAGTTTTACATTCAACAAATCATACACCTTGTTTCATTGCAATGATTAAAATCCCCTCAATGTACCATCAGTTAACAGTATTTCTCTCTACTCACTTTACCTTTAAAAAAAAAAAAGAAACACTCAGACATATATACTACTTTATACCTTCAAAGGGCACATTTTGCAAGTCTGCCTCCTGGCCACCAGCCCTTAGTCCCTCTCTTCCCATGAATCTAGAGTCCTCAGACACTCCTCCTCTCCATGATCCAATCACTGTCTCCATCTCTGGCATTGCTGCTTCTCTGGATAAGGTCACAAATTCTGCTTGTGCTCTTCTCCCTTGATGGTCCTAGGGTCCTTTGTTTCTGGACTGTAAGATTAATCATTCCCCTGTTTTTGTTACAAAACTTCTACCTTTACAATTGTGACAGTCACAATTAGTCATAACAATTACTCACTATTGAATCATAAGAATCTTATCCCCATCTCTTTTAACCAGACCCATCTCGATAAGATGAAAACTATTCAGTGGAGACTCTCACCTCCTACCCCATCCCCCGCCACAATACTCTTAAACTAAACTCCTTCTTGAAACCTTGTAAGCCAGTCATTTTGTGCCTTTATCACCCTTTCATTTTAGATAGCCAATGTCTAAGTTGCCCATCCCTATCTACCCTGTGTGCATTGATACTTGATGTGAAGACTCCTTCTGTTGGTATTTAGAGTTACTACCTCCATGAGTATAGGTCAGGCTCATCAGATTGTAGCAACTAACCCTTGTTTCCCTTATCCAAAAAAATTTTTTTTTTCTTTTGTAATCTTCCTCTAGCCGAGTTCTGATTAACAAGCCATCGATGCTAGGTCAAATGGATACTGTCTGCAAGTTTGAGTGTTCTTGTGCATCTCCCCTCACTTTATATCAGCTGGATGCTTCACTCTCAATTCTAGCCCTCTGTGGCAATGTCCTTGTCCATTGCTCAAGTGTCCCCAGGTCTCACCACACTTTGGACCAACCTGCCCTTCCTCTTATCTCTCTCATCTCCAGGTCAATGGAAGTCAATGGACTATGGTTGAACTCAGCACATTTCTTCATTGCTGCCTTTTCCTCCTCTTCCACTCACCAATAGATCACTGTGGTTACATGCAAGCTTACATGCCTGTTATTTCTTTGAAGATGTATCTTCTGTGCTCTAGCTGTTCCAGGCTGGTCTGCTTGTCCTTGCTACTGGGAATGTCCCACCTCAGAAGGTTCTGGATGGGACTCAGGATTCCACCTAAGGTCCTATACTCTGCAAAGGCTTTGCAAGAGTCCTATTTTATTGGGCAAGTTCTAGAATGCCTTTTAGGTGTTCCAATCTTTTACAGGCTGAAGATGGGCTTACAAGTTTTCTGTAATCATGTTTCCAAACATTCCTTTCTATCCCACTCAAGTGTCTTTTTTACAATAGTAAGCAAGGAAAAACAATATTCATAAGACAGTCAAGCATGCGTAGATCCCTGTATCACAGAACGCTGTTGTTCCAAAGTTGAGCATGCATCACTATTTACCTCTGTCCCACTTGTGCCATGCAAACCTGTCTCAGTGTTCCCCTATCTTGTTCTTCCACCTCCTCCCCCTTCTTGTATTGCCCTCCCCGACTTACATACTAAACCTCCCACCCCAAGCCCACTGTTGTGGTTACTTTATATTTCATTAACTCTTCCCTCCATTTAAGACAGTCTATTTTATCCTGTAATCTAACTCACCTTCTCACCACCTGGATCTCTGTTCCTCTGTGTTTACCTTCTTTCACATTGTAATTGTTTTGATCATAGACAGACCTACCTAATCCTCTGTTTTTATCATTTTATTCTGTTCTGACTCTTTATTTGTAGATTGAGTTCAGGTTGATGCTGCCACATACATCGTTCTCTGCTTGTCTGTTCTTGTTGGTTCTCAGTCCACAGAACTTACTTTAGGATGTTTTTCATAGCAGGTTTGGCTTTGGCCAAATTCGTTAGCTTCTATTTATCCTGAAATGTTTTGATTAAACCATCATATTTGATTGACAGCTTTGCTGGGTTGAGGATGCTTGGATGGCAGGGGTTTTTTTTTGTTGTTGTTTTCAGTGTTTTATATATGTCTCCCCATTGCCTTCTTGCCTGCATGATTTCTGTTGAGAGATCTGGTCTTAATCTGATTTCCTTGCCTTTGTATCTTACACTTCTCTTTTCTGTAGCTGCTTTCAGGATTCTGTCCTTATCTTTGATTTTGTAGAGCTTGATTACTATATGTCTTGATGATTGTCTTTTAGGGTTTATTCTTCCTGGGGTTCGTTGAGCTTCTTGAATGCTTATCTTTTCACTTTTCAGGACGTTAGGGAAACTTCCTCCAAGCAGCTCTTCAACTATTTGTCTCTGTTGACTTGTGTGATTCTTCCTATTCTGGAATGCCAATAATTCTTAACTTATTCCTCTTCATGTTGTCCAACATGAATCTTAGGGCTACTTCAGATTTTTTTATCCATTTTTGTGCTTGCTCTTCTACCTTCTACCACTAGTCTGTCAGTTTATCAAACTGTGGTGGCTTCTGAGTTGCTGTGATTCTGAAAGCTATGCCACTGGTATTTTAAATACCAGCAGGGTCACCTATGGTGGACAGGTTTCAGATGAGCTTCTAGACAATGACAGCATAGGAAGAAAGAGTGATGAACTACTTCCAAATATTTAGTCACTGAAAACCTTATGAATAGCAGAGAAACACTGTCAGATATAGTACCAGAAAATTAGCCCCTCAGGTTGGAAGGCATTCAAAATGCGACTGGGGAAGAGCTACCTCCTCAAAGAGTTGACTGTGATAACGCGAATGGAGTAAAGCCCATCAGAGAAAATCTTATGGGACCATCATTTGCTGATGGGGCACAACTCAAAATGAAGAGAAATAGCTGTAAGCATCCATTGAAAATTAGAACATGGAATGTACGAAGTATGAATATAGGAAAATTGGAAGTTGTCAAAAATGAAATGGAATGCATAAACACCAATATCTTAGGCATTAGTGAGTTAAAATGGACTGGTATTGGCCATTTTGAATCTGACAACCACATGGTTTAGTATGCCAGGAATGACAAATTGAAGAGGACTGGTGTCGCATTCATTGTAAAAAAAAAAACAAAAACAAAAAACATATCCAGATCAGTCATGAGGTACAACACTGTCTGTGACAGGATAATATCCATGCACCTAGAGGGAAGACCTGTTAATACCACTATTATTCAAATTTACACACCAACCACTAAAGCCAGAGAGGATAAAATAGAAGAATTTCTACCAACTTCTTCAATCTGAAATTGATCAAACATGCAATCAAGATGTATTGATAATTACTGGTGATAGAAATGCAAAGGTTGGGAACAAAAAAGAAGGATTAGTGGTTGAAAAATATGGCCTTGGTGATAGAAATGATGCTGGAGAACGCGTGATAGAATTCTGCAAAATCAATGATTTGTTAATTTCAAATACCTTCTTTAGACAGCATAAGAGACGACTATACACATGGACCTCGCCAGATGGAATACATACAAGTAAAATTGACTACATCTGTGGAAAGAGACGATGGAAAAGCTCCATATCATCAGTCAAAACAAGGCCAGGGGCAGGCTGAGGAACAATCAATTACTGATATGCAAATCCAAACAGAAGCTGAAGAAAATGAAAACAAGTCCA
>NW_006408531.1:31851400-31858491 GCF_000296735.1 Chrysochloris asiatica | reverse complement strand
ACAGTAATGAGGTTGGCCCAGGATCAGGCAATGCTTCATTCTGCTGTGCATAAGGTCGCTTATGGGTCGGTACTGACTCAATGGCACCTAACAGCGACAACAACTTCTATCTTAGTAGTGTTGAGAGATTTATCTTCAGGTTATGCCATTTTTTAAAAATAAAAGAATCAATAGGATGAATCTAATAGGCTCTAAGAATTGCAAACCTAATTCCACCTGTCTTTAACACACCCCAGGAATTATCACTATAAGATCCTTATAAGATTTCCTGAATTCTTTAGCTTCCTCAACATATTACTTTTGTTTGTTTTTCTATAGTGAATAGCAATAAAACTCTCCAAATAAAAAGGGCGAGTCTGGGAATCATCATGGAAGTAGGATTTGAGGGATGATGTCTTTTTCTGTGGGTGTCCCTGGGGAGACAGGAGCCATGAGGAAGAAGACCCTACTGATCATAGTGAGGGGAGCAAGTTGTTGGCTCCCTGGGCAGAAGAGCAGTAAAATAGTACAAAGTCGGTTTAAAGGAGGCCTCCGGGCTTTGCCTGATTCACAGCTCCTATGCTTCTGTTCTATTTCTCTTTAAATATGTCTCCACTTGATATCCCAAGGGAAAATAGTTTAACCTTTCAAGAATGTGTTTTCTTAAGCCTTTGCCATATGATCTGAAGAAATTATGAAAAGCAAACAAACAAAAAAAACCAAACTCATTCTTCCACATGTAATGTTCTTAAGTGCCGTACAGTCAGTTCTGATTCATAGTGACCCTGCATAGGGTTTCCAAGGAGTGGCTGCTGAGTTTGAACCATTGACTTTCCAGTTCAAACTGACTTTGCAATCCAGTACTTATCCTACAATGCCACACCAGAACTCCATATGTAGTTGATAACTTTAAATAATATATTTATGGAGTACATATTCTGTGCCAGACACTTTACATTCACTATCTTATTTAATCATACAGGAGCGCTAAGAAGTATGCACTACAATTTAATTCAATTTTCAAAAAAGAAGGTTGAGTAGTGAAGTACCCTTAATCATGTTGTTGAATGTTGTCGAGTCCAACTCGTAGCAACACTGTACACAACAGAACGAAACACTGCCTGGTGTTAGCCTGAACCATCCTCACAATTGTTTTTTATGCTTGAGCCCATTGTTTCTGTCATTGTGTCAATCCATCTCTTCCCTCAAAGGGTCTATCCAGGACTAGCTCCTCCTGATAATGTGTCCATAGTATAAGTAAAAAATCTCGAAATCCTGGCTTCTAAAGAGCATTCTAGGAGTCCTGGTGTGGTGCTGTGGACTAATGTATCAGACTGCAAAGTCATTTGAACTGCAAGGTCGGTGGTTCAAGCTCACCAGCTGCTCTTTAGAAACCCTATACAGGGTCGCTATGGGTCGGAATCAACTCAACGTCACTTAACAACAACAGCAGAGAGAGTTCTGGTTGTACTTCCAAGACAGATTTGTTTATTCTCCTGGCAATACATAGTACTTAAAAATTTTTTCTTCAACATCATAAATCAAATGTGTTGAATCATTCACTGTCCAACTTTCCCATGCATATGAGGTGATTAAAAATGCCATGACTTGGATCAGATGCACCTTAGTCCTCAAACTGACAGCTTTGCTGTTTAATGAACACTTTCAAGAGGTTTTGTGTAGGAGGTTTGCCTAACGCAATAAATACATCCTTTGATTTCTTGACTATTGCTTCCATGATTGTGGATCCAAGCAAGATGAAGTCTTTGACAACTTCAATCTTTCCTCCATTTATCAGGATTATTTATTAATCCAGTTGTGAGAATTTTTGTTTACTTTACATTGAGGTGCAATCCATACTGAAGGCTGTAATCTTTTATCTTCCACAGTAAGTAATTTAAGTCCTCTTCACTTCCAGCAAGCAAGATGTGTCATCTGCATAGCTCAGGTTATTAATGAGTCTTCTTCCAATTCTGATGCCTTTGAACATGCATCTACTGAAAGGCATGAAGTGAACTCAAAGGCTCAGAATCTTTAAAACATATTGCCTCAGAGACTTCATTGAGTGCTTTCCTAATCCTATTTTCTAATGGCTGTTTTGTTTACTGAGTTTCTCAGTACCTTGTTTCCCTGGGTAATATGATTTGCACCATAAGTAGTATACTGTCTGCAAATCTCTTGGCTTCTGTTAAAGCCATAATGCCAGTGGACTGATGGAATCAGCGAACAGCTGGGTTATCTCTGCAAGTCACGAAATCCCAATAGGTCTCAGCATATTTGTAAAATTCAAAGTAATATTTGATTATCTTTGAACTCCAGGATTCTGTTATAGATTTTCCATTGAGGGAAGAGTTATAACTGTCACAGATGCTTATAGAATGTAATTGATTAAATCTCACCAGATCATTATTGTTCAACAAGGTCCAGGGAAATGCTAGTGAATATGAAAGTAAAGAGAATAATATTTTCCATACTTCTCATCACTTTTGCTTTAGCATATATAGGAGCATAAAGAATATATCCGACAGTAAACATAACTTGTTTGTTTTTTTAATACGGAAGTCAATACACTTAAAAGTATGATTAAGATAAGCACTTTATCAAAAGCATACAATAAAATGCTTTATTAGTGAATTAAATGAATAAATAGGAACTTGTTCTTAAGCAGTTAGTTTTTTGGCAGGGGAGATTTCTTCTAAATGAGATATAAAGTAAATGTGCAATAAAAGAAACCAATAACTAAGTAGATTTCAGTGAAGCAAGACATTCTTTCTGGTGAAAGTTTACAAGAAAAGTTTTTATGAGGTACAATGTTAGGTAGTTATAAAAAGATAGCAGGCTAAGCTGGGGTTTATGGGGCCAATTTCTACTCCGAAACACATGGGCTTGCTATGAGTCAGAAAGTTCTCAATGTCAACTTCTTTCTTTTTTAGATTAAGCTGGGGAAGGGCATAGAGGTCCTTGGGTGGCACCAATGGTTAATCACTCAACTACTAACTGAAAGGCAGGTAGTTCAAACCCACCTATTGAGAAAAGTCTAGAAAAGGACCTGGCTAACTGCTTTCAAAAAAACCTTGAAAACTTTATGAGTACAGTTCCAATCTGGAAACTGTGGGATCACCATGATCAGAATTGACTTGACTGCTTTTGTTTTTTGTTGTTGTTAGGTACCA
Organism: Chrysochloris asiatica; assembly: GCF_000296735.1. Lineage (NCBI taxonomy): Eukaryota > Metazoa > Chordata > Mammalia > Afrosoricida > Chrysochloridae > Chrysochloris > Chrysochloris asiatica. The sequence goes on along the minus strand of NW_006408531.1, from coordinate 31,855,339 downwards.
TCGAGTGGGTTCCAACTCATAACTAGCCTATGTACAACAGAACAAAACATTGCCCACTTCAGCACCACCTTCACAATCATTTCCATGTTTGAGAAGATTGTCGCAGGACTGTGTCAATCCATCCCATTGAGGGTCTTCTTTTTCTTATTTCTTCGGGAGAAAGATGAGGCTTTCTGCTTCTGTAAAGACTTAAAATGTCTTGGAAACCCTTTCCAAGGGTTGTTGTTGTTGTTAAGTGCCATCAAGTCGGTTCCGACCCATAGCGACCCTGTACAGGGTTTCCGAGGGTGTAAATCTTTACGGGAGTAGAAAGCCTCATCTTTCTCCCGCGGAGCGGCTGGTAGTTTCGAACCACTGACCTTAAGGTTCGCAGCCCGATTCGTAACCACTACGCTACCAGAGCTCCTTCCTTTCCAAGGGTACTGTAAGTCAAATCAACTCCATAGTACATAGCCAACCAACAACTTTACCAAGCATGATGGCCTTCTCTAAGGACTGGTCCAAAGTAAGTGAGACAAAGTATCATAATTAAAGCTTCCAAGAACAAGTCTGGCTGTAATTATTCCAAAATAAATTTTTTATTCTTCTGATAATGTAGTTAATATTGTTCAACAGTACTTTAATTCAAAGGCATCAATTCCTTATCCCATTATTTAGCTTTTGCATGCCTATCAGGCAATTGAAAACACAATGATTTGGTTTAGGCACATTTTAGTCCTCAAAATGGCAAAGTGACATCTTTGCTTTTAAACAAAGTGGTCTTTTGATGTAGATTTTCCTGATGCAATTGTCATTTGATTTTTTGATGACTGCTTCCATGGATATTCATCGAGGAGTCATATAAAATGAAATTCTTTACAACTTCAATTTTTTTCTCCATTTATCATAAAGTTTCATGAATGTAAGAAGAGACTCTGACAATCACTCTTTAAAACAGAGTAGCTAAAAAGACTGGAAGAAATGATGATATAGAAGAGTTGACCAAAAGATTTCAAAGGGCAGTTCAGTAAAATGAAGTAAAATGTTATAATGAAATGGGGAAGGACCTGGAGTTAGAAATCAAAAGGTAAGAACATGCCCAAGCCAAAAGAACCAAAGAAAAAAGTCAAGCCTCAAATTGCCATATTGAAGGCTTTTATGTTGATCAACTATCAACATTCATGGAAGCAGCAGTCAAGATATCAAATAATGTATTACATTAGGCAAATCTGCTGCACAAGACCTTTTAAAGTGTTGAAGAACAAAGATGTCTGCTTGAGGACTAAGGTGCATCTGATCCAAGCCATGGTATTTTCAATAACCTCATATGCATGCAAAAGCTGGACAGTGAATAAGAAAGCCCATATAAGAATTGATGCTTTTGAGTTATGGTGTTGGAGGGCAATATTGAAAGTGCCATGGGCTGCCGAAAGAACCAACAGATCTATGTTGGAAGAAGTGCAGCCAGAGTGCTCCTTGGAAGCCAAGATGGCCAAACTTCATCTCTCATACTTTGGACATATTGTCAGGAGGGACCAGCCACTTGAAAAGGATATCATGTTTGGTAAGGTGGAAGGTCAGAGGAAAGAGGAAGAACCCCAAAGAGATGGATTGGCAAAGTGGCGCAGCATCAATGGGCTCAAGCGTGGCAACAATTGTGAGGTTGGCCCAGGATCAGGCAGTGTTTCGTTCTGTTGTGCATAGAGTTGCTATGAGTTGGTACTGACTCAATGGCACCTAACAACAACATATGGAGTCCTGGTGTGGCACTGTAGGGTAAGCACTGGACTGTTTCTCCATGGTAGGATAAACATTAGACTGCTTATCCACTTTGCAATTCAAAGTTCTATTTGAACCTCAGGTGGTAGTTCAAAGCCACCAGCCATTCCTCAGAAACCCTTATCCAGGATCGCTATGAGACAGAACCGATGCAACAGCACTTAACAACAACAATGGACAAAATATCCAACAATGCAGAAAGGAAAATACTGAACAGCACAAGAAGTGGAAAGAAATACACAGTTATTGTGCCAAAAAAAATAGGTCAATGTTCAACCATTTCAAGAATGTCTGGCACCGCAGTTTAATGCACCAGACTGCAAAGTCATTTGAATTGCAAGGTTGGCGGTTCAAGTTTGCCAGCTGCTCCTTGGAAACCCTGTACAGGGTCGCCGTGGGTCAGAACTAACTCTATGGCACTTACACCACAACACAACATAACAGAGATGGATTGGCACATTTGCAGCAGCAATGGGCTCAAGTTTAACAATAATTGTGAAGATAGTTCAGGACCGAGTAGTGTTTCATTCTGTTGTGCATAAGGTTGCTATGAGTTGGAAGTGACTTGATGGCACCTAATAACAGCAAATAACAGATATAATACCACAAGTGTATGGTTTTAGCAAACAGAAATTTATTTTCTCAGAGGTTAGGAGGCAAGGAGTCTAAATTCAGAATGCTGGCTGTAAGGAAAGGTTTTGTTTCTATCACTGCACCAAAAATGTCCTTGTCTCCTTTTAGAGTCTGGAGGCCCAGTATTCCTTGAAAATCTCCATGTTCATTGGCATCAATATTCTCCTGGGTCTAGAAGTTTCTCTGCATGGAATCCCAGGTCCAAAGGACACATTCCACTCCTGGCACTTTGTGTTCATTTCTCTCTTCTTTTATCTCTTATGTGGAATCAGGGCAATGACAGGATTAAGAGTGTTGTCTCTTAACCTTAATTCTATTACTGGTTTATCACATCGGATCATATCATGGGGGACCATCACTTAACTACCATATAGCTGTTGTTGCTAAGTGCTATTGAGTCGTTCTGACTCACAGTGACCCTCTATAGAGTTTCAGAGAACTGCTGGTGAGTTTGAGGTGCTCACCTTGTGGTTAGTAGTCCAGTGTTTTTTCAGAAGAAATTTTATTTAGGGAGGAGATACTTGTTGAATTCTGGTGTTGGTGAAGAATATTCATACCACAGACTGTCAAAGAAGGAACAAATCCATTCTGGAAGACGTACAGCCAGAATATTTCCTAAAAGCAAGGATGGTGAGTCTTTGCCTCACGTAATTTGGACATTTTATTAAGAGGGATCAGTTCCTAGAGAAGAACTTCATGTTTGGTAGAGGGTCATCAAAAAGAAGACCCTCAACAAGATTAATGATAAAGTTTCCGAAACAATGGCCTCAAACATAGGAACGATTACAAGATAACACAGGACGGAGCTGTGTTTTCTTTTGTTGTATATGTTGGTATTAAAGATTGGTCCGGACTCATAACAACCTTTATGGGGTTTTCAAGGAGCAGCTGGTGGGTTTGAATCACCAAATTTTCAATTCAAACTGACCTTGGTCCAAGGCTTATCCTACATCACCACAGCAGGATTCCACAGGCGTGTTATTTATGAGATGGAATTGACTCTAAGGTACCTAATAAAAACATACTTGTTGGTTAATAGGATATTTTACCTTGTTCAACGTGAAATGTTTATAGGTCTAACCTGCTTTCACATTATTTTTAAAGCTGTGGTTAAAAAGGAATCTAAAACAACTATTTAGATAATATATTATAATTCATCTCATTATGTACTTACTTAATCTTGAGAAAGAACTGCACAAATTTTTGAAATTTTTTTCATAATTTATCACTTAAAAAATCTTGCTTAACTTACATGTGTTTCATGTGTTTACCGTAACTCCAATATAATAATGTTCTATAAATGGAAACATTTCTACCATAATTAAAATATATACGAATGAACACACACACACATATATACACATTGTTGTTGTTGTTAAGTGCCATCGAGTCGGGTCCAACCCATAGCGACCCTGTACAGGGTTCCCGAGGGTGTAAATCTTTACGGGAGTAGAAAGCCTCATCTTTCTCCCGCGGAGCAGCTGGTAGTTTCAAACCGCTGACCTTAAGATACATATATAAATGTGTGTGTGTGTGTGTGTGTATATA
>NW_006408531.1:31850325-31850905 GCF_000296735.1 Chrysochloris asiatica | reverse complement strand
AATTACCAAGGAGCAGCTGGTGGGTTTGAACTACTGACCTTGTAATTTGCAGATCAGTGTTCATCCTACAGTGCCACACATGAAGGAGCATGGTCAATCTATAGGATGAGCATTGGACTGTGAATCACAAGGTCAATGGTTCAAACCTACCAGTTGCTATGCAGGAGAAAGATAAGGATCTTTATTCCCACAGATATTGTACAGCCTCGAAAACCAGATATTGGGTTACTATACAGACCACCATTCATCTGTCAGTTCATCATACTATGGTGGCTTGTGAGTTGCTGTGATTCTGGAAGCTATGCCACTGGTATTTTCAAACCAGCAGGGTCACCCATGATAGACAGGTTTCAGATGAGCTTCCAGACGAGGACAGACTAGGAAGAAGGAGTGACGAATTACTTCTGAACATTTTGTCACTGAAAACCTTATGAATAGCAGAGAAACACTGTCAGATATAGTGCCAGAAATTCTCCTCAGGTTGGAAGACGTTCAAAATGCAACAGGTGAAGATCTGCCTCCTCAAAGTACAGTTGACCATGATGACATGACTGGAGTAAAGCCTGTGGGAGTAAAGCCC
>NW_006408531.1:31848399-31850075 GCF_000296735.1 Chrysochloris asiatica | reverse complement strand
AACCACATGGTTTACTATGCTGGGAATGACAAACTGAAGAGGAATGGTGTTGCATTCATTGTCAAAAAGAACATATCCAGGTCAGTCATGAGGTACAAATCTGTCTGTGATAGGGTAATATCCATGCGCCTAAAGGGAAGACCAGTTACTACTACTATTATTCAAATTTACACACCAACCACTAAAGCCAGGGAGGATAAAATAGAAAAATTCTACCAACTTCTTCAATCTGAAATTGATCAAACATGCAATCAAGATGTATTGATCATTACTGGTAATTGGAATGCAAAGGTTGGGAGCAAAGAGGAAGGAGCAGTGGTTGGAAAATATGGCCTTGGTGATAGAAATGATGCTGGAGATCGCATGATAGAATTCTGCAAAATCAATTATTTGTTCATTTCAAATACCTTCTTTAGACAACATAACAGAAGACTATATACATGGACATAGCCAGATGGAATACATAGAAATCAAATTGACTAAAGCTGCAGAAACAGACGATGGAAAAGCTCCATATCATCAGTCAAAACAAGGCCAGGGGCAGACTGTGAAACAGATCATCAATTGCTCATAGGCAAATTCAAACTGAAGCTGAAGAAAGTGAAAACAAGTCCACAAGAGCCAAAATATGACCTTGAGCATATCCCACCTAAATTTAGAGATCAGCTGAAGAAAAGATTTGATACATTAAACATTAAAGATTGAAGACCAAAAGAGTTGTGGGATGACATCAAGAACATCATACAGGAAGAAAGCAAAAAATCATTGAGAAGACAAGAAAGAAGGAAAAGGTCAAAATGGATGCCAGAAGAGACTCTGAAACTTGCTCTCCAGTGTAGAGATGCTAAAACTAATGGAAGAAATGAGGAGGTAAAAGAACTGAACACAAAATTTCAAAGATCAGCTTGAGAAGATAAAGTCAAATATTACAACAAAGTGTGCAAAGATCTAGAATCAGAAAACCAAAAAGGAAGAACACACTCAGCATTTCTCAAGTTGGGGGAACTGAAGAAAAAATTCAAGCCTTGTCTTTTGTTATTGAAAGATTCTCTGGGCAAACTATTAAATGATGCAGAAAGCATGGAAAGAAGAAGATGGAAAGAATATACAGAGTCAATGTACCAAAAGGAAATGGCTGATGTTCAACCGTTTCAAAAAGTAGCATATGAACAAGACCAATGATACTGAAGGAAGAAATCTAAGGTACATTGAAGGAATTGGCAAAGAACAAGGCACCAGGAATTGACGTAATAAAAATTGAAATCTTTCAACAAAGTGATGCAGCACAGGAGACACTCGCTCATCTCTGCCAAGAAATTTGGAAGACAACTATCTGGCCAACTGATTGGAAGAGATCCATATTTGTGCCCATTCCAAAGAAAGATGACCCAACAGAATGCAGAAATAATTAAGACAATCTTTTTGATATCCCATGCGAGTAAAGTTTTACTAAAAGTAATACAGAAACAGCTGCAAGCATACATTGACAGAAAACTTCCTGAGGTTCCAGCCAGATTCAGAAGAGGGCATGGAACGAGGGATATCATTGCTGATGTCTGATGGATCTGGGCTAAAAGCAGAGAATATCAGAAAGATGTATACCTATGCTTTATTGACTATGCAAAGGCTTTCGATTGTGTGGATCATGACAAGCTATGGACAACTTTGTAAAGTAT
>NW_006408531.1:31843628-31847524 GCF_000296735.1 Chrysochloris asiatica | reverse complement strand
CATCATTGATGGACTCAAGTGTGGCAGAGGTGGTGAGGTTGGCCCAGGATCGGACATTGTTTCATTCTGCTGTGCATGGGGTCGCTATGAGTCGGTTCTGACTCGATGGCACCTGACAACAACAACTTAAAGACAAAACGGATTCAACCACACTTAACTACGGCAACAACAACCATCATACCATAGGAATTTGGTTATCTAATACCACAAAATAAATTCCAGAAAATTCTGTCAGGCAAGAAAATCAAATGGATAGAGCCATAGTTGAAGTGGAAAAAAAAGAATTGTACCTCAAGTCTAGTCAAGTTTTCTTGATTCCACTGGGCATCGCATTTCTTTATATTCTCCAAACAAGCACTCTAAATCAAGTATTTCTCACACACATGACAATTACTTGGGAATTTTAAACAATGAAAGAATCCTGGTGGTTCAGTAGTTGAAGTGCTCAGTCACCAAAATGTCAGCGGTTCAAAACCACCAACCACTCTATGGAAGCAGTATGTGTCTGTCCTAGGTTTCTATGAGTGAGACTCAACTTCAGGGGAAGAGCTTGCTTTCGTTTGCTTGTTTTTGGTTGAAAGCAGTGACAAGCTGACTGAACTGAACAAGAATATGAGGCTTTAATTGTACCCTTAGTGAGCCTTCAGAATTTGCTCACTGGGATTTCTTCCCACTGACGTTAAGATTAGCTCTGGACTTGACTGGGTTTGAAGTATGTTTACATGTTCACCAAATATTGGTTAAGACTAATTTTATCTGACGGAAGAAAAAAAATTCGTATGAGGGCAATGGGGTCAAAGAGCTTTTGGCATGAGAGGAGAAATTTTAGAATCTCTGTAAACCGGTTCACTAAATATTACCATTACAGTGCGTCAATTTACTCAGTGATTACTGACCTAGCACCTACTAGGAGCTGTGGCTAGAATCCTGCTGTGGCACTGTAGGATGACCACTGGACTTCTAATACAAGGTTAGCAGTTCAACCCCACCATCCACTCCTTGGAAGCCCTATACAAGGACGCTATGAGTTGGAACCGAGTCACCAAGTACATAACAACAAAAACAACATGAGCTAGGTTTTAGGATATAGAGTGATAATAATGAGTAACTATGGAAATCCTGGAAGTGATGTGCAACCAGAGAAGAAAACATGAGCAAGGACTGCGGATACCATTCAGCAATTATTTAGCTTTTTCCATATATCTATCACTCACTTTGCTATGCAATTTGATTTTAACTCATTTAAGGAGCCCTGGTGGCATGTTGTTGTTGTTAGGTGCCATCGAGTCGGTACCAGCTCATCGTGACCTTATGCACAGCAGAACGAAACACTGCCCAATTCTGGGTCAACCTCACTACTGTTGCCAAGCTTGAGTCCATTGATGATGCCACTTGGCCTCATCAAGGGTTGTCCTCATTTTCTCTGACCCTCCACCTTCTCCAGTGACTGGTCCCTCCTGACAATATGTCCAAAGTATGAGAGACAAAGTTTGGCCATAGACATAGAAAAGTTTCATTAATAGAAAAAGTTAAACTAGAGATTTCAGATGATTGGAATGTGACTACAAAATAGCAGTGATAATAATTCTTAAATGGTAAAATTTTTATTGCCTTAATAATATTCCAATAAGAATAGCTGTACTCTAACTTCCCTTGAGTGTCTTTGCTCATAAGCGCCGGCATCACCAAGTCCATTTTCCTTCTCTCATGAGCTTGCCCTCTTAGTTAAGGGAGATAGTAATGGCACTTAGATTTTATCTAATCTGGCTTTAAGTAATTATGTTTCATTGTAGCAATTATAAGTTACATTTATAATGAACAGTAAAGGGGAAAATCTTTCAAATGCAGTTTATTAGTTTTTAAAACCTGCTATAGAATGGATAGTCAAAAAATATTGCTTATGTACAGTCAAGATATACTGCTTATATACAATCAAGATATACTATCAAGATATACTGCTTATATACTATCAGATACTTCAGTGAGAATGTCTAATGTCGCCTATTAAGTTCCTATTCATGACTCTTTGTAAATTGTTACTCCAGCCCCATTGTCGCCACAGGACTCCCCTAAGTAATCTAGAGTAGCACAGCTATTTTAATGATTTCCAAGCATCATGCACAGATATTCCACAATCATAGTTTGCACTGTACATAATGTATGGTTCTTTCAAATATTTTCAATCTTTTAATTTTCATTTGTGTGTAAATTCCATGAGACCAGAAATCACTTTATTTCTATTCAAAGTTTGCTTTTTGCCATCTTACCTCTGCATCTTCTCTTACTTAGATTTCCTTAATCAAGAGGGTCTTTTCATCATCTCAAAACTAAACTGAGGCCTTAATTCCAATCCCCTATAGCATGGTTGAAAGAAGCTCTGGTAGCATAGTGGTTACGAATTGAGCTGAGAACTACAAGGTCAGTAGTTCCAAACTACCAACTGTTCCACGGGAAAAATATGAGGCTTTCTGCTCCTGTAAAGATTTACAGCCTCGGAAATCCTGTAGAGGATCGCTATAAGTCGGAACTGACTCCATGGCACATTACCACCAACAGAACATGGTTGCAGAACGACCAGCCAATGGGATGTATGTTGTTGTTGGTGGTGGTGGTAAGTACTGTGGAGTCGGTTCCGACTCATAGTGACCCTGCACAGGGTTTCCAAGGCATTAAATCTTTACGGGAGCAGTAAGCCTCATCTTTTCCCCGCAAAACAGCTGGTAGTTTCAAATTGCCGACTTTGAAGTTAGCAGCCTGATTCGTAACCACTACGCTACCAGAGCTCCTAGTAGTATGTTGTTGTTGTTGTTAAGTGCCGTCGAGTCGGTTCCCACCCATAGCGACCCTGTACAGGGTTTCCGAGGGTGTAAATCTTTATGGGAGTAGAAAGCCTCATTCTCCCACGGAGCAGCTGGTAGTTTCAAACCACTGACCTTAAGGTTCGCAGCCCGATTCGTAACCACTTCGCTACCAGATAAGGCCTGAAAAATATTTAGTCTGGTCCTGCCAAAGTAATCAGAGTTCCAGCCATCACATTGTTTTATTGTAGTTAAGAGCCATGGAGTCAGTTCTGATTTACAGCGACGCTGTACAGGGTTTCCAAGGAGTGGCTGGTGGGCTTGAACCACTGACCTTGCAGCTCAAACTAACTTTGTGTCAAGTGCATTATCCTGCAGTGCCAGACCAGGACTCCAGCCATCACATTATTGTTAGGTGCCATCGCGTTATTCTGTACTGTTATTGTTGTTAGGTGCCATCGCGTCGGTCTGTACTGACTCATAGCGACCCTATGCACAATAGAATGAAACACTGCCGGATCCTGGGCCAACCTCACTACTGTTGCCATGTTTGAATCCATTGATGCTGTCGCTTGGCCAGTCCATCTCGTTGGGGGGTCTTCCTCTTTTTCTCTGACCCTCTACTTTACCAAATACAATATCCTACTCCAGTGACTGGTCCCTTCTGACAATATGTTCGAAGTATGAGAGACATAGTTTGGCCTTCCTGGCCTACAAGGAGCACTCTGGCTGCAATTCTTCGAAAACAGATCTGTTTGTTTTTTGGCAGCCTATGGCACTTTCAATATTCTCCTCCAACACCATAACTCAAAAGCATCAATTATTCTACGGCCTTCTTTATTTACTGTCCAACTTTCACATGCATATGAGGTTCCTGAAAATGCCATGGCTTGGGTCAGGCACACGTTAGTCCTTAAACTGACATTTTTGCTTTTCAGCACTTTAAAAAGGCTTTGCGCAGCAGATTTGCCTAATGCCATACGTCATTTGATTACTTGACTGCTGCTTCCATGAATGTTGATAGTTGATCCAAGAAGAATGAAGTCCTTGACAACTTCAATCTTTTCTCCATTGATAAGAATGTTGTTTATTGGTCCA
>NW_006408531.1:31839709-31842711 GCF_000296735.1 Chrysochloris asiatica | reverse complement strand
GGGTCACCCATGGTAGACAAGTTTCAGATAAGCTTCCAGACTAAGACAGACTAGGAAGAAGAAGAGGAAGACTACTTTTGTATGGTTAGTCACTGAAAACATTATGAATAACAAGGAATTGTTAAATATAGTGCTATAAGATGAGCATCTCAAGTTGGAAGGTCGTGAAAATACGACTGGGGCAGGCTACCTTCTCAAAGTAAAGTTGATCTTAATGACATGGAAGGAGTTAAGCTTTCAATTCTTAAATATACTGATGAGGCATAACTTAAAATTAGAAGAAACAGCTACAAACATCCATTAATAATCAGAATGTAAAATGTACGAAGCATGAATCTAGGAAAATTGAAAATTGTCAAAAAATAAATGCATAAAGGTCAATATTCTAACCATTGTTGTTGGTGGTAAGTGCCATCAAGTCGCTACCAACTTATAGCAACCCTATGCAAACAGAATGAAACACTGACCAGTCCTAAGCCAGACTCACAATTGTTGACACACTTGAGCCCACTGACACTGCCATTTTGCCAATCCATCTTGCTAGGGGTCTTCCTCTTTTTCTCCGACCCTCCACTTTACCAAATGTGATATCCTTCTCCAGTGACTGGTCCCTCCTGACAATACGTCCGAAGTATGAGAGACAAAGTCTGCTCATCCTGGTCTCGAAGGAGCACTCTGGCTGCACTTCTTCCAACACAGATCTGTTGGTTCTTTTGGCAACCCATGGCACTTTCAACATTCACCTCCAACACCATAACTCAAAAGCATCCATTCTTCTATGGTCTTCCCTATTCACTGTCCAACTTTCACATGCATATGATGTTATTGAAAATACTATGACTTGGGTCAGGTGCACCTTAGTCCTCAAGCTGACATCTTTGCTCTTCAACACTTTAAAAAGGTCTTGTGCAGCAGATTTGTCTAATGGATTATGTCCTTTGATTTCTTGACTGCTGCTTCCAGGAGTGTTGATAGCTGATCCATGAAGAATGAAGTGCTTGACAACTTTAATCTTTTCTCTGTTGATAAGAATGTTGTTTATTGGTCCACTGGTAAGGATTTTTGTTTTCTTTACATTGAGATGTAATCCATACCAAAGGCTGTGGTCTTTGATCTTCATCAGTAAATATGTTATGTCCTCTTCACCTTCAGCAAGCAAGGCTTGCATATAGTAAGTTGTTAATGAGTCTTCCTCCAATCCTGATGTCATGTTTTTCTTCATATAAGCCAGCTTCTCAGATTATTTGCTCATCATACAGGCTGTATAAGCATGGTAAAAAATACAACCCTGTAGCACACCTTTCCTAATTTTAAACTATTCAGTGTTCCCATGTTCTGTTCGAACAACTGCCTCTTGGTCCAGGTACAGATTCCTCATAAACACAAATAAGTGTTCTGGAATACTCATACTTCACAATGTTGTCCAAAGCTTGTCACAGTCCACAAAATTGAAAGCCTTTGCGTAGTCAATAAAGCACAGGTATACATCTTTCTGGTATTCTCGACTTTCAGCCAAGATCCATCTGACATTAGCAATGATATCCCTCATTCCATATCCTCTTCTGAATCCAGCTTTAACCTCTGGAACTTCTCTGTCAATGTGTGGTTGTAGTCATTTCTGTATTTCTTTTAGTAAAGCTTTACTCACATGGGATATCAAAGATTTTATCTGATGATTTTCACATTCCATTGGGTCACCTCTTTTTGAATGGGCACAAATACAGATCTCTTCCAATCAGTTGGACAGATAATTGTCTTCCAAATTTCTTGGCATAAATGAGTGAGTGTCTCCAGTGCTGTCTCACTTTTTTGAAAGATTTCAATTTTTATTCCATTAATTCCCAGTGCCTTGTTCTTTACCAATGACATCAATGCACATTGGACTTCTTCCTTCAGTATCATTGGTTCTTGATGATATGCTATCTCTTGAAATGGTTGAACATCAACCATTTCCTTTCGGTACAGTAATCCTATCCATTACTGAGCTAATATAAAGATGTCAACACAAAGATGGATATCCTAGGCATTAGTTACCTGACTTTTTTGAAATATATATATATATTTATGGAGTCCTGGTTTGGCTTTGTGGGCCAATACAAAGTCAGTTTGAACTATGTCAGTTTGAACTACAATGTCAGTGGTTCAAGCTCACCAGCCGCTCCTTGAAAACCCTATACAGTGTTGATATGGGTTGGAATTGACTCGACAAAACTTAGCAGTAATAACAACATTATATACACACACACATAAATATATATATATTATTGTTTTTAAGTGACGTTGAGTTGGTTCTGATTGAGAGTGACCCCATATTGGGTTTCCGAGGAGCAACTGGTAGTTTTGAACTACCAGTCTTGTGGCACTTAACAATGTATATATGTTGCTGGTGGTGTGCCATTGAGTTGTTCCCGACTCATAGCATCAGAGAAAAAGAAGAAGACCCCCATTGAGATGGGTTGGCCAAGTGGCAGCATCGATGGACTCAAGTGTGGCAACAATAGTGAGATTGTCTCAGGATCGGGCAGTGTTTTGTTCTAATGTGCATAAGGTCACTATGGGTCAATACCGACTTGATGGAACCTAACCTAACAACAACAACAACATAGTGAGTGACCCTGCATAGGGTTTCCAAGGCTGTAAATGTTTACAGGAGAAGAAAGCATCACCTTTCTCTGACAGAGTGACTGGTAGATCTGAACTGCTGAACTATTAGCAGTCCAACGCGTAACCACTACATTCTATATATGTATGTATATATATATTTATGTTGTTATTTTTTGTTACATGCCGTCGAGTCGGTTCCGACCCATAACGACCCCATACAGGGTTTCTGAGGCTGTAAATGTTTACGGGAGCAGCTGGTAGTTTCGAATTCGAACTACTGACCTTAAGGTTCGCAGCCCGTTTCGTAACCACTACGCTACCAGAGCGCTCTCTCTCTCTCTCTCTCTGTCTCTCTCTCTCTCTGTCTCTCTCTGTCTCTCTGTCTCTCTCTCTCTGTC
>NW_006408531.1:31832647-31839609 GCF_000296735.1 Chrysochloris asiatica | reverse complement strand
ATGGAGAGAGAGAGAGTCCTGGTGTGGCTCTGTGGGTTAATGAGCTGGACTGCAAAGTCAATTTGAACTACAAGGTAGGGGGTTCAACATCAATAGCCATTCCTTGGAAACCCTGCACATGGTCGCTATGGGTCAGAACCGACTCGACAGCACTTAAAAACAGCCACTGATTGCAGAGACATGTTTAAATTCATTTTGTTTGGAATAAATCCATGTGAGTGTGAACTGGAACCCTAATAGCAAGACTGTTTTACTTGTATAGGATTATCTGCCTGTCATATGTTATTACACTAAGCCCGTGCATTCAAAGAGTGTTTATAACTTGTATCCCCACTTTAGACCTTCGACCTTTAGTCCAGATTTTGCCCCAGTGTAACCTATGTAGGAACTCAAGTAATACAGTGCTCAAAGCACTCAGTTGCTAACCAAAAGGGTAGCAATTCAATCCTACCAGTTGCTTCATGGGAAAAAGATATGGCAATGTCTTCCATAAAGATTTATGGCCTTCAAAATCCTATAGGGTAGTTCTATAGTCTACCTCAAGGTTGGTTTGAGCCACAAGATCAGCAGTTCAAACTCACCAGCTGCTCCTTGGAAACCCTATGTAGGGTCTTTATGAGTCAGAACTGACTCGATGACACTTAATAACAATATATGAAGAGCTCAGACAATACATAATCAGTAACCGGTTATCATCAAGTCAATCCGGACTTATGGGGACTCCAGGTGTCAGAGTACATAGACCTGTGTCCCTTAGTGTTTTCGGTGGCTGATTTTTCAAGATTGCCAGGCTTCTCTTCTGAGGTAAGTTTTAGATTTGTTCTACTAAATTTATTCTTTACTAGATTTAAATTATTGTTATGCTCTCATGTTTTTGTTAGATGTCATCAAGTCAGTTCTGGCTCATGAAGAACTTATGCTCAACAGAACAAAATGCTGTCTGGTTTTGCACTATGTTCAGAATGGTTACATTTGAGCCCATTGCTGTGGCTACTGTGTCAGTCCATCTCATGGGGGGGGGGGTCTACCTTATTTTCGCTGACCCTCCACTTTACCAGGGGACTGGTTCCTTCTGATAACATGTCCAAAGTATGAAAAACAAAGTCTCACCATCCTGGCTTCTAAGGAGCATTCTGGTTGTACTTCTTCCAATACAGATGTGTTTGTTTTTTTGGCGGTCCATGGTATTTATAACATTCTTTCCCAACACCATAATTAAAAGCATCCATTTTTCTAGGATCTTCCTGATTCATTGTCTAACTTTCAATAGCATATGAGGCTATTGAAAATGCCATGGTTTGGGTCCATTACACTTTAGTCCTCAGACTGATATATTTGCTTTTGAGTGTTTTAAAGAGTCTTGTGCCTCAGATTTGCTTAATACAATATGTCATTTGATTTCTTGACAGCTGTTTCATTGAGTGTTGATTGTGGATCCAAGAAAACTGAAGTCTTCAACAATTTCAATCTTTTCTCCATTTTTCATGTCATTTGTTAGCCCAGTTGTAAGAGCTTTTGTTTTCTATACATTGTGGTCAATCCATACTGAAGACAGTAACAGTAGTCTTTCATCTTCATAAATATTTTAAGTCCCTTTTATTTTAAGGAGCCATGGTTGTGTAGTGTTATGAATTGGGCTACTAACTATGAGGTCAGAAATTCCAATCTACCAGCTGCCTCATGGGAGAAAAGTGAGACTTTCTGCTCCCATAAAGATTATAACCTTAGAAACCCTATACTGGGTCATTATGAGTCAGAACCAACTCAGTGTCTCAGAACCACCATCACCACCTTCACTTTTAGGTCGCAAGGTTGTATAATCTACATATCACAAGTTGTAAATGAGATTTCCTCTAATTCTGATGCCACATTCTTCTTCATATAATCCAGCTTCTCAGATTATTTGCTCAGTATGCAGACTCAGTAAGTGTAGTAAAATGATACAAACCTGGCACACACCTTTCATGCTATTATGAATTCTATCTCTGCTACTCTCTTGCCAAAATATGGTGTTTAGTTTTTATTTTTAATATTATGCAGCAATTAAGGAACAATGAATTAGGTCCCATATGTTTGGGGGGATAAAAACTATTATATTTGCATTTGTAAAAACAAGATAACAATCTTTTCTTTCCCCACATCAAGTTCTCATATGGCACTGTAAGATAAGCACTTTACCTCAAGGTCAGTTTGAACTTCAAGGTCAGTGGTTCAAACTCACCAACCACTCCTAGGGAACCCTCCAGGGTCATTATGAGTCGGACCAAACTTGACGGCACCCAACAACAACAAGCTGCACATGAAAAGCTCACATCTCTTGGTATAAAGATCTAACATCAAAGATGTTAAATTAATACTTTAAAATAATCTTATTATGGTAGCTAGTCATAGAGTTAAATTGTGCTTTCCAAAATAATGAAAATAATAATAATGCTGAACTTTAGATGTTTACCATGTCACTGTCTTTTGGGTGAAATCCCTTAAAAAACAAGTCAGTCTATTTGATATGTCAGCATAACACTTTCTTAGATAAGACCCAAGCTTGCATTGGTCTGAGTGGATCTGCAATAGGTAGTGGAAATATGAGGTCCTTATGTGGTGCTCTAGAATAAGCAGTGGACCTTGAGGTCCGTTTGAACTGCAAGGTTGGTTACTCAACAGCTACCCCTTGGGAACCTTATAGAGAGTCACTATGAGTCAGAACTGACTTGACGGCGCTTACCAACAACACTGTTGCTTAAAGAATCCTGGGGTGGCACTATAGGGTAACCAATGAACTGTTAAGTGCAAGGTCAGTGGTTCAAACCCACAGCCCAGGGTTGACATGAGTCAGAACCAATTTGACAACTCTCAACAACACCGATGTTTCTTTAAAATACAGGGCTAAGTTTAGCAAAGTCTTAATGTTGGCTGTCCTCAAATTCCTGGCTAAAAGAAATGCCTGAGCAGCGATGTTTTTGCCTTATTTGGCCATTTTCCTCACACACATCTAAATGTACTATGCCCATTCTTAACTACATAATTTATTTTACATGTTTAGGATCTTGTAGACACAATCCCAGAAAAAAATGTTTTTACAGAATTAAAAATGCATGCCATTTGTCTTTGTGATTCAATAGGTCATCCCAGACACTTAATAAATGAAATTTTATCTTCATATATATTTGAGGTTTTTGTTAATTTTTATTTAGACTGTAAATAAACTTACTAGTGTGAAGATACTATTTATTCCAGATAAATTACGGATAACATTTTATTTTCAGTGCTAGTTAGAATTTCCCATTCTCTTCTTGTCTGATTTGAAAATTTTATAATAATAAATAATACAAACTTGTCCTTTTCAAATAAACATTTTTTGTTCTGTGAAATAAAAGTTTCAAACACTAAGTATTTGGGACTGCAAATGGTTTTCTTTTATAATGTTAAAGGATTAGAATTAAAATTAAGCTTGTGGGGTTACTAACATAGAGCTCCTGAAAAGCAACATAGATCTGTCTTAGGCCATGAAACTCTATCAAGGCAATGTTTTGGGTCGTGGTATAGAATCATTCCTGGGATGTGACATCAATAGACTCACTGGATAATTAATTTATGATTCAATAAACAAACTATTTTAATCCATGGAGTATCCTTAACATGTTTGTTTGCTTATGAAATCTGAGTCTTGAAGCAATAAAATTATAACTAAGAATTGTTGCTGTTCTTAGGTGCCATCGACTCGGTACCGACTCATAGTGACTTTGTACATATCAGAATGAAACACTGCCTTATCCTGGGCCAATCTCACTACAGTGGCCACGCTTGAGTCCATCGATGCTGCCACTTGGCCAATCCATTTCATTGAGGATCTTCCTTTTTTTCTCTGACACTCCATCTTACCCAGCATGACATCCTTCTCCAGCGACTGGTCTCTCCTGACAATATGTCCGAAGTATAAGACACTATGTTTGGCCATCCTGGTCTCCAAGGAGAACTCTGGCTGCACTTCTAAAATGGATCTATTGGTTCTTTTGGCAGCCCATGGCACTTTCAATATTCTCCTCCAACACCATAATTCAAAAGCATCAATTCTTCTATGGTCTTCCTTATTCACTGTCAAGCTTTCGTATGCATATGAGGTTATTGAAAATACCATGGCTTGGGTCAGGCGCACCTTAGTCCTCAAGCTGACATCTTTGCTCTTCAACACTTTAAAAAGGTCTTGTGCAGCAGATTTGCCTAATGCAATATGTCGTTTGATTTCTTGACTGCTGCTTCCATGAGTGTGGATAGTTGATCCAAGAAGAATGAAGTCCTTGACAACTTCAATCTTTTCTCCATTGATAAGAATGTTGTTTATTGGTCCAGTGGTGAGGATTTTTGTTTTCTTGACATTGATATTCAGTCCATACTGAAGGCTGTGCTCTTTGATCTTCATCAGTAAATGTTTTAAGTCCTCTTCACTTTCAACAAGCAAGGTTGCATATTGCAGGTTGTTAATGAGTCTTCCTCCAATCCTGATGCCACGTTTTTCTTAATATAACCCAGCTTCTCGGATTATTTGATCAGCATACACGCTGAATAAGTATGGTGAAAGAATACAACCTTATCGCACACCTTTCCTAATTTCAAACCACTCAGTGTTCCCATGTTCTGTTTGAACAACTGCCTCTTGGTCCAGGTCCAGAGTCCTCATGAGCACAATTAAGTATTCTAGAATACTCATACTTCACAATGTTGCCCATAGCTTATCATGATCCACACAATCGGAATCCTTTGCGTAGACAATAAAGCAAAGGTAAACATCTTCCTGATATTCTCTGCATTCAGCCAAGACCATCAGACATCAGCAATGATATCCCTCATTCCATGGCCTCTTCTCAACCCAGCTTGAACCTCTGGAAGTTCTCTATCAATGTATGCTTGCAACCGTTTCTGTATTATTTTTAGTAAAATTTTACTCGCATGGAATATCAAAAAGATTGTCTGATGATTTCCACATTCTGTTGGGTCACCTCTCTTTGGAATGGACACAAATATGGATCTCCTCCAATCAGTCGCCCAGATAGTTGTCTTCCAAATTTCTTAGCAGAGATGAGTGAGTACCTCCTGTGCCATCTCACTTTCTTGAAAGATTGCAATTTTTTATTCCATCAATTCCTGGTGCCTTGTTCTTTGCCAATTCCTTCAATGCACCTTGGACTTCCTCCTTCAATATCATTGGCTCTTGATCATAAACTATCTCTTGAAATGGTTGAACATTAACCATTTGTTTTTGGTTCAGGGGACTCTGTGTATTCCTTCCATCTTCTCTTGATGCTTTCTGCATCATTCAATAAATTGCCCCGTGAATGTCGAAGTTTGAATTCTTTCTTCTGTTCCCTCAGCTTGAGAAATGCTGAGCATGTTCTTCCTTTTTGGTTTTCTGATTCTGGATCTTTGCACATTTTGTTGTAATATTTGGCTTTATCTTCTTGAGCTGACCTTTGAAATTTTCTGTTCAGTTCTTGGACCTCCTCATTTCTTCCATTTGCTTTAGCATCTCTACGCTGGAAAGCAAATTTTAGTGTTTCTTCTGACATCCATTTTGACCTTTTCCTTCTTTCTTGTCTTCTCAATAACTTTTTGCTTTCTTCATGTATGATGTTTTGATGTCATCCCACAATTCTTCTGATGTTCTATCTTTAGAGTTTAATGTATCAAATCTGTTCATCAGATGATCTCTAAATTCAGGTGGGATATATTCAAGGTTATATTTTGGCTCTTGTGGACTTGTTTTCATTTTCTTCAGCTTCAGTTTGAATATGCATATAAGTAATTGATTGTCTGTTCCACAGTCTACCCCTGGCCTTGTTTTGACTGATGATATGGAACTTTTCCATCATCTCTTTCCACAGATGTAGTCAATTTGATTTCTGTGAATTCTATCTGGTGAGGTCCATGTATATAATCATCTCTCATGCTGTCTAAAGAAGGTATTTGAAATGAACGAATCATTGATTTTGCAGAATCCTGTCATGCATTCTCCAGCATCATTTCTATCACCAAGGTCATGTTTTCCAACTACTTCTCCTTCCTCTTTGCTCCCAACCTTTGCATTCCAATCACCAGTAATTATCAATACATCTTGACTGCATGTTTGTTCAATTTCAGATTTAAGAAGTTGGTAGAATTCTTCTATTTCATCCTCACTGGCTTTAGTGGTTGGTTCATAAATTTGAATAATAGTGGTATTAACTGGGCTTCCCTGTAGGTGCATGGATATTATCCTATCACACACAGCATTGTATCTCATGACTGATCAGAATATGTTCTTTTTGACAATGAATGCAACACTATTCCTCTTCAATTTGTCATTTCCGGCATAGTAAACCACGTGGTCTTCAGATTAAAATGGCCAATGCCAATCCATGACATCAAGAACATCATACATGAATAAAGCAAAAAGTCATTAAGAAGACAAGAAAGAAGGAAAAGGTCAAAATGGATGTCAGAAGAGACTCTGAAACTTGCTCTCCAGTGTAGAGATGTTAAAGCAAATGGAAGAATTGAAGAGGTCCAAGAGCTGAACAGAATATTTCAAAGATCAGCTTGAGAAGATAAAGCCAAATACTATAATAAAAATGCAAAGATTTGGAATTAGAAAACCAAAAGGGAAGAACACGCTCAACATTTCTCAAGCTGAGGGAACGAAGAAAAAATTCAAGCCTCGACTTTCATTATTGAAAGATTCTTTGGGCAAATTATTGAATGACGCAGAATGCATCAAGAAAAGATGGAAGGAATACACAAAGCCGTTGTACCAAAGCAAATGGCTAATATTCAGCCATTTCAAGAGGTACCATATGATTAAGAGCCAATGATACTCAGGGAGAAAGTCCAAAGTGCAATGAAGAAATTGGCAAAGAACAAGGCACCAGGAATTGATGGAATAAAAATTGAAATCTTTCAAGAAAGTGAGGTGGCACAAGAGGCACTCACTC
>NW_006408531.1:31799317-31831645 GCF_000296735.1 Chrysochloris asiatica | reverse complement strand
TTTGAGTTGTGGTGTTGGAGGAGAATACTAAAAGTGCCATGGACTGCCAAAAGAACCAATAGATCTGTCTTGGAAGAAGTGCAACCAGAGTGCTCCTTGGAGGCCAAGATGGCTAAACTTCATCTCTCATACTTTGGATATGTTGTCAGGAGCGAACAGTAGCTAGAGAAGGATGTCATTCTGGGTAAGATGGAGTGTCAGAGAAAAAGAGGAAGACCCCCAATGAGATGGACTGGCCAGGTGGCATCATTGATGGCGTCAAGTGTGGCAGCTATAGTGAGGTTAGCCCAGGATCGGACATTGTTTCGTTCTGCTGTGCATGGGGTCGCTATGAGTTGGTTCCGACTAGATGGCACCTGACAACAACAACAACAATGCCTAAGATATCAATGTTAATGCACTCCATTTCATTTTTGACAACTTCCAATATTCCCAGATTCATACTTCATACGTTCCATGTTCCGATTATTAGTGGATGTTTACAGCTGTTTCTCTTCATTTTTAGTTGTGCCCCATCAGCAAATGAAGGTGCCACAGGCTTTACTCCATTCGCGTTATCATGGTCAACTCTGCTTTGTGGAGGCATCTCTTCCCCAGTCGCATTTTGAGTGTCTTCCAACCTGAGGGGCTCATTTTCTGGCACTATATCTGACAGTGTTTCTCTGCTATTCATAAGGTTTTTAATGACTAAATATTCAGAAGTAGTTTGTCACTCCTTCTTCCTAGTCTATCTTCATCTGGAAGCTCATCTGAAACCTGTCCACCATGGTGACCCTGCTTGTTATTTAAAATACCAGTGGCATAGCTTTCAGAATCACAGCAACTCACAAGCCACCACAGCATGACAAACTGACAGACGAGTGGTGGATAACTTAGAAAAAGACATGGTAATATCACTTTCCCTTTTACTTAGTTGTGCCATGTCTACCTCACACATCAGTGTTTTTGTTTATCAATATTCAACCTCAGACTTGTTAAATTTTTAGCTAACATCCAAGGGAACTAAAGATATTTCTCCAATCCCTTTAATTTACCTTACAATAGAGATACTAGTATTGGGAATCATTCTTTAAAGACCTATCTCCCCATTGTTGTTGTTAAGTGCCATTGAGTCAGATCCAACCCATAGTCAGTTTTATGGAGTAACTGGTGAGCTTGAACCACCGACTTTGGGGTGCAAACCAACTTTGCAGTCAAGCGCATTTCCCCATACTCTGTGGAAATTCACTAAATTGTAGGGTCTGCCTCAGGCTTGAACATACTGTCTCTTTCTTCATACCCATAGTTACCCATGAAGTCCTGGTGTGGTGCTATAAGATAAGCACTGAACTGCTAACTTAAAGGTCAGTGATTCAAACCCACCAGCCACTCCATGGTGGCAGTGGGGGGTATGCTGTGGAGTTGGTTCTGCCTCATAGTGACCCTGCATAGGGGTATCCGAGCCTGTAAATCTTCACAGGAGCAGAAAGTCTCATCTTTCTCCCAAGGAACACCTGGTAGTTTTGAACTGCTGGCCTTGAGATTGGCTGGTGGGCAGGAGGCTGTCTTGCAAAATGTTATCTTTGGTTGTTTAAATGATTGTATATCCCTACGTGTTTTTGTGTACATCAAAAAAAAGAGGGAATAGAGGCAAATACAGTTAACCAATAGTGCATCGAGGGGATTGTAATCATTCACATGATACAAAGTACAATTGGTTGAGTTCAAAACTGATTTTCTACAATGTAAATTATTACTCAAGTCATAATAAAAGCTTAAAATCATCTTATCTAACTTAGACCATATCCATATATCAAACCTACATGTGTGCTTTTAGGCAAATCTTCTGCACAAAACCACTTTAAAGTGTTCTAGAGCAGCAGAGGTGTCAGTTTGAAGACTAAGGTGTGCCTGACCCAAACCATGGTATTGTCAGTGGCTTCATATGCATGCAGAAGTTGGTTAATGGATAAGGAAAACCAGAGAGGAATTGATGCATTTGAGAAGAATATTGAAAGGATCATGGACTGCCAGAAGAACAAACAAATCTGTCTTGGAAGAATTACTACCTGATTGCTCCTTAGAAACCAAGATGACAAGACTTTGTCTCTTACTTTGGACAGGTTGTCCTTCCCTAGAGAAGGACATCAAGATTGGTAAAGTGGAAGGTCAACCCAAAAGAGAAAAACCCCCAATGAGATGTATTAACACCATGGCAGCAACTGTGGGCTCAAAGATAACATTGGTGAGGACTGTATAGGATCAGGCAGTGTTTCATTCTATATTACATAGGATCTCCATGATTCAGAACCGACTTGATAGCACCTAACAATAACAGCATGTGTGCTTACACCCATTGGTGTTAGAATTCCACTTAAAAGCAACAGCATTAAGACTAAATGCACCTGCAAGAAATGCTGCAAAAGTAAAATAGCTGAGTCACGAACACAATTGCTTGTATTCTCTAATGTGAAGAGATCATTTCTGGCATTTCTGGAGAATAGCAAAGCTCACAATGGGGTTTCTTTTGAAAAATATGTGGGTTGTTTCTTGCTTGGCACTCAAAACACACGGCAGAAGGTCAGGCTTTAATTTGCCAGTTTTCCACTTCAGGTTAATTTGAAGCATGCTTGTGCCTTCCCCAATGTGATGAAATTTAGTCCATCGAGCATATTTCCAGTGAGAAAGAGACATCTGTAGTCCTGCCTTTACACAGGCGTCACCTCAGCATTCCTTTCTACCTACCAAAAACATAATGAAAAACAAGGGATTCATTTAATCTCCTTTTAATGTGACCCAATATGTTTTCAGAAATGGGAAGTTTTCTCAAAGTGGCATTCATCACAGTCTGCATGGGTTTATGTGGCATGAATAAATCAAACACAGAACTTCACCATCTGACTGTCTGATTTAACTGGACTATTCTAAAGCACCGTGAGCCGCAAGAGCAAACACAGACAAGCAGACCAAGGAATTTTTGAGCTGGTCCAATTGAACCACATGTTTATGTACACGGACAACCTCAATCACCTGAAAAACTCTGACTTTAACTATATTCTATGCTTTTAGGGATTTCATTAGAGATTTTAAAGACAAGGAATACTCTGTACCTACCATAAGAAATGTTTGTGGTTAGCAGGGATGCGCCTGCTTGGTCTAGCTCCATGACTCCCTTCCTTAATCACTACATTGTCTATGAAAACATCTCTGAGAGCATGTTTAGACCAGTACTTGACGTAATTGTTTGGTTGATTCAGTAGGAAGCTTATTTCAATAAAGTTAATTTTAGTCAATCTACACTATTGATTTTCTATATAAGCATTAAGAGGCAAATGAGCCAGTTGTGTTTCATACAGAATAATTAGCTAGTTTTGTTGTTAAGTGCTGTTGAGTCGGTTCTAACTCACAGCAACCCTGTATAGGGTTTCCAAGGAGCAGCTGGTGAGATTGAACCATCAATCTTGTGGTTCAAACCAATTTTGCAGTCTCGCATTAGCCCACAGCACCACACCAGGACTTCTATTAGCTAGTAATCTGTGTGTTTAAATAGCAGACTGACTTGGAGAGACTGTCAGATATATTCAACCAAAGAGCCTGGGTGGCAAAAGTGATTTGTGATTGCTTGTTAATGTAAAGATTGGTGGTTCATACCCACACAGCAGCTCTGTGGGAGAAAGGACAAACTGCTTTCATAAAGATTACAGTCAAGACAACCTGGTGTGTGCTATAAGATAAGCACTGGACTGCGAACTGGAAGGTTGGTGGTTCAAACTCACCAACTACTCCTCAGAAACCATATACTGGATTGCTATGAATCAGAACACACTCGACAGCACTTAACAACAACAAAACATTTCTACTCTGTAACACCTGGGGTCACATGAATCATGGGGGACTCAGTGGCAGCTCACATCAACATTCAACCAAAATGGATTCAGTTTCCATCCCAGTCCTACAATCTGGTGACTTTGGTATTTACTTCTAGTCTTTGTGTTGCCATGGCTTAGTCTATTAAAGATGTACTCCAGACTACTTCCGGATTCCAAAGGAACCACTAGGAAAACAGGCTCAATCCAGAAACTAGGTAGCGACTTCCTAAGTACTTTCGAAATAAGAGAAACTCACAACTTGCAGTCAGTTCTTACGCTTCATGGTTCATGTCAAGTGAGGAATTGCTTACTGAGAAATCAAAGGGTCTATTTACTGCCAGTACAAGTAGATAGAACAGAAACTCTATAGTTAAGACAGGTTATTATGAGGAATCAGATCTATTGTTCTCCCACTTCCACAAAAACACTGAACAAAAGAAAGAAACTTTAGATTTTAAAAAAATGAATATATATGTATACACACACACAAAGTCTTAATTCTTTAACCTGTACTTCATATATATGTGTGTGTATATATATATATATATATATATATATATATATACACACACACACACATATATATAATACACAAAGTCTTAATTCTTTAACCTGTACTATATATTGAGGAGCTCTGGTAGCGTAGTGGTTACGAATCGGGCTGCGAACCTTAAGGTCAGTGGTTCGAAACTACCAGCCGCTCCGCGGGAGAAAGATGAGGCTTTCTACTCCCGTAAGGATTTACACCCTCGGAAACCCTGTACAGGGTCGCTATGGGTCGGCTCCGACTCGAAGGCACTTAACAACAACAACAACATATATATATATATATTTAGTAAAGCAATTTTACTAAAAACAACATGGAAATAGAATTTAAAATGTTCGAGTCATCCAAATGCATGACTATGATTCCTAGTTGCCATTAAGTATGCTTTGTATTATGGAATATAGAAACTGTGCCCTGCTTCCATGGAACGTTGACACCCAAGATAGTCAAAACCTCCCACAAGTTTTGAGACTATCTTCTGGTTGGACCAAAAAATAAAAAACAGCAAATGATTTTACTTCTTAAAAAAAAAAAAAGTCACTTTAAAAAATGGGATGGAGTGGGATTTTCTCCTTACTGAAAACGTTTCTAGAGCTACTAAAAAACTTGCTCTTCCAAAAGAGTTGATCAAAGTATTCCTCTGGATTGTACAAGAAATGAGCTACAGGACCCACTGATACAACATGATTGTTGTTGTTAAGTGCCTTCAAGTCAGTTCCAACCCATAGGGACCTTGTATAGGGTTTCCGAAGAGCAGCTGGTGAGCTTGAACTGCCGACCTTGCAGTTAAAATGGCTTTGCAGTCTGGAGCATTAACCCACAGTGCCACATCAGTACTTCATGATACAACATGGTGGTGGTGATGGTTATGTGCCGTGGAGTTGGTTACGACTAAAAGCGATCCTGTACAGGGTTTCCGAGGCTGTAAATCTTTACGGGAGCAGAAATCTCAACTTTCTCCTGCGGAACAGCTGGTAGTTTCGAACTTCTGACCTTGAGGTTAGCAGCCCAATTTAGGCAGCCACTAACCAGGCTTGGTTTCTTTCTCCTGCTTCATCAGAGGCTGGCCTGTCCTCTCGTCATTTACTTTCTCCATTTTCGGCAGGTAAATCTTTCGTTTCTTAGTCACTTCAACCTGTTTTCCCTTTGTCTGCACTTTTTTGACTGTAGGTTTATTCTTTCCTGCTTCCTTTTTTGGCTTCGTTTCCACATTTGCAGGAACAGGTTTAGCTGACAACCTTGCGGATCTCGTCTTGGGCTCCTCCTTCACCTCCCTTCGCTAGTATTTTGGTGAGGAAAGTACATGCAGGGAGCCTACAGGCAGAGCAGTACTGTGAACCTTAGGGGTAAGCTGAGCTGTCAGTTCACTGACAACCTGTCTGCTACCCAAGCTGCTGGGACCTGTGATGGGGCCTAGGCTACTCTCTTATAGTCTCCTGTGGGTTTAGATTTTCATCTTTAAAAAAAAAAAAAAAACAACTTTAAATTGTGAATTGAGTGAAGGTTTACAGACAAGGTCTTCAGCTTTACTTTCAACAAATAACAGTTTGTTTCATCTCAAGGATTACAATCCTCTCCATACATTAACAGATATCCCACTTTCTCCCTGTGGTTCCCCATTTACATCTTATATTTCACAAATGAACAAAGAAAATATATTTGATGCACACATACAAAACAAAAAATATATATTCATTTATAAGTCCAAAATGTCCAAAGGGCATATTCTGCAAGCCAGTTTTGTACCCGTAGGCACACAGTCATACTCAGCCCATGGGCCTAGAACCCAAAGATGCTCTGTCTCTCCATGTTACTGCCTTTGCCAACTGCTTTTCTAGATAGGGCTCTTATGCTCCACTCATGCTCTTCCTTCTTGATGGTCCTGAGACCATCTGTGCCTGAAATGAAAGATTAACTATTTTCCCGTTTTTGTTGTTGTTGTTGTTGTTGTTAAGTACCATCGAGTTGATTCTGACCGATAATGAACCTGTAGAGGGTTTCCAAGGAGCAGCTGGTGAGCTTGAACCTCCGACCTTGCAGTTCCAATGACTTTGCAGTCTGACACATTAGCCCACAGCACCACACCAGGACTCCACATCTCTAATTTCAGTTTGACAATCACAATTAATCCTGCTAGCAATTACTCACAATTGAATCATAAAATCCTATCAACAGTATCTCTTACCCCCTTTCACCAGACCCATCTGGAAAAGAAGGAAAATATTCAGTGAAGATTCTACCTTACCCACTCATTCTACAACTAAGCATGTCCATGAAAGTTTATAAGCCAGCCACTTCATGCTTTTATAGCCCTGACCCCATATTGGTAGCCAGTGTCTAAATTGCCCAATCCTATGAATCCAGTACACTGAGGAGACAAGCATGTTCCTTGATATAAAGAATCTTCCATTCCAGTTGTAATTTTGAGCAACTCATCCATAAGCAAAAGCCCAGTATACTTGCTTACAGTATTGAATATCTTTATCTTCATCCAGTATAGTTCTGGTCAGCTCAGCCCTAGCTATCCAAGCTAGGGCAAATGGGTAACACTTGCAAGTTTTGGAGTTCACACACCTCCCTGCACTTCAGACCATCTGGCCCCTTCACTCTCAGCCCTAGCCAGCCCCCAGGGGCTAAGTCAGTGCTCATGGGCTCAGGAGTTCACATAACTCAGTAAACTTCAGACTACTTAGCCCTTTCTCTCATCTCAAAGTCAACAAGTGGCAATGGAACATGTCCATACTTAGTCTATGTCTTCACTGCTGCATTTCCCCTACTTCCACTGACAAGGAAACCCAGGTGAACGTACTACACTGCTAGTGTGTTCACCTTTAACTTTCAGTCATAGATAGACTGACTTTCTTGAATTGATGCCTTCAAAGTACACAGCTTACTTGAAACTCAAAAAGCCTAACAATTCACTTTTTTCTGAAGGTCTTTCTTTCAATAAGATTCTTCTCCTCTCCCAGAAGTTCTGGGTTGATCCGCATGTCTTTTCAAATGCAAGTGTACCAACTTAGTAGGTTCTGAATGGGGCTCAAGATTCCAACTGAGAACCCATACTCTACAAAAGTTTAACAAGAAGCCTATTTCTCTTGGCAAATTCCAACTCCCCTTTTAGTAAATCTTGTGTGTCACTCTGGTATAAAGCACTTGACCTCAAGGTAAGTTTGAACCACAAGGTCAGTGGTTCAAACTCATCAGCTGCTCCTTGGTAACGCTACATAGTGTTGCTATGATTCGAAAAAAGACTCAACTGCACTTATTAATAACCATCAGTTATAGGCTGAAGGTGGGCCACAAGTTTTCTGTTATCATAATTTCCAATATTTATTTCTATCATGTATGAATGTCTATTTTACAATAGTAGGAAGGGAAAACCAATGTCTACAAGACAGTTGAACACATAAATCTCTTCTTTTTCCTCCCTTACCCATTCAGCCTATGTCTCAATCCATGTATCTATTCACATACCACTGTTGTTCCAAGGTTATGTATATATATTTACCTCTATCCCATTTAGCCCATACTTACTTCCCTGAATCTTCCCCTATCTTCATTATTCATCTGCAACACTCCCCCTCCCCCATCTTGTATATAGCCCTCCCCATTACCTGAGCCAACATGTATAAAAATGCGTTTGACTAAAGGGAATTAAAACAAACTTCACTTCAGGAATATTTAATATATGAAGACACTTCTTTCTCATCAATGTCTTAGAAAGGAACCCTGTGGCACTTTAACCTATGGTTAAAGTACTCAGCTCCTAACAAAAGGTTGGCAGTTTGAACCCACCAACTGCTCCACAGGAGAAAGATGTGGCAGTCAGCTTCCATAAAGATCTACAGACTTAAGAACCCGATGAGGCAGACTCCTGTTGACTTGGAGAAGAGGAAGGGCTCATTTGTCCAAAGTGTGGTGAGACCTGGAGACTCCAGAGCCCATGGATAAGGACATAGCCATGGAGGGCTAGAACTGAGAGCGAAGCATACAGCTTTATACAAAGTGAGGGGAGACACACAAGAATGCCCAAACTTGTAGATAGTACACATTCGGCCTAGCTTTGATGGCTTGATGATCAGAACTCTACTAGACGAAGACACACACACAAAATTTTTTTTTATAAAGGAAGCAAGTATAAATTGCAACAAACTGATGAACTTATACTTATGGATGCTGTAGTTCAAGATATCAACTGAGATGGAAGGAGTCTTCATATCAAGTATCAATCCTATCCCCTCTGTGCACAGGGTTGATAGGGACGGGCAATTTAGACATTGGCTACCTAAAATGGGGGGGAGGAGAAAGGGAGGGGGCTATAAAGGCATGAAGTGACTGGCTTACAAGTTTTCAAAAGGGAGTTTAGTTTCAGAGCGTGCTAGGGAAGGTAGAATCCCCACTGAATAGTTCTCATCCTGTCTATATGGGTCTGGTGAAAAGAGATTGGGATAAGATTCTTATGATTCAATAGTAATTGTCATCACGACTAATTGACACTGTCACAACTGTAAAGGTAGAAGTGTTGTAACAAAAAAGGGTAAGAAGTTAATCTTAAAGTCCAGGAACAGAGGCTCCTAGGACCTACAAAGGAGAAGAGCACTATCCAGAGAAACAGGTACACCAGAGATGGAGGCAGAGATAAGGATCTGGAGAGATAGAGCAGATGAAGATTTCAGACTCATGAAAAGAGAAATGCTATATGCTGGTGGCCAGGAGGCAGGCTTGTAGAAAGTGTGCTTTGGTTGTTTAAATGATTATATATTCCTGAGTGTTTTTTACACATTCCCTCTCCCCAAATAAAACAGAGGGAATAGAAGCAAAAACTGTTAAATGATGGAGGAGGAGACTGTAATCAGTGCAATGAAACCATGAGTGTAAAACCAATGTTTTCCCATGTAAACTATCACTCAATACACTATAAAAAAATTTTTTAAATAAATAAAAAAAGAACATGAGGCAATTATACACTATCTTATAGAGTTGCAGAGTCAAAATCAACTCCAGGCAGTGGGTCTGGTTTCTTTAGTTTGAGATGGGTATGCAAATATGTTAAAACACTGCTTACTTCTATGGTTCCATAATTCTGAATTCAATAGTATATTTAACTTGATACTAGTGAAAATATTTTGGGCATCAATTAACAAGTATTTATTAAGAGCTTACTATGTGTTCAGCTCTGCTTTTCTTAGACAATGTGTCAATTTTTTGTAAAAAGGTTATTTGTGCTTTTCATCCCAAGTAATGATGCCTACATTCCCCTTTGGTTTTGTTTGTCTGTATAATTGGTTAAATCACTTACCCACCTTGAAAACCAATTCTCTTATTACTTTCAAATCAGGACCTAAACCCAAAAATCTCTAAATTTGAATCCTGCCCCAGGCCATAGTGTTTTCAATAGCCTCATATGGATGCGAAAGCTGGACAGTGAATAAGGAGGATTGTAGAAGAATTGATGCCTTTGAGTTGTGGTGTTGGAGGAGAATACTGAAAGTGCCATGGACTGCTAAAAGAACCAATAGCTCTGTTTTGGAAGAAGTGCAGCCAGAGTGTTCCTTGGAGACCAAGATGCTAAGCTTCGTCTCTCCTACTTTGGACATATTGTCCGGAGGAAACAATCGCTGGAGAAGGATGTCATGCTGGGTAGGGTGGAGGGTCAGAGAAAAAGAGGAAGACCCCCAACGAGATGGATCAGCCAGGTGGCATCATTGATGGACTCGAGTGTGGCAGCGGTAGTGAGGTTGGCCCAGGATCGGACATTGTTTTGTTCTGCTGTGCATGGGGTTGCTATGAGTCGGTTCCGACTCAAAGGCACCTGACAACAACAACAACATAACTCAAACCACAACTCATCTCTCAATTTGTCATACTGTGGTGGCTTGTGAGTTGCTGTGATTCTGGAAGCTATGCTACCAGTATTTTAAATACCAGCAGTGTCACCTGTGGTGGACAGGTTTCAGATGAGCTACCAGACAAAGACAGACTAGGAAGAAAGAGTGACGGACTACTTCTGAATATTTAGTCACTGAAAACCTTATGAATAACAGAGAAACACTGTCAGATATAGTGCCAGAAAATGAGCTCCTCAGGTTGGAAGGCACTCAAAATGCGACTGGAGAAGAACTGTCTCTTCAAACTATAGTTGACCCTGATGACATGAATGGAGTAAAGCCCATGGGAGTAAAGCCTGTGGGACCTTCATTTGCTGATGGTCACAACTCAAAATGAAGAGAAACAGCTGTAAACATCCATTAATAATCAGAACATGGAATGTATGAAGTATTAATCTAGGAAAATTAGAAAATGTCAAAAACGAAAAGGAACATATAAACATCGATGTCTTAGGCATTAGTGAGCTGAAATGGACTGGCATTGGCCATTTTGAATCTGATGACCACATGGTTTACTATGCTGGAGATGGCAAATTGAAGAGGAATGGTGTTGCAATCATTGTCAAAAAGAACACATCCAGATCAGTCATGAGGTACAATGCTGTCTGTGATAGGATAATATCCATGCATCTATTGAAAGACCAGTTAATACCATTATTATTCAAATTTACGCATCAACCATAAAGATAAGGAGGATGAAATAGAAGAATTCTACCAACTTCTTCAATCTGAAATTGATCAAGCATGCAATCAAAATGTATTGATCATTACTGGTGATTGGAATGCAAAGGTTGAGAGTGAAGAGGAAGGATCAGTAGTTGGAAAATATGGCCTTAGTGATGGAAATGATGCTGGAGATGACATGACAGAATTCTGCAAAATCAATGATTTGTTCATTTAAAATACCTTCTTTAGACAGCATAAGACATGACGATACATCTGGACCTTGCCAGATGGAATACATAGAAATCAAATTGACTACATCTACAGAAAGAGATGATGGAAAAATCCCCATATCATCAGTCAAAACAAGGCCAGGGGCAGACCATCAATTGCTCATATGCAAATTCAAACAGAAGCTGAAGAAAATGAAAACAAGTCCACAAAGGCCAAAATATGACCTTGAATATATCCCACTTGAATTTAGAGATCATCTAAAGAACAGATTTGATACATTAAACATTAAAGATTGAAGACCAAAGAGTTACAGGAGGACATCAAGGATGTCATACAGAAAGAAAGCAAAAAGTCATTAAGGAGACAAGAAAGAAGGAAAAGGTCAAAATGGATGTCAGAAGAGACACTGAAACTTGCTCTCCATCATAGAGATGCTAAAGCAAATGGAAGAAATGAGGAGGTACAAGGGCTGAACAGAAAATTTCAAAGATCAGCTTGAGAAGATAAAGTCAAATATTACCAAAAAATTTACAAAGACCTAGAGTCAGAAAGTCAAAAAAGAAGAACATGCTCAGCATTTCTCAAGTTGGGGGAATTGAAGAAAAAATTCAAGGCTCGACTTTCGTTATTGAAGGATTCTCTAGGCAAATTATTGAATGATACACAAAACATCAAAAGAAGATGGAGGGAATACACAGAGTCACTGTACCAAAAGGAAATGGTTGTTGTTTAACCATTTCAAGAGGTAGCATATGATCAAGAGCTAATGATACTGAAGGAGGAAGTCCAAGGTGCATTGAAGGGATTGGCCAAGAATAAGGCACCAGGAATTGATGGAATAAAAATGGAAATCTTTCAAGAAAGAGGCAGTATTGGAGGCACTCAATCATCTCTGCCAAGAAATTTGGAAGACAACTATCTGGCCAACTATTTGGAAGAGATCTGTATTTGTGCCCATTCCAAAGAGAGGTGACCCAATGGAATGTGGAAATCATCGGACAATATCTTTGATATCCCATGCGAGTAAAGTTTTATTAAAGGTAATACAGAAATGGATGCAAGCTTACATTGACAGAGAACTTCTAGAGGTTCAAGCTGGATTCAGAAGAGGCTATAGAAAGGAGGATATCATTGCTGATGTCCGATGCATCTTGGCTGAAAACAGAATATCGAACTCTTCTGCATACAGATGCTAAAGCAAATGGAAGAAGTGAGTAGGTGAAAGAGTTGAATAGAAAATTTCAAAAGGCAGCTCAAGAAGACAGAGTCAAACATTAAAATGAAATGTACAAAGATCTGGAGTTAGAAAAACCAAAAGGGAAGAACATGTTTAACATTTCTCAAGCTGAGGGAACTGAAGAAAAACTTCAAGTTTCAATTTGTGGTAGTGTTGAAGAGCAAAGATATCAGCTTGGGCACTAAGGTGCACCTGACCCAAGCCATGGTGTTTTCAATAACCTCATACACATGCGAAAGCTGGACAGTGAATAAGGAAGACTGCAGAAGAATTGATACCTTTGAGTTACACAGTTGAAGGAGAATATTGAAAGTGCCATGGGTTGCCAAAAGAACCAATAGATCCATTTTGGAAGAAGTGCAGCCAGAGTGCTTCTTGGAGGCCAGGATGGCCAAACTTAGTCTCTCATACTTCAGACATATTACAGGAGGGACCAGCCGCTGGAGAAGGATATCATGTTTGGTAAGGTGTTGTGTCAGAGAAAAAGAGGAAGACCTCCAGCAAGATAGGTTGGCAAAGTGGCAACATTAATGGGTTCAAGTGTGGCAACAATTGTGAAGTTGGCCCACAACCAGGCAAGTGTTTCGTTCGCTTGTACATTGGTCACTATTATTAGGTACCGACTCGATGGCACCTAGCAACAACAACAACAGTGGGCAAAATATTGAATCATGCAGAAATCATCAAAAGAAAATGGAAGGAAAACATAGAATCACTATACCAAAAAGAAATGGTCAATTTTCAACCATTTCAAGAGGTAGTATAGAATCATAAGCCAATGCTACTGAAGGAAGAAGCACAAGGTGTATTGAAGGCATTGACAAAGAACAAGGCTCTGGGAATTGATGAAATGCAAATTGAAATCTTTCAAGAAACTGATGCAGCATTGTAGGTACTCACTCATCTATCTATTCCAAGAAACTTCAAAGACAACCACCTAGCCTAGTGATTGGAAAAGATCCATACCCGTGCTCATTCCAAAGAGAGGGGACCCAAGAAAATGCAGACATCATCAGGCAATATCATTACTACTGCAAGCAAGTAAAATTTTGCTAAAAATAACTCAGAAATGATTGCAATCATATATAGATAGAGAATTTTTTGAGGTTGAAGCCAGATTCAGAAGAGGATATGGAATGACGGATATCATTGTTGACATCAGATTGATCTTGGCTGAAAGCACAGAATATCAGAAAGATGTTTACCTGTGTTTTATTGACTATGCAAATGTTTTCGATGGTGTAGATCATGACAAGCTTTGGACAACACTGCAAAGAATGAGTATTCCGGAACACGTATTTGTGCTCATGAAGAACCCATACTTAGTCCAAGAGGCAGTTGTTCAAACAGAATAAGGAAACACAGAATGATTTTTAAATTAGAAAATGTGTGCACCAGGGTTGTATTCTTTCATCGGAGTTATTCAATCTGTATGCATAGCAAATAATCTGAGAAACAGGATTATATGAAGAAGAATGTGGCATCAGGATTGGAGGAAGACTCCCTGTGTGCTATGTAAATGACACAACCATGCTTGTAGGCAGCGTAGTGGTTACGAATAGGGCTGCCAACCTTAAGGTCAGCAGTTCGAAACTACCAGTTGTTCTGTGGAAGAAAGATGAGGCTTTCTGCTCCCATAAAGATTTACAGCCTCGGAAACCCTGTACATGGTCACTATGAGTCGGAACCGACTCCATGGCACATAACCACCACCACCACTACTAATGAACATCAAAGAGCACAGCCTTCGGTATGGGTTGCATCTCAATGTAAAGAAAACAAAAATCCTCACCACTGGACCAGTAAATAACATCCATATAAATCGAGAAAAGATTGAAGATGTTAAAGACTTCATTTTGTTCAGATCAAATTCAACACTCAGTCAAGAAATCAGTCAACAGCTGTCAAGAAATCAAACGACATATTGCATTAGGCAAATCTGCTGCACAAAACCTTTTTAAAGTGTTGAAGAGCAAAGATGTCAGTTTGAGGACTAAGGTGCACCTGATGCAAGCCGTGGTATTTTTGATAACCTCATATGAATGAGAAATTTGGACAGTGAATAAGGAAGATCATCAGAAAATTGATGCATTTGAGTTATAGTTTTGGAGGAGAATATTAAAAGTATCACAGAGTGTCAAAAGAACAAATCAATCAGTGTTGGAAGAATTACAGCCATAATGCTCCCTGGAAGCCAGAATTGCCAGACATCATCTCTCATACTTTGGACATATTGTCAGAAGGGACCACTCCCTGGAGAATAACATCATGTTTGATAATGTGGAGGGTCAGAGAAAAAGAGGAAGACCCTCAATGAGATGGATTGACACAGTGGTCAAAGCAATGGGCTCAAACATAGCAATGATTGTGAAGTTAGGCCAGGAACGGGCAGTGTTTTGTTCAGTTGTACATAGGCTCATTATGAATCAATACTGACTTGATGACACCTAACAATAACAACATGACTCAAAGCAATTTTTTAAAATGTCTATAAACTCCTGGCTCCCATATGCAAATTATGAAAATAGTATTTTTATAATAAGCTTCATATGTGAAAAAAATGACATTGCATATAAAATAATGTGGGGATCACAGTGAATGCTCAAGAAATCTTACTGTTTCTTTATAAGGGAAAGCATACATTTTCTCATAAACTATTAATTTCTGTCCTTATTGAGATTACAGCCTCATGAAAGAGACAGACAGAAGATAATATAATCCCAGATAGCGATAAGTGAGGATGGCACAGAACTCAAGCTGTGTTTCATTCTGGCATAATCATTGTGAGTTGGAACTGACTCAATGGCCCCTAACAACTGCAGCAAGTGATAAATGTTGGGCAGGAAGATGGATTGGGATAATGCAATTAGAGTGACAAAGTTGTATAGGAGGAGGTTTCAGATAGGGGAGAGTCTGCTCTGCAGGGGCAAATCTGCCCAGATAACTGACCATTTATTGTACAGAAGTCAGCTGAACTAACAACTTGGAGAAACCTCAAAAGGCAACAGCAGGAAGAGAAGAAAAGCTCCAAGAAGGGAATGAGTTTGGAGCTGAAAAAAATCAACGTGTCCATAGATAGTAGAGTTTGAGGAGAAACAGGTTGTTGTAGCAGAGGAAGGTTGATTTAACAGGTCAGGGTTAAAAAAAAAAAAAAAAAAAAGCTGTTCTACTTGGCTTTGGAAAGCCATTGAACAATTTTGATCTCATTTGTTTTTAAAGAGTTCTCTGCAGTTTCCTTAAACTACTAGATTACAAAGGATAACTAACCATATGTTAGTTAGGTTTCCTTTCTATCTTTCCTATGTTTCTGTGCTTTATCAAGTACCTATTTTCTTTCTAAAACACTCCTGTTTTTAACTAAACCCATCTTCAAATGAAAATAAGCTCATATTTATGGCCCGGAAGTGCCATAACGTGCAGTAAAATTGTACATTTGGGAATCCAATATGCTAGGTTGACATTTTAAAGTAAAGCCTACAATTTTAGTTAAGCTGACAAAACTTGCCCTATCAGCGTTCTCTGTAATCCATATATACAAGTTTGCTCAAATACTCACATGAATATGTTGATTAGGATGTTACTAGGAGTTACTTATTATAATTATACTATAAAAGATATTTCTTCTAATAAAATGTTTAAGATTTTAAATGATTTTAAATATTATTGTTTAAAGAATTAATTTTAATTTTTTTTAAATTATATGGTGTGATAGTTAAGGTTTTGTGTCAACTTGACTTGACTAGGATTCTCAGTAGTTTACCAGTTAAGATGTAATTATCACCTCCATGATGAGATTGAATATGATACAATCACCCCATGGTGTGATCTGATGTGATTGTTCTATGCATGGTAAATTCTCACTTCTATGATGTTAATGAGGTCAGATGCAATCTACAGGATTAGGCTGTATCTTGAGTCAATCTCTTTTGAATTATATAAAGAGAGAAAAGTGAGCAGACAGAGGGACCACCAAGATAGAAGAGCCAGGAGTGGATTAGGTCCTTTGAACCTAGGCTTCCTGCACTGCGAAGCTCCTAGATCTAGAGAAAGATGGATGCTAAAATGTATGAAGAACTCCAGTGAATGCTGGTCCTGCCATATAGATGCAGTAAGAAGACAAGGACCTTTATCCAGAGCCAACAAAGAGAAAGCCTACCCCTTTTGAACTCTTCAATTTATACAAAGTGGCAGTTTTGGCATCCTGGAGGTATTCAAATTGTGTTTCTTTTCAATGTTCTTTGAGTATTCTAAACAAAAATAAGTCTGAAAGGACAAGACCAGGGCTGAAGGGTGGATGGAATAAAGTTTTCCAGCAGTGAACTTCTCATAGGAATTTCTACCTTGGAAGAATGAGCAGGTACATTGTTGTGATGGAAAACAATTGTTGTTGCTGTTGTTAAGTGTCGTCAAGTCATTTCCAACTCACAGTGACCAATTTCATGATCTTTTTCTCACCAACATTTTTTTCTGATTTTCTTAAAATTTCTTTATAATAAGCCCATTACTTATTCTGTGTCCTTCAAGTAACTCTATCAGGATCACCCCTTTTGGATCCCAAAAAGGCAGTCGCCATACCCTTCTGAAGGAGTTCTGTTGTGGCACTGTAGGATAACTATTGAACTGCTATACAAAGTTGGTGGTTCAAACCCACCATCCACTCCTTGAAAATCCTATATAGAGTTGCCATGAGTGAAACTGATCGAAGGCACTTAACAGCAAAAGAGAGCTGACCTCTCTACACTGAATTTACCTGGCCCACCAGATCCCATAGTAGCCACTGTTTTAATTGGACCTATTTTTTTGACTCCATCCTGATAAGACTAAGACAAGTGTCTTACTAAGAGGACTTGTCTACACGCATTGAGCACAGAGATATGTTGGACACGTTTTGTGTTTTGTTTGGGATAAACCATGTATGTATGAACTGGGACCCTGGTACCTTTTTTTTTAAACTTATGCATGTGGTGTGTTTATGTGTAGTCTTCTCTCTTAGGGACAATATGACAACATATTAATTGTAATTTCTCAGTTGTTACGTGTTGTAGAGTCAGTTCCAACTCATAGCCACCTTGTACAGGGTTTCCATGGAGTGTTTGGTGGTTTGAACCACCAACTTTGTGGTTAGTAGTCCAGTGCTTATCCTACAGTGCCACACCAGGACCCCTGAACTTAAACATTTTTTTATATACTGTATTATTATCTCAACCAAAGTGTCTCATATTAAAATTCAAAAGAACTTGTATTTGAGAAAGTTAAAACTTTCCTTAATTACTCATATTATTATGAGCATATAAAATAATCTATTTTGGTATCATGTGCCTAGAAAATTCTAATGCTGAATTTCTCCTCCTGAAATTGAATTTCAATGACTTCCTAAAACAAATATCTAGAGGTCCTCTAGTCCAATGGTCTACAGATACAGCTCTGTACAACAGTGAGCTCTTTGGCAGTTTTAGAAAGGCTTTAATTTGGCCTTTATCCAGATCTCAAGCTATGCACCCTATTCCCAGACAGGCAGCTAGTAAGGTCCAATATGCCTTTGCTGGAGGGGAAGGATTAGAGCCTAGATACTGCTGAAAACTGGTATTTGTTAGTGCAGCAGTTTTACTGTCATGATGAGTCGTGCTCATGACATGGTAGGCTCCTAAACACTGTGGCTTGGACTGCAGCCATGTCTCCCAACCCTGAAATGGCACTCTCTCCAGAGCCGTTCAGATGGTCTAGATTCTAGACTATGGGAGGAGTAGAAAAAACATATCCCAAATTCTGCTGTGTTTGTCTGCTCCAGAGACCTTTGAGTTTGCACCGCCATCTATCTATCTTACAGGAGCTGAGACCTGATTTTTTAAAATTATTATTATTTCCTTCTACCTCTATGATAAACCAACTACAACTACTTTTCTTTGGAGTTAGTCCAAAGAAAAGCAATCAGTGATAGCAGACTTAGCCAAAGGAGAATTGAAATATCTAACTGTTCAACATCAACAGAAAAGGGGAAATGAAGCAATGCTCACTACATGTCTGGAAAACATTAAATGATGCAGAACAATACAAAATGTAGATAGGCTATATAAAAGCATAAATCAAGAGAAAAGGAAATTAGTACATGCACAGACTACAATCTAAAAAATTATATCTCAACCGAGGCACACTGTGTTCCACCGTGCTGCTGAGAATGTCCTGGAAACTTCAAAGTTCTTTGCAAAATACTGCAAACTTTTTCAAAGTGTGGAAAATAACTTCTGTTAGAAACAAAGTTACATACCATTATACTGTGAGCACAGGTGATTGTTCTTGACATAATGTGGTGCAGCTAGATCTAAGGTAAAGATAAAAGACATTGTTGCCGTCATTAAGTGCTGTCGAGTGGGTACCGACCCATAGCAACCGCATGCATGATTTCTGAGGAGGGACTAGTGAGTTTGAACCACCGACCTTGCATTTCAAAGTGACTTTGCAGTCCAGAGCATTAACCCACAGTGCCACACAAGAAGAGACATTAATAAGCATTAACAAAAAATCATGTGCTTAGAAGGACAGGCAAGGATTTTGTTTTGTGAATGTATGTTTGGCAGAGCTTAGAGCAGAAAGATTTTCTCAAACGAAAGCATAGTTCAAAAAAGCAACCAAATAAATCATGTGGTGTCTCCAGATGCTTTTCTAAACTTTGTGGGGCATTGTTATATTCAGGAATATTTTTATTGCAAATTTTGCTGATTTGTTTTAAGCCTTGTAATCATTCCAAATTTTTCAACATTTTCCTTTCAAAAGGGTGTCCTATATTTTTTTTAAAATGGGAACCAACAACCTAGAAGAATTATTTTAATTTGGAGAGAAAGAGAAAATCTATTACAATCAGCTAGAAGTAGGGAATGGACTTTAAAATCTGAAAATCTTCACCCTAGGCTCAAGTTCTGATACATCTGTCGACGGAAAAGGCTACCAAGACTCCCACACCCCCCCTCACATACTTGCCATTTGTCTGAAATGTGTCAGAGCAGGAAAAAAAGTTTTATTTCTATCATTTTTCATCATGATTTCCTATCTAGTTTGTTAAGATCTCATTGAAATAATCAAATGAAACTGGAAGGGTCTGTTGGAACTGACTCAAAAACACTTAACAACAACAATCTGTAAGATGGAGTCCTGGCTGGCACTATAGGATAAGCACTGGACTGCTAACCATAAGGTAGGCCATTCAAACCACCTGCTGCTCCTTGAAAACCC
The DNA here is from genome assembly GCF_000296735.1 of Chrysochloris asiatica. NCBI lineage: Eukaryota > Metazoa > Chordata > Mammalia > Afrosoricida > Chrysochloridae > Chrysochloris > Chrysochloris asiatica. Next base: position 31,812,001 of record NW_006408531.1, on the reverse strand, counting down.
TATACAGACAAAAATGCTATGAGTCTGAACAGACTCAATGGCATTTAGCAACAAAACTTATAAGATAGGCACTGGACTGCTAACTATATGGTGGTGGTTATGTGCTGTGGAGTCGGTTCTGACTCATAGCAACCCTGTACAGGGTTTCCGAGGCAGTAAATCTTTATGGGAACAGAAAACCTCATCTTTTCCTCGTGGAACAGCTGGTAGTTTCGAACTGCTGACCTTAAGGTTCACAGCCCGATTCGTAACCATTATGCTACCAGAGCTCCTTAACCATCTAGCAGGCAATTCAAACTCACCAGCCACTTCTTAGAAACCCTATACAGGGTCACTATGAATCGGTAGAATTCCTGGAGTGGTGCTGTAGAATCAGTACTGAACTACTTAACCACAAGGTTAGTGGTTCAAACTCTCCAACCACTCCTTGGAAACCCTACATAGTGTCGCTACAAGTCAGAACTGACTCTATGGCACAAAAGATAACGTAACATCAGAGGATACCGATTCAATGACACTTAACAACAACAACATCTATATATTGAGCTCTAGTGTGTCACTGTAGGATAAACACTGAACTGCTAACCACAAGGTGAACAGTTCAAACCTACCAGCAGTTCTCTGACTCTCTATACTGGGTCACTATGAGTCAGAACCAACTCCTTGGCAAAAATCAATTTATTATGTAAGAAGCCCTAACAGCCCAGGGGTTAAAACGCTTGGTTGCTAACCAAAAGGTCTGTGGTTCCAACCCACCAGCAGCTCTGAGGGATAAAGATATGTAAATCTGCTTCAGTAACAATTTATAGGGGTAGTTCTACGTTGTTCTATAGGGCTGGTATGAGACAGAATTGACTTGACCATAGTAAGTTTGTTTTGTTTTGTTTTGGTATCTATTATGTGTTCTAGGGATGAAGCTATTCATAAGAAACAGGCATGGTTTATAAACTGCAGTATTTTTATTATAATTTAATTTTTTGGAACTGAGTTATATCACTTTAAGAATTTTAATTTAAATGTATTGAAACTACTTCTAGCTCCTTGTTGTTGTTGTGAAGTACTGTCTAGTCAGTTCTGACCCATAGCGACCCTGTATAAGGTTTCTGAGGAGTAGTTGGTGAGCATGAACCGCCGACCTTGCAGTTCAATCAGCTTTGCAGTCTGGCGCATTAACCCACAGCACCATATCAGGATTCCTTATTCACAGATTTATACTATAACTAATGCAGAAGCCTTGCAAAATAAACCCTTTAGAAAGTAAACAGATTTATAAGTCAGGTGATAAAGGAAGTTTATTTCATTTGCTAAGCTGAGTATTAGGTATCAGTATAAGTATTAGGATTTTTGTTTTTCAATTTTTATATTTTTTGGGTTTTTTAAAAACTAATTCTTTTGTTTGAAGGAAAGAAATGTAATTACACTTCAAATTTAAAACATCCATATATCCATGCAGATTGATCATATTTAACTGTTTAATTTTATTACAGTCTTGAATATTTATAAATTTTAATATTATGAAACTTTTTTCTGAATGTTAAAATCATGTTTTATAATATCTCTAGTCTCAATGAAATTTTTACAAATATTTAGGCTTAATAAGGCTTCAAAGAAAGAAAAAGTACTAACAGAGGAAAATTATAATAATAGCAGTTCTGTTGAGAATTACACATGATGTAATTCTGATAATATAGTGACTTATTCTTAACTTGTACCAACATTCACTTGTATCGGTTAATTTAATCATGTGTGTTATATTTCATTTGCTTCTTAGTTTTAATTTTCTTCTCCCTGTTCTTTGTCATATAGTACTATGAAATACTTCATGCTTATGCTTAACATAACAAAAAACTACAGCTTACTTCTCCTAGAGAAAACACCAAATGGCCGATGACACAGGTGCTGCGGAAGGGCCCGGGGGCCCCGGGAGCCCGGGGGCAGGAGCCCAGGAGCGGGAGCCTGCGGTGACTTCCGCGGAGGCTTCAGCAGTGGTCTGTGGGGGCTGGGGTCGCAGCCCTGGTAGGGGCCATGGCCGAGGCCGCAGTGCTCGAGGAGGCAAAGCTGAGGACAAGGAGTAGCTCCCTGTCACCAAGCTGGGTCTTCTGGTCAAGGACATGAAGATCAAGTCCCTGGAGGAGATTTACCTTTTCTCCCTGCCAATCAAGGAGTCTGAAATCATTCACTTCTTTCTGAGAATGTCCCTCAAGGACGAGGTTTTGAAGATCATGCCTGTGCAGAAACAGACTCTCGCTGGCCAGTGGACCAGGTTCAAGGCGTTTGTCGCCATTGGGGACTACAATGGTTATGTCGGCCTAGGTGTCAAGTGTTCCAAGGAGGTGGCTACAGCCATTCATGGGGCCATCATCTTGGCCAAGCTGTCCACTGTCCCCGTGTGGCAAGGCTACTGGGGGAACAAAATCAGCAAACCCCTCACAGTTCCTTGCAAGGTGACCGGTTGCTGCGGCTTTGTCCTGGTGCGTCTCATCCCTGCGCCCAGAGGCACTGGCATTGTAATCTCAGCCCCTGTGCCCAAGAAGCTGCTGCTGCTGGCTGGTATTGAGGATTGTTACACCTCGGCCAGGGGCTGCACTGCCACCCTGGGCAACTTTGCCAAGGCCACCTTTGATGCCATCTCCAAGATCTACAGCTATCTTACCTCTGACCTCTGGAAAGAGACTGTGTTCACAAAGTCTCCCTACCAGGAGTTCACTGATTGTCTTGTGAAGATCCACACCAGAGTCTCCATGCAGAGGACCCAGGCTCCAGCCGTGGCAACCACATAAGAGGCTTCGATAAAGAGAAATAAAAGTGAATTCAGCCTGAAAAAAAAAAACAAAAACAAACAAACAAAAAACTACAGCTCAAATGTTTCTTTCTTTAAGAATCAGAATGTTGTCCCAAGAATGTCATTCTGCTAATTCCAGCTCTCAATAAATTAGACCTCAGAAGTCTTCCAAAACTTACCAAAGAACATAAAAAAGGGGAAAACAATTCCTATTAGTCTAGTTCTTAAACCTCAGGTGCCCTGGTGACATAATGACAACAGGTCTGGTCATCTCCTTCCATAAAGATTGTGGGTTTGTGTTAAAGTGTCATTGAGTTGGTTCTGATTCATACAGGGTTTCTAAGGAGTGACTGATGATCACTTTGAATATTCAACCTCGTGATTAGCATCCATTTGTTCTTTATAGCACCATACCAAGATTCTCTTAGAAAGATTACCGTCAAGAAAACCCTATGGGTCATATCTACTCTGTCCCATAGAGTTGCAATGATCAATTTGATAGTACCCAACAATTGCAACTAGTCTTGAATAGAACTTCCCCATACAGTTTTTCTCTAGAAACTCTGGTAGCGTAGTAGTTATGATTTGGGCTGCTAACCTTAAGGTTGGCAGTTGGAAACTACCAGCTGTTCCACGGGAGAAAGATGAGGTTTTTTGCTCCCATAAAGATTTACAGCCTTGGAAACCCTGTGCAGGGTCACTATGAGTCGGAACCGATTCCACAGTACTTAACAACAAAAACAACATAGGCTGTAATCTTTATAAGGAGCTCTGGTAGCGTAGTGGTTACGATTCGGGCTGCTAACCTCAGGATCATCAGTTAGAAACTACCAGCTGTTCCGCAGGAGAAAGATGAGGTTTCTGCTCCCGTAAAGCTTCGGAAACCCTGTACAGGGTCACTATGAGTTGGAACCAACTCCACAGCACATAACAACAACATAATCTTTATAGGAGCATAAAGCCAGGTCTTCCTCTCACAGAGCTGCCCACTGAGTGGGTCTGAATCATTAAGACTCCTTTTCTTAAACTATTCTTGCACTTTATTTGATCATTTTAATGACGATATAAAGATAGAGTATTTATAAAAAGCTCTTCCATTTCTTTGCTTACATTTGCAAAGACAGTAACAATTCCTTTCTTTCCTTTTTCCAGGTCCCTGTTGAAATGCTGGTACATTTTAACAAGTCTAAATTCTTGAGGAATAAAGTCCTGAATGCTGAAAAGCACATACAGTACAAATATACCAAAGTTATCTGGAAAGGGGTGATGAGAGGAATATGGTAACAACATTGTTATTGTTAAGTGCTTTTGAGTTGGTTCCAACTAATATCAACCCTGTATAGGGTTTTCAAGGAGTGGCTGGTGGGTTTGAACTGCCAACCTGTGGTTCCCAGTCCAGTGCTGATCCTACAGAGCCACAAATAGTAGAGGCCAGCTTAACTGGCTTTGCAATGACAGCACTGAGATGTAATGCAACTGGTCAAAGTTAATAATGGGGAGACTTTGAATACCATAGCTTATTAGAATGTGCACATGGAGTCTTCAGAAATATTTCCTACAACTCCTGATGTGGCACTATAAAATAAGCCCTGGATTGCTAACCAAAATGTTGGTGGTTCAAACCTACCAGTCATTCCTTGGAAATGCTGTACAGAGTCGCTGTGACTCAGAATTGATTTGACGGGCAGTTAACAACAGCAATAATAAACTGGCCCCTGATCTGTTACCACCTGGTGTGACCTTGTAGGATAAGCTAACCTCAAGGTCATCAGTTCAAACCCACCTCCTCAGAAAGCCTGTACAGGGTCCCTGTAAGTCGGAACCAACTCTTCAGCTCTTAACAACAACAATAAAGTCATGGATGCCTATAAAGAACGAATATGTTTGGTTATCATAACATTGTTTATCTACAAAGTAAATCACTAACATATATGTAGTAAGCAATGGGCCAAAGATTATGATTGGGCAATACAGAGGAGAACTACAAATAGCTAAGATGTCAATGTCACTATAATCAAAGAATTGCAAGTCACTTAGGGGAATGGAGACACCTTGGCAGTACAAGGAGTTAAGCATTGAGCTGCTAACCAAAGAGTTGTCAGGTTGGTAGTTCAAACCCACCAGCCTCTCCATGGGATAAAGATGAAGCAGTTTGCTTCCATAAAGACTCACAGCCTTAGAAACCCTGTGGAGCAGTTTTACTCTGTTCTATCAGCCACTATGAGTCAGGGTCAATTCAATTGCTGTGAATTTGGTTTTTGGATGGAAGAGTAGCAAAAAAGCAGAACATTCTCTCTTTGTTTGTGGTATGAAGCACAGTTGTTGTTGTTGTTAAATGCCGTCAAGTCGGTTCCAACCCATAGCAACCCTCTAGAGGGTTTCTAAGGAGCAACTGGTGAGCTTGAAACACCAACCTTGCAGTTCAAACTAACTTTCAGTCTAGTGCATTAACCCACAGCACCACTATATATATCACATTATTGTAGAAATTATCTTTTCTACTAGCCTTGGAAAACAAAAAACTAATTCTGATCCACAGAGTAGAACTGCCCCAAAGTGTTTCCAAAGCTATAATCTTTACAGAAGCAGATAAACACACAGTTCTCCTGCTAGCAGCTGATGGGCTCAAACTGCTGACCATTTGGTTAGCTGCCAAACATTTTAACCACTGAGCACCAGGAACTAAAATTACTGATTCAACTTTCCCTTGATTATTGTCCTAATAAATATAATTAGGAAAAAATTAAGTTGGGAAAAACTTATTTAGTATTTGACAACTTCATTTATGTGAGAATTTTACTTAATCTATTTGACAATAGAAATAAAATAATTCTCAAAGAAAATAATTAAGAAAAGGTTAAGAAATCTAGAAATATGCAAACTGAAAAAAAATTATTCTGTTGACTAGACCTGTAATGTAAGAGGGATGCTAGCAGCCTGAGCTTTCCATTTACCCTATTTTATTTTATTGCTGTATTAAAACTTTCTTCTCCAAGGAATCTCAGAATATTAGTTCTCAATAAGATTTTAGAGTTCACCCGGCAAAATCCTTCATCACACATACATGAGAACTAAGACCATAGAAAGTAAAGGACTTCCTCAGTCATACAAAAGCCATACATAATATATTTGGAATGAAAATGCAAGGGTCTTTTCACCAAATCTTGATTTGTTTCCATTGATTAATTACCATTGAAAAGAGATCTAATCCATTTGTTTTTTCACACTCCTTCCAATGTTTCTAATGTTCTTGAAAAGCTTTACTCCTCTTCCTATTGCCTTTTCAAGGACTCCCCAAGATGCCTCAGGTTGCTTTTCTTACACCATTCCTTGCATTCCCTTTCTTCTTGGGGATGGATTGTTATTTAAAATACATCTCTAGCTTCTCTATGGACATTAAGTGTCTTCTCTGTGCTTTCTTCAGTATTTCCAATATATTTCCATCACCACAGGGGATTTTTTAAAAAAAGACTTAGAAGTAGTGCAGAGTGGTACTATTACAAAAAAGAAGGTAGTGAAAAGTATGAAGTTATCATGACAAAGGGAGAACATTCAAATACAATGACATTTAAAACCAATAAATCTAAGTAATAGAAATATATTTGTATGAATGTTCATTCTAGAAAATCAGGTTAGACAACTTATTCCATTAAATCACCATAATTTATGTAATATTTTGCTTACTAAATAAGAAAGAGTTTTTAATGCCAAATCCATGGCTAAGCATTCAGCCTCTTCCAGAACACTTTATAATCGTGCTTTGATCCCACTCCTTCAGTTAAACTATTTTCATCTAGCCAAATTCACTCCTTAAAATTATATCCACCTTTCTATCTTACTTACCAACTCCATCTTCTCTTCTCCATCAAGTGGGTGCTCTCCTGATTTTCTTCTCTTTCTTAGGTCTAATGCATTACCTCCACAGAGTCGTTGGTCAGAATCTCCTTTCTTTTCCTTCTACTCTCAGTGGTCCATCAGACTGTTGCCCCATAACATATCCCTATGTGTGTGAATCTCAATCTGGATGCCCTGTTCCATGCTTCTTGCTATTTAGAAAGCATCACCTCTTGAATGGTCCACCATCCACCAGTCAACATACATTCACTGTTGTTGTTGATATTAGGTGCCATTGAGTCAGTACCAACTCATAGTGACCCTATGCACAACAGAAGGTAACATGGCCTGGTCCTGTGCCAGCCTCCCAATTGTTGACATGCTTGAGCCCATTGATGCTGCCACTTTGCCAATCCATCTCATTGGGGATCTTCCTCTTTTTCTCTGACCCTCCACCTTACCAAACATGATATCCTTCTCCAACGACTGGTCCCTACTGACAATATGTCTGAAGTATGAGGGATGAAGTTTGGCCATCCTGGCCTCCAAAGGGCACTCTGGCTGCACTTGTTCCAACACAGATCCGTTTGCTCTTTTCTGAGGAAATAATTATGTAGAGTTAAAACAAACAATAAGAGCCTAATCTCAAAAGTCTGCAATTAGCTGGTATCTATCCACAATGAATAGACTAGATATTGAGCAGAAAAATAACTAAGTAGGTAGTGAATGGTAAAATTTGAAAGGTAACTAAGATTATCCACTGAAAATATCAATTGTTATTAAGTGCCACTGAGTTAGCTTTGATTCAGTATAAGCCATCTGAGGAGCAATTGGTTGGTTTGAATGTTTGACATTGTGGTTTACAGTGTCTACTATGTGTCAGACACTGTGGGAAAATCCATTGGAATGCAAGGTCGGTTTGAACCACAAGGTTGGTGGTTCAAATTCACCAACCACTCTTTGGAAACCCTGTACAGGATCACTATGAGTTGGCACCAACTAGATGGCACCAACTAGTTGGCACTAACTAGATGTGCCGAACACTTTTGTAAACATTGGAATTGGTTTTATAGCCATGAATAAAATAGACACGGTCTTAATTCTAATTGATCTTACATTCAAATGTATGAGTAAGATAAATTTTTAAAAGATAACTTTGCCTGGCAGTCTGATTGGCTACTATAAGAACAAACAAGTTGTTCACTGGTGAGCCATCAAGGCAAGCAATCAAGTCCCTTCAGGACAAACCCTCCTCCAACTCAAAGGGATCACATGAGCAGACATGTAAGCTTGCTGGCGACAATGTTAGTTTCCTGGTGAGAGGAAGATGGCGAAAGGCAACAAGGAAAATATGGCCTGAGTTTGACCATGTTCCATTGATTCCCATTGACCTAGAGATGAGAGAGAGAAGAGGAAGGACTGGTTGGTCTAAAGTGTAATGAGACCTGGGGACTCCTGAGTCCATGGACAAGGACACAGCCATGAAGGCTAGAGCTGAGAGTGAAATGTCCAGCTGATATGAAGTGAGGGTAGATGCACAAGAATGCCCAAAATTGTAGATAGTACCCATTCGACCTAACTTCAATGGCTTGTTGATCAGAACTCAATAAAGGAAGATGAAAAAAAAATTTTTTTGATAATGGAAGCAAGTGTAAATTGCTACAGTTTGATGAACTTGACCTATACTTATAGATGTAGTAGCTCAAAATAGTAACTGAGAGGGAAGGAGTTTTCACATCAAATATAAATCCTATCCCTTCTGTATACAGGGTTGATAGGGACATGCAACTTAGACATTGGCTGCCTAAAATGAGTGCAAAATAAAGGCCTGAAGTGACTGGCTTACAAGTTTTCAAGAGGTAGTTTAGTTTTAGAGTGTGTGGGGAAGGTAGAATCCTCACTGAATAGTATTCATCTTGTCTAGATGGGTCTGGTGAAAAGGGATAGGAATAAAATTCTTGATTCAATAGTGAGTAATTGGTTTATTTTTTTTTAACAGTTCCTGATAAATTTTATTTCTAGAACACTGAGTGTTCTAGACATCCAACCACTGAAAGACTGGCAGTTCGAACCCACCCAGAGGAAGAAAGGTCTGGTGATTTACTTTTTTTTTTTTTTTTTTTATTTATTTTTTTTTTTTTTTTTTTTTTTTTTTTTTTTTTTTTTTTTTTATTATTATTTTAATGTTTTATTGTGAATTATGTGATAGTTTACATGGGAGAACATTAGAGAGTGTATTCCCACCATGTCTTGGAAGGGACTTTGCCCTGAGGGGACCCAACCGCTTGCCTTGATGTCTCCTGGGCAAGCAACTTGCTTGTTCTTGTAGTAATCAGTTGGACTGTCTATATTGTTTTGTATTTTTCCTGTCAGTCTTTCTTTCAAGAAGTATCTTCTGTTCTTCTAGCCACTCCAGGCTGTTCTGCTTGTACTTTCAAGTGGAAATTTTCCACCTCAGATTTTTCTGAAGATAACTGGAAAGCAACTGCAGCAGGAAATCAACAGGGAACTGCCAGAAATTCAAACTGGATTCAGAAGAGGATGTGGAACTAGAGATTTCATTGCTGATGTCAGAAGAATCATGACTGAAAGTAGAGAACACCAGAGATGCTTATTTATGCTTTATTTAAGATGCAAAATTTTTCAACTCTATGGATAATAATAAACTATGAATAACATTGTGAAGAAGGTCTATTCAAGAACATTTATGGATCATGAGGAACTTGTATATAGCCCAAGACACAGTCATTTAAACAGAACAAAGAGATACAACATGACTTGAAATCAGGAAAGTTGTGCACCAGCATTGTATTCTTTCACCATACGTATTCAATCTGTCTACCACTCGTCTGCCAATTTGTTGTGCTGTGGTGGCTTGCATGTTGCTGTGATGCTGGAAGCTATGCCACAGGTATTTTAATACCAGCAGGATTATCCACAGTGGAGAGGTTTCAGCTGAGCTTCCAGATGAAGAAAGACTAGGAATAAGGAAAGATGGACTACTTCAGAATATTTAGCCACTGAAAACCTTATGAGTAACAGTGGAACACTGTCACCATCAGAATATTGAATACTGAAACATGATAAAGAGCACCAGAATATGATCAGATACAGTGCTGGAAGATGAGCCCCTCAGGTTGGAAGGCACTCAAGCTGCCTCCTCAAAGAAGAATTGACTGATGACATGGATGGTAGGTTGGCGCAGGAACAGGGAGTGTTTCATTCTCTTTTGCATAGGATCACTATGAGTTGGTACCGACTTGATGGCACGTAACAACAACAACATTCAATTTTTATGCTGAGCAAATAATCCAAGAAACTGGATTATATGAAGAAGAGTGTAGCATTAGGTTTGGAGGATGACTCATTAACAACCTGTGATATGCAGATGATAAACCTTGCTTGTTGAAAGCAAAGAGGACTGAAAATACTTACTGATGACGATCAAAGACTACAGTCTTTAGAATGGCTTACCTCAAAGTAAAGGAAAAAAAATCTTCACAATTAGATCAATAAATAAATCATGATAAATAAAGAAAAGGTTGAAATTGGCACAGACTTTTTTTTGCTTGAAAAGTGAAAAAGAGGAAGACACTGAAAGAGAAGACTTGGCACCGTGGTAGCAGTAATGGGTTCAAGCGTAACAATTGTGAGGGTGTCCTAGGACTGAGCAGTGTTTTGTTCTGTTGTGCATACGGTCAGTATGAGTCCTAACTGACTTGACTACATCTGACAACAACAACAAATCTTTATATAAGCAGGTGCCACATGTTTCTCCTTCTGAGCCACTAACCTTTCAGCTACTAGCTGAGTGCTTTAATCATCAGGGCATCTCAGCAAGCCATTTGATAATTAAAACTTCAGCATTCCAGGTACTTAGATACCAGCAATGGAGGTGTCCTAGAAAAGAATTTCACCAGTTTCGTGTATTTAATAGGAAGAAACCCTGCTGTGGAACTATGGGATAAGCACTAGACTTCTAACTGCAAGTTTGGTGGTTCAAATCCACCAGTTAGTCTGGGAAACCCTATACAGAGTTGCTATGGACAGCATTTAACAACAATTACAAACCTTGAATTTGGTCTCTGGATCATTTGTATATTAATTAACATATAATTTTTTTTTTTTTTGTAACTCTAATCTGAATTTTCTCAGTTATATTTCATCATTTAGGAGGCTAGTTAAATCTGAGTGAATTAACAAAGTTTATTTAGTCCTTCATTACTGTGGTGCAGCAAATTATTTAATATGACTTTTCTATCTATAGTCTTTATAATTCCCACTTAAGAGAAGATGACCAGCCGCTCTGCAGAAGAAAGATGATGCTTTCTGTTCCCATAAAAGTTTACAGCTTTGGAAACCTTATGCAGAGTCACTATGAGTCGAAACCAATTTGATAGCATACAACCATCACCAAGAGAAAGTGGGGGAAGATACTGATAGGATTATATGATTCAGTTGTGAATGATTGTTAACAGGGATAATTGTGATTGTAAAAACTTGGAACTCTAATGTGATGATTGGCTAATTTTGTCATTCTTGTTGTTGTTGTGTGCCATTCAGTTGATTCCGACCCATAGTGATCTTATATAGGGTTTCTGAAGAGCAGCTGGTGAGCTTGAACCGCCAACCTTGAAGTTCAAATGGCTCTACAGTCTGGTGCATTAGCCCATAGCGCCACACCAGGATTCTTCATCATCCTACTGGGTGTAAAGTCAGCTATCTCAAAAGCAGAAAGGGGGATCTACCTACCATCGAGGAAGATGAACCAGGAGTGGAATGCATCCATTGGACCCTGAGATCCCTGCGAGTTGAGCATACTCGACCCAAGAGATAACGATTTAACACTAGAGGAGTGGCAGATGAGTGTTAGCAGCAGAACCAAGAGCCAGAGCAGGAGACAGAGTAAGTACTCATGGAGTGAATAAAGCTGATTTCCTTTAGGCAAGAGGCTCGATTATGGGAATAAGATGCTTCTAGATACTTAATCTGGGGAGTATCTGGTGAGGTTTATAGTGTAATTGAGAGCCTTTGGGTATTTATTGGCAGTTTCAAAATGTGTTTGTAACATTGTCCAGACAGGGTAGAGGCCAAGGGAATGAGTAGCTATGAGACCAAGGAACAGAGATTGGTGTACCTATGGGCATGGCTGAGAAGAGGCCGTCCTGACTTAAAGAACTGTGCCCTGAGTATTTCTAATACTCTTAACTTCTCTAATAAATTTCAAAATCATGAGTAAGGTCTGTGAATTCTCTGTGGCCATTGCAATGAATTATCACACTTGGCTGAGTAACGAGTGCTGTGGGAGGAAGATTGGCATCAGAATTGGTAAGGAAGTTGAAGGGTGGGAGGGTGGAAGGTCATGTCTGACCTTTTATCCTCACAGGAATCAGCCTTGGGCCCATGGTGATGGATTCTCCTTCCCCCTTGTGAAGTCATCGGATACCATGTCCATGATCTTTATTATAATCACTAACAAACACTTCAATGAATTCTTACTGTATGATTCACCATGTGCTATGAAGTGGGGATGTAAGTCATATAAGTAATGGTTCAACCTTCAAGGAGCTTATGATCTAATAAAGAGGAGAGATGAGTAAATAATAATTATAATTCCAAAAAATAACTGCTCTATTAGAGGTAAGCTATGGGCAGTGAATACAAACATGGATGAAATTTTCTGAATCCGGAGGCATTATAGCATTACAAAAAGAGTAGGTTAGGGGACTCAGACGATGAGTTGAATTGGACAGATTGAATTAAGTTTTTGAACCTGTGAAGTTGAAGAACAAATCTCAAAAATGACCCTATGAAGCCCAGTTAGCATAGAATCTATGCTCCAAGATGATACCACCATTCATACCTCTCATTGATCATACAACTCTTCCAGGTTGTAGGGAAATCTCTTTTTCTTCTTTTTTTTTTCAAATCAGACTACAAGTTTTAGATTTACCTTTATTATGATGTAATGATTTTTCTGTCAATTCAATTAATATGAAAAGAAGAGTAAAGAACATTATGGGCATATTTTCTCTAAATTCTCTCAGCTTCATTTTTTTTTTTTTTTT
>NW_006408531.1:31755475-31798661 GCF_000296735.1 Chrysochloris asiatica | reverse complement strand
GCCCACCACCTGCTCTAAGGTGACCAAGCAGGATCACTATGCTGAGGTTCAATCAAGTTCTTAGGGTCAGCTTCATTCTTTAAAAAAATTATCGTGAACAGAACTTCTAATCTGTCTGTTTTTAAATATCTGGGTAAATGGTAGTTCATTGTACCTATCCTAAATAGGTAGAAGTTTATAATCATCAGTCTACAGACTTAAAAACAAAACTCAAATCCCCTAATTTTGATGTTCATCATTAAAATGAATTAATTCAACATAATAATTCCTTAACAAATGTAGAACTAAAACATAACTCAGGAAGTTTTGTCCCAGCCTCCCCTTGAAAGTGTCTTTCTCTTGAATCTCAAATGTTTACCTGCATTGAAGAAAACACCAGCAAGAATAACTTCTAATTAAGTCAGAGAGGACAGAAAAAACCAGGAGACCTTTTGTTTAGTTTAAAACATAAATATGTCAACTCATTAAACCTTTCCTTAGCTAAGATCAGGTTACTATAAAATAGCAGTAAAATGCCTATATGTAAGGCATCCTGGTGTGGTGCTATGGGTTAATGCCCTGGACTACTAACTTGGCTTGATCTGCAAGATCAGTGGTTAAAGCTCACCCTACACAGAGTCGCTATGGGTCAAAACTGACTCAATGACATTAATAACAACAACCACTGATATGTAAAGGAGCTCCGGTAGTAGCGGTTATAAGTCGGGCTGCTAACCTCAAGGTCAGCAGTTCGAAACTACCAGCTGTTCAGCAGGATAAAGATGCGGCTTTCTGCTCCTGTGAAGATCTACAGCCTTGAAAACCCTACTTGTATAGGGTCACTGGGTCACTATGAGTTTAACTGACTCCACAGCACATAACCATCACCTATATGTCACAACCTTGAGTCAATCAAAAGGAAATGTTGTTTGGTTCTGTGGCATATTTGCTGTGTTTAAGATCATTGTTGCAGCCACTTTGTCAATTCTTCTTGCTGAGAATCTCCTTCTTCTTCACTGACTCTCCACTTTGCCCAGGATGATGTCTTCTTTAGTGATTGAACCCTCCTAGTACTCTGTCCGGAGCTCTGGTAGCGTAGTAGTTACGAATCAGGCTGCTAACCTCAGGGTCAGCAGTTTAAAACTACCAGCTGTTCCGTGGGAAAAAGATGAGGCTTTCTGCTCCCCTAAAGATTTACAGCCTCAGAAACCCTACACAAGCACATAACCACTACCACCATTAATATGTCCAAAATAGCAAAATGAAATCTCCCCACCCTTACTTAAAATGAATATTCTGGCCGTACATCTCTAAGAATGATTTGTTCATTTTTTTCTGAAAGTCTATGATATACTCAATGTTTCTTCAACATCACAGTTTAAATTTGTCAGTTTTTCTCTGGGCTTCCTTTTTCATTGTTTAGCTTCCACATACATTTGATAATATTTTGCCTTGGGTCAGGATTATGATAATAATCCAAGCATAGAGAAATTGTTAACTGTAAAGTAGATAATAATATTTTAGGTTTGCCAAGAATCAAGTTAACATATGCTGCATATTCTTTTTTTTTTTTTTTTTTTGTATTTTTATAACCCTTTTAAAATATATATACTTTGGACATATTGTCAGGAGGGAACAGTCGCTGGAAAAGGATGTCATGCTGGGTAAGATGGAGGGTCAGAGAAAAAGAGGAAGACCCCCAATGAGATGGATTGGCCAAGTGGCATCATTGATGGCATCAAGTGTGGCGGCAGTAGTGAGGTTGGCCCAGGATCGGACATTGTTTCGTTCTGCTGTACATGGGGTCACTATGAGTCGGTTCCGACTCGATGGCACCTGACAACAACAACAAATATATAATTCTTAGATTTCCAAACAAAAAACCAAACACATTGGCATTGAGTCAATTCTGGCTAATGCAAACCTACAAGACAGAGTAGAACTGTGCCATAGGGTTGGTAAGATTGCAAATTTTCATGGGAGCCAGTAGCCTCATGTTTTTTGCAGAGCAGATAATGGGTTGGAAACAGAGACTTTGCAGTTAAAAGCCCAATACTTAATCTACTGCAACACTAGGGCTCTTTTACTTAGCTTTAAAAAACAACAAACAACCCCCCCCCCAAAAAAAACCACTGTCATCAAGTACATTCCAAATCACAGCACCCCTGTCTAAGGGTCTACGATTGTAAATGTCTACATGTGCATACATACAGTTCATCTTTCTTCCAATGAGCTGCTGGTGGTTTGAACTACCCACCTTGTGATTAGTAGTCCAGTGCTTACCTACAGTGCCACCAGGGCTCCTTTTTCTTAATTTTATTGTTCAGTGCCATTGAATCAGTTATGAGTCACAGCAATCCTATATAGGGTTTCATAAGAGTGACGGGTGGGCTTGAACTTTCGAACTTGCAGTTAGCAGCCCAGTGCTTATCCTGCAGTATCAAAAACAGGTTATGAATTGTAGTTAACCAACTCCTATAGATGAAATATTCTTATTGCTTATTGTTATCAAAGAATCAGAAAATTCATGTGAAAACACATTGCAAAACATGGTAGAGGTATATATAATATTAAAGTATTAATGGTAATAATTTCCTGCTGTCATTTGGAAGGTAACAGTAAAGACTAAGGGAATTGGACTGTAATCAGATAAACTTTGATGGAGGAGCAGAATGTAGGAAAATTCTGGATTTTGTCTAATTACTATTGTGGGAAGTATTACTTTAAAGTAGTAGAATGAGACCTCAGTATTTGTACCATGAGGTGATGGGGAGAGGGTTGTGTAGAGAAAACACCAGCATGCACTTTATTTACTTCACAATATTTTTCTAAAGCCAATTTTAGGTGGGGAAAAAGAATGTGATTGCTATGCAATTAGAAGAAAACAGCATGAAATCATTAGTCTTCATTCTCTTTACCCAGAGAATGCTAAAATTTGCCTTTAAAAAAATATGACTTTAATGTATAAAGTTTAGTAAGCAGTTAAATGTTCTCTAACAGTTCCTATTTTTTACTTTTATTAACTATTCTTTCAAATGAGCTTTGTAAACTTAAAAAATGAATGATTATACATCCTCACTCTTCCCTATTTTAATGAACAGAAAAAAAAAGAAGCAGGCCTAGACTTTATGATATTTTATTAGCCTTGGTATTTGCTGGGGGAAACCAAAGAAGCTAGCTTGTCCAATCAAGTCTTATTTGATTTGTTTATTGACAGCTATTTATCACTCACTGGCAACATTAAAAAATCACCCTAATTTAAAATTTTCATTTTTCTTATGAAATTAACAATATTATTCTTAAAATAATAAGGTAGACTGTTGTCTACAGCACAGGGACTGAGAGGACTTTCAGATCCATGACTCAGTGTGACAATTAGAGGTCAGCAGATCATGTCTCCATATTTCTGTGTCATCCACAGATGTCATTTGAGAAACACTAGCACCATATTGGACAATGTTTCAGAGGCAGGCAAGTCTTGCTACAGAGCAATGCTGTACTGTAATTTCATAATATCTCTTATTCCTGCCTAAATTTGGAATCAAGAAATGAAATAACAATACTTTGCATCACAGAAAAAGGTGAATAATCATGGTTATTCAATAGTCAAGCCATTGACTGACTAATTTTCCAACTTAACTGCCTGATAAAAAGAGGGAAAGCCTTGAGTCAGATAATGAGACATAATACCACCGTTCCATAAAGTTAAGGAAAGAAAAGAATGCCCTTCAGCTCTCCTCTCATCCTCAACCCACAGACAAAATAGTATCAGTAGACCCTGTTAATAGGACAGCAACACAAATCAGACACACAATCTTAAAAATATGTTTATGAGTCACAAGCCACTCACATTTCTTATAGAAATTTCTAAGATTTCTATTATTAACATTGGAATTTAAATGACACTGCAAATGAATGAAAAATTAAAATAAAACATCAGCTAGGTTAGAATAATTATTGATATTTAGAAAGGAAGGCATAAAAATTACTTGTAAAAAATCAGATTTATGTAAGAGGGGAGAACTTTTAGATCATATTTAATTCTTTCCATGTTATCCTTGTCACCATATTACATGGTTCACTATACCCCATTGATTCTAGCTAATAGTTATTACCATTTAGTAAGTGTTTGAACTGCAAGGTCAGCGGTTCAAGTTCACCAGCTGTTCCTCAGAAACCCTATATAGGGTCACTATGGGTTGGAACCAATTCCACGGCACTTCACAACAACAACAACAACAACTATGTACCAGGCACAGTTTTATCCACTTGATACAGAATAGCAAACAAAGAGAAAAAAATCCCTAATCTCAGAGTTTAAAATCTAAGAAGGGAGATACAGTGAACAAATAAAAAATATATGCTGTATCATTTTTTTGGTATCATGAGGAATATAAAATAACGAGAGAGAGATGGTTAAGAGAAAAGAGTGTTGGAAGTGACGATATTTTATCTGGAAGGGCTAAGCAAGACAAATATTTTAAGCAGAGGTCAGAAGAAATTGGGGTCCTGCCATGCATATAATGAGGAGTAAGAGTGATCTAGACAGAGGGAACAAAGCCCAGGCTCTGAAGTGAGAGCCTCCAGGTTAGCTGTAACAGAGTAGTTACCCAGGTTTTCAAAGGATGTATGGTTTTCCCTGAGCCTCTCCAATTGCTCTGAGCTGCCCTAGACCTGCAGGAAGGTCACTGTTTGTCTTGGAGCTTGCAGCTACCTGGACAATAAAGGCTAGCCACTGTATCATTTCACCTCAGCAGAGGCTGCAGTGACTCCAGAGCTATTTGCATCCAACAAAATATGTCTGTTGTTGTGGTTAAGAATATGTCTTCTGTATTTAATTGCAAGGTTCCTCAGAGCATGGACTGAGTTTTATTCACCATTTATAAACCCTGTATTACAAAATTGTGCACAAAATAGGGATTAATACATATTGGTTAAATTTAAAATAATGATTTTTAGCATGGAATTACACTATGAAGCCATCCAGTTCAGTCTATTCTTTATACAAGAGTAAAAACTGAGGCCTAGTTTCTTGTTGTTGTTGTTGTTAAGCACCATCGAGTCAGTTCTGACTCATAGCGGCTCTGCATAGGGTTTCCGAGGAGTACCTGATGGTTTTGAACCTCCATCCTTGTGGTTAGTAATAAAGTGCCTATCCTAAAGCGCCACACCAGGAGCCCTAGATAAATGCAGGCAAATAAATAATTACTGGCAAAGTAGGACTGAGACCAAAACCAAACCAAACCAAACCAAAACCAAATCCATTGCTGTTGATTGTGAGTCACATCATATCAACACTACAGGCTTTCTAGGGTTCCTGAGACTGTAAATCTTTGTTACAGCAGACAGTCTTTCACCCATGGAGTGGCTGAGGGCTTTGGAGTGCAGACCTTGCAGTTAGCAGCCTAATACTTAACCCATTACACAAAGCGAGCTCCTTCAAATAGGACTGTTGTTGTTAAGTGCCTTTGAGTAAATTTCCATAACAACCTTGTATAGGGTTTCTGAAGAGTGGCTGGTGAACTTGAACCATCGATCTTACAGTTCAAATGATTTTGCAGTCCAGCGCATTAACCCACAGTGCCACACCAGGACTCCAAAATAGTAGTGTTGTGAAGTGCTGTTGAGCCGGTTCCGACCCATAGCGACCCTGTATAGGTTTTCCGAGGTGCAGCTGGTGAGCTTGAACTGCCGACCTTATAGTTCAAACGGCTTTGCTATCTGGCACACCAACCTACAGTGCCACACTGGTGGTGGTTGTGGCTGTGTGCCGTCGAGTGAGTCGGTTCCAACTCATAGCGACCCTGTACAGGGTTTTCGAGGCTGTAAATCTTTACCGGAGCAGAAAGCCTCCTCTTTCTCCCGCAGAACAGCTGGTAGTCTGGAACTACTGGCCTTGTGGTCGCAGGCCAATTCATAACCACTACGCTACCAGAGCTCCTTAGCACCACACTAGGACTCCAAAATAGGACTAGTATAAAAATGGGACAGCTGCTGAGAAGTGCCAGTCGGTTCCGACCCATAGCAACCCTGTATAGGGTTTCCGAGGAGCAGCTGGTGAGCTTGAACCACCGACCTTTTGCAGTCTGAACTGCAAACCCATAGCGAAACACCAGGACTCCCAAAAAATAGCACTAGCATACAAATATTATTTTGCCAAATTTGGTATTTTTGTTGTTATATACCATTATTTCCACAAATCTCAAAATAACAGTTAAGTCTTACAAAGATAAGAAAAATTAAATTTAAGCTAGCAATAATGTGAATAAAAAGGTTTTAAAGATTTTGCATGTTGAAAACATTTTCTTTTAAATATTTCAGAAAATATTTATAACTTTATTGATCCCACAATATTTGAGAAACAGCTTGTGGTATTTACCAAAGCAGCTGGATTCTCCGACTCCCCCGTGGTAGCAGCAGTATGCTAACAGAGAGAGAATTATTTGCCACAATTTTTAAATTAATACAGCTGGACGACTTAAGCTAGTGGCTTAGAAATTTTCAGAATCATCTAATTCTCTTGCTAAGTTTTGTCTAGCAAAATGCTAAAACCGGTTAACATAGCCCATAAATAAAAATAGCCAGTTACTTCGCTTTATTGTCTACGGAAATCTATTTCATTATGTGACAAGGACAAGGAAACGCCTCCCCCTCCTTTTTTATATTGTGGTGGTGGTTATGTGCTGTGGAGTTAGAACTGACTCATAGCGACCCTGTACAGGGTTTCCGAGGCTGTAAATCTTTACCGGAGCAGAAAGCCTCAGCTTTCTCCCGTATTATTCTTGTATTGGTGGATCTCATCCTGTCTCAATGGCATCTTTTTGCTTGGGAAAGCAAGAAAAAATGAGAGCCTATGAAAGTTAATGGAGTCCTGGTGTGGCGCTGTGGGATAATGCACTAAATGGCAAAGTCAGTTTGAACCACAAGGTCGGTGGTTCAAACTCACCAGCCGCTCCTTGGAAACCCTATACAGGGTCCCTACGAGTCAGAACTAACTCACTGGACTTAACGACAATAATGAAAGTTAATGAATTTCTATTTTTGCAGCGTTATTTTTGTGAGGTTCCTAAGACCATTCTCAAGTTTAGTAATTTTCTAGGGCTCGCAGAACCCAGAAAAGACTGTTTTCTCATATTTGCAATTTATTGCAGTGAAAGGATGCAGATTAAAATCAATAATGGGAAAAGACACATAGGACAGGGTCTAGGTGATATCAGGAACAGAGCTAACAGCTATCCTCTCCCAATAAAGTCATATATATGTATACATAAGGAGCTCTGGTAGCGTAGTGGTTACGAATCGGGCTGCGAACCACAAGGTCAGCAGTTCGAAACTACCAGTTGTTCCGCGGGAGAAAGATGAGGCTTTCTACTCCCGTAAAGATTTACACCCTCGGAAACCCTGTACAGAGTCGCTATGAGTCGGAACCGACTGTAAGGCACATAACAACAACAACAACAACATATATATACATATTGTCATCTAGTCTGTTCTGACTCTAAGTAACCCTGTATGGAGTTTCTGAGGGTTTGAACTACTGACCTTGTAGTTCGAAGTCCAGTGTTGACCCTACAATACCACACCAGGAGTCCATAAAGTCATATGGACCATATTTATTTCTTCCAGCAATGACGCATAACAATTTGTAGGGAATATTGTCAGCCAGGGAAGCTCACCTGAGTTTTGGTATTCGGGGCTTTTATTGGGGGCCCATCATGTTGACATGGACGACAGCTGCCCATTTGAGGTTAGTTTCCAGTTCCTCCAGAGGTTAAACTGATAACCAATGTTCCAAGTTCCCTACCAAAAATCATATTGTCGGTGCGTGGTGTGGCCAAAGATCCCGAGTCATACGGAGACATTCTTATCGGGCAAAGCATTCCCAAGGTTTAGAGGTTAGGATCTGGGGGCAAGGGCTAAATCTTTCCTTGAACAAGGCTAATCCTCTACTGCACAGTGTATTTTTTAATCAATCTGTAGTATACATTTCTAGAGATTAGGGCCTATCCTGTTGTTTCTGCCCTATACCAAACTTTTCTCTGATTGTTGCTGTTAAGATCTTCCAGTTAGATCCATCTCACAAAGACACTGTAAAGGGTTTCTGAGGAGTGGCTGGTGGGCCAGACTTGTGGTTAGCAGTCTGGTGCTTATCCTACAGAGCCACACCAGGACTCTCCATTATGGTACCTTTATGTCTTGATTTTTTTTCACATTGCCCTTTGAGCAAAAAGGAGTTTGTGATAATTGTTAGCTCCAAACAGGTGATGTTGTAATTCCCGCATCTCAGCTCTTAGATCACACGCTTTGGGGAGTGCGTGTGTGTGCGCTTGTGCCTGCGCATGGGTGTACGTGTGGGAAGGTGTGCGCCAAAGGGGTGGGGTGAAGGGCTGTGAGGGCTCGAGGTGAAACACCAGAGGAGGAAGGTCTTTGGCTCAGGCCTCTTCACCCCCACCCTCCCCGCCTAAGGGCAGAGACTTGCTAGATTTCTGGCTGCACCTCCTAGTGTGCGCCGCTACAGCGCCACAGGCCCCGCGACCCTTTGACCACCGCCCTCCGGCCGGCCCTCCCACTCGGCCATCAGCCAGGACCAGCGATGGCTTTGGACTGACCGACGCCTCCCCTGGAAACCCCCCCACCCCTGCCCAGGGCTCCTGGGGGGGCCGCTCCGCTAGGACCTGCATGCGGGGCGGGCACGCCCGCGCCCGGAGCGAGCGCCCCTTGGCGCCCCCGAGGCGGTGCCGGGCCGCGCCAAAGAACGAGGAGGAGGCGGAGCGGACCGGGCCAGACTCCCATTGCGCAGCAGCCCGGGAGCACGGGCTCCGGGGAGGGAGTTCGGGGCGTCCCGGCACCGGAGGAGGGACCCGGAAGCAGAAGCGGAGCAACGAGTGGAGTCTAGCCGCTGCCCCCGCTGCCCGCTGGCGCCTGTGAGGGTCCCGGCGGGGGTCCCGGCGTCTGGATGGGCAGCGGCGGCACGGGCCGCGGGAGGCGATGGGCGAGGAGCAGAGCACGGTGAGCAGTGGCGGCGGGCCCCTGGAGGCGCGGGTCTCCGCTGGTGGCTCCGCAGGCCACCCCAAGCCCTCAGGATCACTGGGGGACCGCGCGGGGGAGCCCAGGTCGCGCGCCAACTCCTTGGAGCCAAGCGACAGCAGCTGCGGAAGCAACTCGGACTGCGTGGACACGAGCGCCCAGGAGCCCGCGCGGAACCTGGGAGCCCTGGGCTGGAGGAAGAATCAAAAGCAGAGGCAGTCCGAGGGACTGGCACTCATCGGGCCTCTCAACCCCCAGACTTTGCAACAGCAATTGGAGGATAAGGAGGAAGAAGAGAAGGAAGGAAAAGAGGGAGGGAGAGAACAGCTTGGGGCGCCCCCCAGCGAGGAGCCAGAGACCAGGTCCCAGCTCTCGGACGGGCTTGTCCTGGACGTGCCTGGCCAGCAGTGCCTCCCGCCAGCCAAGAAACAGGTTTTCTGTTCAGTGTACTGTGTGGAGAATGACATGCCTGAGACCCCCACTAAGGAGCAGATCTCGCCATCCTCATTGCTATCTAGGGCTCCTCCGGTGCCTAGAACTCCCAGCCCTCCCGCTTCTTTCCCCAGACCCCTTCCAACTGACCCCCTCTCCCCCGATGGCGGCAGCATTGAGCTGGAGTTCTACCTGGCGCCCGAGCCATTCTCTGTGTCCACCCTGTTGGGAACTCCATCCTACAGTGGCCTGGGCGGGGCAGGGGATCCCTATGCGCCCCTAATGGTGCTGATGTGCCGGGTGTGCCTGGAAGACAAGCCCATCAAGCCCTTGCCGTGCTGCAAGAAGGCCGTGTGCGAGGAGTGCCTCAAAGTCTACCTGAGCTCCCAGGTAACTTTCCCCCTTCTGTAGCCTCTTCTGTACCCCATTTTTTAACACAAATCACTGGCCAGGAAGTCCTTCTTAGGAGCTCCCTGCCCTCAGGAAAAGGTAATGAGACACCTTTACTGAAGACTTCTCTTAGTCACATCTCAGTTGTGAGATGTGTGTGGTGGTTTACTTGACTTGAATTAAATTTTTCCGAGCTTCAGGATTTGGTTGGCAGCTGTAGAAGGAATAGGGTACAGTGATTTGTACTTTATTTCCTTTACTAGATTTGCAAGCAAGAGCTGGCTCAAAAGGAGGGCAGAGAGAGTGTCTCACTGGCGTGGTATTCCAGAAACTAACAAGTAGTGGGCATATAATAAATGTTTATTAAATTGGCAAAGGATTGAGATTCAGATTTTTGATCCAAGATACCTGAATTGTGTGCCATGTTGCTGTGCCAAATATTCCAGCGAAGGGTACTTATTTTTATTCTCATTGATTCAGTCCCTGGCCCATGGCCCACTTTTCTGTTTTCTTTTTCCAGTAAAGTTGAAGTACTTTTCTTCTCTGAAGTTGTAAGCCAGTACTTTATTTTTGTAATAAGGAAACAAAACAGAAGTATCAAAACAAAGAAAAGTTAGCCTAAGAAGTTTTAGCAAAACAATCACTGGTGGTTGGTGAAACTTTCTTCCTTAGTCCCTTATTTGAAAGCATTTTTTGTTTTCTTTTGGAAAGTTTCAGAATGCAGTAGACCAGCCTTCCTTCATTGAGAGTGAATGCATTCTTCTAGCAGTTTTCAGTGTGTTATTTCTCTGCCAGTGTTTTGCACAATCCGAAATGCCCTTTGATCCCTGTCTGATTATCCTAAGCCTATTCCTCTTTCAAAATCCTGTCTGTTGAAGTGCCAGCTCTTCTGTGTAGCTTTACCTCAACCTCCATCCCTCAGGCCACCACTTAAATACTATCCAAATACTTCTTAGTGGTTTCTGTGTGCTGAAGTTGTTACTTAGGTGTCTTGCTAAACTGGGGTGGACATTGTTTCGGAGTCCCCAGATACCGTTGTCACATAGCGGGTGTTTAATAAGATTGATAGAAGAAATCTGAACCAGGGTATACTCATTACTGTGATCCTGTACCCTATATTTTGTAACTAATCATGCGTGGGTTAAGGCTGAAAGTGTGTTTGGTGTCCAACTAAAAATGCAAAGGGAAACAAACAGAATGGAGTGTTAATGCAAACAATAACATGGTCAAGATACTTCTAATTATCCAAACAAAATAATGGGCATAAAATAGTGAGAGACTATGGTGTCTCTTTCATGCTGTATCCAGAAACATAACTTATTTAAAATGGGAAGAATGTCTGAAGCTCATTGTGGTAGTTTCTATGACATCACCATCAAACAAATATTTATATTGATATCTTCCTTGTGCCAAGTCCTGTAGTGGGATCTTACATCATTACCACTTGGGCCTTACACCATGAAAGCCACTATGAGACCATATGTGTACATAAGAACAATACAAGGTAGCCTGTAATGAGATGTAAACACTGCAACAATACAGGCAGTCCCCGAGTTACAGACCTCTGGCTTATGTTCAACCCAGCATTATGAACCAATCCTGTAAAGCCTATTAAGAATTTGAGATACATAGAAAACATGATGAGTCATGCATGTGGGCATGCGTCCACCTCAGGACTTTTCATACTTAAGATTCACTGTGCCATCATCCCTCTCCCCTCCCCCTCAGATCTGTATTCAAATGTCACCCATGTGGCCTTCTCTTTTGTTGTTGAAATGTTGTCAAGTTGGTTCCAACTCAGAGCAACCCTGTATAGAGTTTCTGTAAAGCGGCACATAAGTTTGAGCAGCCAGTTTTGTGGTTAGTAGTCCAATGCTTATCCTCCAGCACCATACCAGGATTCTGTTAGCACCCATTTGAAATTGAGCCTTGCTCCCACCCCACTCCACTTGCCATTCCCTTTCTTGCTTGCCTGTGTTTTCATACCTCTTTTAGCCTCTCTCTGCCTGTTTCTTCAGTGAGAAATAACTGTAGACTATGAGCTGTAATAACCCACCAATTCTCAAGCAAAACACAGTCAAGCTGCATGGTCGTTTTGCTGCCTTACTGAATGAGAGCAAAATGAAATGGTGCTTATTTCTTATTGGGTTTCTTAGGTTTGACAAAAGGAAACCTGTCATGTCTGAATTTGCAGGACTTCTGAAACCTTTTAAAATAATATTCAGTGTGAATTGGAATATTGTGTAGTTAATTTAAATTTTTCTGATGAGGGATGCTGAGTTCTTTGAAAGACGATCAGAACTTGGGAGACTGGATTTGTGGCTAAGTTTCCTTCCATTCGTGCTAAGGACTGAATGTATGGCAAAAGCCAATAAGGAGGTGTCATCAGTATCTTAAGTACAGACATAGCAGATTAGGCAGTGAATTAATACCTACATACTGTGTATGAATAACAGGTTTTCTTTTTCAAAACATGATTTTCCCTGTGGCTGTCACTGGCGCTGGGACTCCTGTGAAACGGCGTAGTAGGTGCTGTCCACTTTCTGATTGCCTTGATGGAGAGGGATTGCAGTGATAGATTTTGCTGGTTTAGAGGCTCCAGTGTACTAAGCCAGACAGACACTGGAAGTTACATTGGTTTATACTATATAACAACAAAAAAACTAAAAACCTTTCCCATCAAAATACCACAAAAACACACTGCTTTTGAGTTGATTTTGACTTAGGGTCTTTGAGACTAAACCTTTATAGGAGTAAACAGCCTCATCTTTCATCCAAAGCATGACTGATGGATTTGAACCATCGTTCCAGAGTAAATAAATCCTGGATATATAAAGTTTAGATGCGCATTTACTATTGTCCCATGTTGTATATGTGAATATGGCTAATGCACACAAACCCAGTGATGTCTGCCGTCTCCTATTGGCCACTGAGCCCTCCCAAGTTTGGAGCTTCTTGTCTGATTTGGCCTTCAGTGCATTTTTCCTAGGAAGAGAGATTTATTATTGGTTGCTTGTATTTGTTTCATAGAATAATGTTGCCATCATTTAGAAATTCTCCACAGATATATTTCCTTTTTGATTTTGGTTTTAGGTAGGAAAATCTGTTACAAATATGAAGCATTACCATTTAGTACTTTAGGCCCTGAGGGGATTTCTAAGGTAACAGCTGCTGTGGCTTTCACCATTCTGCTTAAAAGTGCTATGAATCGGCAGATGCGTGTAAATTGGAATGCATACACCTGTCAAAAGGGTATTAATAGAGACAAGCAACATGTTTCTAAAGATTGTGAATAAAACAATTGCTAGGAAACTAATGCTCTTAAATGATGGTTTTCTACTGTAGTCACCCTAGAATCAGTGACCTAGGCTAGGGGTGAAAGTTTATCTCTGCGTCATTCAGACTTTCATATGGTGAAAGTGTACCATAAGTTTTCCCCCCTTAATACACATATATTTTAGATATTTGTATACAAAAAATTAAACCTACTGGCATCAAAGGAGCTCTGGTAGCTTAGTAGTTACGACTTGGGCTGCTAACCTCAGGGTCAGAAGTTCGAAACTTCCAGCGGTTCCGCGGGAGAAAGATGAAGCTTTCTGCTCCTGCAAAGATTTACAGCCTCGGAAACAAAGTACTCATCACCACTGCCATCAAATCAATTCTGTGTCATAGCCACCCTCTGCTGTAGGGTTTCTAAGACTGTAAATTTTTATGGGAACAGACAGCTTCATCTTTCTCCCGTAAGCCGCTGGTATACTTAAACCATGGAGCTGTGGTTAGCAGTCCAATGTTTATCGTACAGTGAAACCAGGGGGTTTTAAAAAATAACCTGGTGATTCTTTGTCTCCTAAAGAAGACTATAGAAAGTGCCATGGGCTTCCAGGAGAATCAGTAGATCTGTATTGGAAGAAGTGCAGCCCAAGTGGCTCCTTCGAGGCCAAGATGGTCAAACTTCATCTCTCATACTTCGGACAAATTGTCAGGAGGGACCAGTCACTGGAGAAGGATATCATGTTTGGTAAGATGGAGGGTCAGAGAAAAAGAGGAAGACCCCCAATGAGATGGATTGGCAAAGTGGCAGTATGATGGACTCAAGCATGGCAACAGTAGTGAGGTTGGCCTAGGATCAGGCAGTGTTTTGTTCTGCTGTGCATAAGGTTGCTATGAGTTGGTACCGACTCGATGACACCTAACAACAACAACAGCGACAACAACAGAGTGGAGCCAATATTTTTATGTTGTTGGTGTTAAGGGCTGTCAAGTCAGTTCCAACTCATAGTGACCCTTATAGGGTTCCTGAGGAACAACTGGTAGTTTTGAACTGCCGGCCTTGCTGTTAGCAGTCCAGTGCTTATCCTACAATGCTGCACCAGGACTCTGTGCTTGATACGGAGCCATAAAAAAGAGAGTAATTAAATGTGAACTTAATCTTTTTATTATGAATTTGTGATGGACAATTTAGGAACATACTTGGGTGATGATTTCTTACATTTAATGTATTCATTTATCATTGGATCACTTACACATTTAGCAGACCGTGAGCTAGTGATACTCTATAAATGAGTGAAATGCCTTCAAGGGGTCATCTTGTTAGAACAGTGTTATTACTAGGCTGGGGAGGAGATGGACAATAAAATAAATGACTTAATATATTAGAAGATTATAAGGACTATGAAGAATGAGTAGTAGGGGAAGGATGATAAGGAGAAGGAGCTATTTTTCGTATTTTTTATTATGTTTTGGAGCGTTGTCAGGGAGGGTTGCTTTGCAAGGTCACTTTTGAGCAGAAACCTTCTTGTGGGAAATGAGGGAACAAGCTTTGAGGATGAATATATAGCAGACTAGCAACTGCAGTGTTCCAGAGGCAAGAGCATGCTTGAGACAGATGTTCAGGAGTGACAAGGAGAGCCATGTGACTGAAACATTGGGAATGAGTTGGGGTGTGGTAAGATTAGCCCAAGAGGGGTAGGAGAAGCAAGTCACTTTGGACTTCAGTTTTCTCTGCTCTAGGAAGATTATAAGCAGAAGAGTAACCAGATATAACGTAAATCTTTAAATAAATTACTTTCTTTCATTGTTGGGAATATACTATAGGCGATAAGAGTTATAGTAAAAATATCAGAAAACTGTGACTACAACCTAGAGGAGAGATGATATAGTTTAGACTAGAGTATTAGAGACAAATATGGTCCTCAGTGATTGAATTCTCAACAAATTGCGAAGCTACAGCTAACAAAATTTGCTGGTGATTGGAAGTGGGTTAAGAGAAAAAGATATAACTCAAGTTTTGTGCCCAAGCATTAGAAAAATGGAGTTGCCATTTAATGAGAAATACGATTGTTGTTAAGTGCCATTGAATCATTTCCTACTCATAGCCACCTTGTATAGGGTTTCAGAGAAGTAGTTGGTGGGTTTGAACTGCCAACCTGGTGGTTCGCTGGCCAGTGCTGATCATACAGTGGCCGGAGTTCAAGGAGAGTCAGAAATTCATGCGAATTTTGAAATGCCATTTAGACATTCATGAACGAATGTTGAGTAGGTGGGTGTAGTTTTGATTCAAAAGAGAAGTCCAAATCAGAGCTACAAATTGGAACATTATTGGCCTACTGATGGTATTTAAAGCCTTGAAACTGGATGAGGTTGCCTGGTGATAGCAGATATGAGGATTGAGTTTGAGCATACAGATGTTTGTTGTTGTTGCTATGTTCTGTCGAGTCGGTTCTGACCCATAGCACCCTGTGTAGGGTTTCCTAGCAGCAGTGGTGAGCTTAAACCACTGATCTTGATGTTCAAACTGATTTTGAAGTCCAGTGCATTAACCCACAGCTTTGTACCAGGACTTAATATAGATGTTTAGAAATAATTTAATCTCTCCCAAGGTGGTACAAACTGTTAACTGATAAGCTACCAACCAAAAGCTTGAAGGTTTGAATCCACCCAGAACTGATTCAGAAGAAAAGCCTGGTGATTTACTTAGGACAAAACAGCCATTGACAACCCTGTTGTGATACGTGAGATCACCATGAGTCAGAATCGACTCCATGGCAACTGGTATAGCACAGGAACATCTGAAGGAACCAGCAAAGAATCAGAAATGGAATGAATCACGTAGGCAAGGAGAAAGCCATGATAGGATGGTTAAAGTGAAACCAAACAAAGTCTTTTTAAAAAGGAATGAATAACCGTCTGTGTCATGATTTTGATAGTTACAGCAGGATAGGGATTGAAATAGACAGACTTCTAACAGAGAGGCCATTGGCAACCATGACCAGTATTGTTTTAATTGGCAGTGGTAGGGTTGGCTTTCTGATTGAATGAGTTCTGGAGGGAACTGGAAGCGAGGATGTAGAGAAGTGAGTTTTCAACAATTCCATTCCTGCCTTGTAGGTATTATTATGCTACATGAAGAAACTCAATGTTAGAGAAGTTAAGTAACTTGCCAAAAGTCCCCAAAGTAGAGAATAACAAGGTGGGATTTATATCTAGATCTTCTAGGCTAGGCTCTACAACCTATTACCTTTTTACATTCTTAGAAAGTAGCATTTTAATTTTAAGTAAATTTTTTTATGTTTTCCAAAACATGTCTTTATTATGTTTTCTGAAAGTTTAAGACAATTCAGATCCAGTGAAAGATTGTTATCAAACTCAATCTCGGATCTTCATGTAAGAAAATAAAAAGGAGTTTAATTTACTTACTGCTAAGTTTGAGTGGAAGCGTATCTAAGAGAATATACTTAACTCTCTGGCATTTTTTTTGCTTTTATTACAGCTTTTAACTTGTTACTATCTCTTAATGTTGGTGTCCACTTGGTCCTATCCAAAATCCTCTTCTCCTCATTTTACATACTGCTATTGGGGCCATTTCATCTACTCCCATGGTTTGTTTCAAAATAATATTTATTTGTTGTGAACTTTCAAATGCTTATCTAGACCAGGTCTCTCTTCTTACCTTCAGTACAATACTGTTGTTGTTAAGTGTCTTCAAGTAGGTTCTTACTCATGTGCAGGATGTTTAAGGAGCAGCTGGTGAATTTGAACTACCAACTTTGTAGTTTAAATCAACTTTGTGGTTCACTTCTTACCATGCAGCACTACATTAGGACTCCAGTACAATATGTTGTTGTTGTTAAGTGCTGTTGAGTTGGTTCCGACTCATAGGGTTTCCAAGGAATGGCTGGTGAGTTTGAACCCTGACCTTGTGGTTCAAACTGACCTTCTGGGCCAGCGATTTACCCTACAGCACCACACCAGTGCAATGCAGCCATCTTTTTTCACTTGGACGTCCTACCCACTGCCACTTTACAACGTTTAAAGCTAAGTCTTCCTCTCTCCTTTCTTGCTTTTTTCCTTTGAATTCCCAGTTTACGTTAAGTTTTACCTAGGTCAGAAACTTGCGAGTCTTCATTGGGTTCTTCCTCTTTCTCATTTTCTTATATCTAGTTAATCATCAAGTCCTTCCAATTTATTAAACTGGTGTGGAGGTGGTGTCTCACCCCCTCTAACTTCACGAGGAAGGAGGATGATCATTATCAGCGTCTCAACTACCCAAGCCTTATTCCTGTGAAGCCTGCCTTCACCTGCCAAACATGTTACCAATTCTGACACCAACTGTCCCTCCCCCAGAACTTTCTACTTCTCTGCAGGGTTCAGTAATTTGTTGTGGTGGAACTCACAGAAAATAATCATGACTATGGTGTTTCGTTAGGGAAGTGACAGGATCAGAAATGACTCAGAAAAAAAAGAAATGACTCAGGATACAGTTCTTTAGTCCAGACAACCATCTTCTCAGCAGTGCCTGAAGGCATTTCTTTCTCTGTCCCTTGGCTTCTTGGCCTTTGCCTTACTTGGATAAGTATGACATAGTTCTTTTAGCTCTGCTGATAGGTGCCTAGGGGCACCCCCTTTCACCAGTAATCCTTTTTCTGCCAAGTACCTGGAGGCATCCAACTCTGATAGCCACCCTGTTGTCTAAAGGTGCTCAACTTTCTTGATCTGTGGGCCCAGAAGCCCACCCTGCCCTGCGTCTCCTGCTAAGCTCCAGTTTTGCTGATTCATTTCTCTGCCACTACTTCTCATAGTCTTTCTTTGTCTCAACAAGGTGTTGTTGTTGTTGTTGTTAAGTGCCGTCGAGTCGATTCCGACCCATAGCAACCCTGTACAGGGTTTCCGAGGGTGTAAATCTTTACAGGAGTAGAAAGCCTCATCTTTCTCCCACGGAGCGGCTGGTAGTTTCAAACCGCTGACCTTAAGGTTCGCAGCCCGATTCGTAACCACTACGCTACCAGAGTGTTACAGCTTTCTTATCTCCTGGGTCAAAGACAGTTTCAGCACAGGGATTCTGGCTCCACAGGATGTACTCCACTACTGCCTCTTCTTTCTTGGTGGTCATGAGATCCTTTTCATGTTAGGGTTTTATATACCTTGTTTGCAGGCCTCTTCCCCTCCCCCCACCTCCAACACACATATTATTAGTAAGCTATCCAAGCTCCTTGATGGGCCAGTCTTAGGAGTCCTGGTGTGGCGCTGTGGGCTAATGTGCCAGACTGCAAAGCTGTTTGAACTGCAAGGTCGGCGGTTCAAGCTCACCAGCTGCTCCTCGGAAACCCTATACAGGGTTGCTATGGGTCGGAGTTGACTCAATGGCACTTCACAACAACAACAACATATAGTCCTGGTGTGATGCTGTAGGATAAGCACTGGACTGCTAACTATAAGATTAGTAGTTCAAACCCACAGTAGTTCAAACCCACCAGCTGCTCCTTGGAAACCCTATATTGAGTTGCTAGAGTTGGAACCAATTTGGTAGCACTTAACAACAACAACCTAGTCATGCTAACCGAAAGGTCAGAGGTTCAAACCTACCATATATTCCTTGGGAGATCTATATAGGCTCACGATCAATCGGAACCGATTTGATGGCACTTATCAACAGCAACATTTGATAGGAGTTAGAAAGAGCTAGAAGAACAATGTTAAGTACTTTACTGTACCACATAAATATCACTACTAAAATATTTCTATAGTCTTGATTTCTGCTGTCTTTCCTTTGTCCATGTTTCATCATCTTGTTTCCTAGATCCCAACAGCAGATTCCTACTTGATCCCAGTGCTCCAGCCTTGACTGACTCCTGTCTACTTTCTACATTCTTCATAATGCAAAACTGAATATTGCGCTCCCCATCTTGGGCCTTTCAAGGTCTGCCTCTTGCACTTAGAAGAGAATCTAAACTTCCTAACATAGTTCATGTGTCCCTAAATGATTTGGCTCCTGTATACCCATCCAACCTTTGTTTCCCATTAAGTACCTTCTAAGCCTGTTGTTGTTATGTGCCATGGAGTCGGTTCTGACTCATAGCGACCCTGTACAGGGTTTCCGAGGTTGTAAATCTTTACGGGAGCAGAAAGCCTCATCTTTCTCCCACAGAACAGCTGGTAGTTTCAAACTGCTGCCCCTGAGATTAGCAGCCCAATTCGTAACCACTATGCTACCAGAGCTCCTTTTCTAAGCCTATAAGTATATTAAATTTCTTTTTATGCCTAAGATTGCCATGACTTTCTTAATGATTACACTCTGCTTCTGGTGGCATGAGGCTCTGTCTAGGCTGAATTCTTTGTTTCCATGAACCCCCAACTTCCTCTTTGCCTGTTTTAGTCCCATTCATTCATCTAGTTTCAGCTTCCTTTGAAAATGTTCCTTGACTCCCTGTATATAGATTAAGCATCCTTCTTATATTATTCTTTGATAATCTTCTGTGCTTATTGTGACATACTTCTTAAAAGTGTTTAAATTGTCCATTTCTATGTGCCTAAGCTATGCTCCCATTGGGCTATAAATTAGTAATTCAAATAGAGATTTTATTAATCTTTGTGCTGATCAGTTTATGAATTTGTGGTATGTTGTTAGGCATAAAATAAATATTTGTGAAATGGATTTATTATTTACTCCATAAATAATATACTAGAGGCTGGTGTATAAATTGTTGGAATAAGCCACCAGAATGATATTTACAAACATAAGCCTTAACATTGCGTTATTTTGATTTAAAGGCCCTAAAGACCTTTCCATTGCTTTGTTCATTAAACTATGGAGATAGTTGGGCCGCTGTCCTCCTCTTCAGCCCCGTCTGCCTTCACTCGCTTCTCTTTACCCAGTGTCCTTTGTCCTGTTACTTTTCCTCATATTTCAGATCTCAGGTTTTCTTAGTCTCTAGATTGAATCAGTCTTATGAATTCTCTCAGAAATGTCTTGATTCTGCTGTCAGTGTGTTTGTCCCTTTGTGGAGTTACATATATACGTGATGATTTCATGTGTGATCATTTAACTGTCCCCCACTCACTACTCCTGGTATGGCGCTGTAGGCTAATGTGTCAGACTGCAAAGCCATTTGAACTGCAAGGGCAGTGGTTTAAGGTCACCAGCTGCTCCTCGGAAACCCTATACTGGGTCGCTATGGATCGGAATCAACTCGAGAACACTGAACAACAACGCACTACTAGGAGCTGTTTTCATAACTAGTACCTAGCATATAAACCGCAGAACAGAGTTGGTGTTCAATAAATAATTGTTGGGAGAGTGAGTAGATGATTAAAAATAAACCATTCTGTGTTGGGGTTAGGAGAAGAAGGAAAGTAAATATTCTGATTTTGTGATATCTTAATTCAAAATATATTTACATTTTGAATGTGATGTCATCCCGTGATTCCTGACTTTATCTTGGTGGGTCACAGAGATACTGCTTCTTTAATTGTAACACTTCTTTTTGGTTTCTATAGCTCCTCCTTAACAAATTCCTCCAGCATCTTGTGGCTTACAACCATTTTCTTTTGATCATGACGTTGTGGGTCAGGAATTTGGGACAGTGTCAGCTGGCCAGTTCTCTCTTGGGTTTTTTCATGTGGTAGACGTCAGATGCCAGCTCACTCGCTTGACTAGCAGTTGATGCTGGCTGTCGACCTGAGTGCCTACATGTGACCTGGTCAGCATTGTAGTCTCGGAGCAGTGGGATTTGTTACACAGAGGCTGGCCTTTCCTTGAACCAGCATCACAAGGGAACCAGGTAAAAGCTGCGTGATCTTTCCTACCTGAGATTTGGAAGCCAACCAGCATGACTTCCACTGCATTTTATGGGCTATAGCAGTCACACATCTGACCAGATCTAAAATGATGGAGCACAGCCCTTAATTTACTTGTGTGACTGTCAGAGAATTTGGAAGCCAGGCTTTAAAACCACCATAATATTTCAGACAAAGATCAGGACCATAGTGAATTTAGGTAGTAAGACTTTTTTTTTTTTTTAATTTGAGCCTGAATTTTATTGGTTTAAAAAGTAAATTAATGTCTTGGAAATCTTTTAATTAGATTCTCTAATTTGCATTATTCTACTAGTGAATGTGAACTCCTGATGTGGTGTGCTGTAGGATCAGCACTGAACTGCGTACCACAAGGTCATCAGTTCAAGCTCATCAGCTGTTCCTAGGAAAACCCTACACAGGGTTGCTATGAATCAGCACTTAGCAACAACAACAACATCATTGTTTCATACACTTTGGTGCTGTGTTTATTTTGTGATTTATTCTTCAACAATAGATAACAATAACATTCACTTGTTGTTAGGTATCAGTTCGGAATCATAGCGACTATGTATGACAGAAGGAAACACTGCCAGGTTCTGGGCCATCCGCAGAGTCTCTCCTGTGCTTGCCATAGTTGTTGCAGTCATGGGGTCATCCCATCTTGTCAAGGGTCTTCTTCTCTTTTATTGACTTTCTTCCAACCATCATAATATCATTCAAGACTCACTTAGTTTTAAGTCAAGTTTACATAAAGCTGTTCTCTTCTGAAGTTTAATATTTTAGATAATTATAATGGAAATATCTCAAGATCAGGGTCAGGCTGTGATTACTTTGACTATTAACATGACCTAAAATTATTCTGTGTCTAGTTTCCTTTTCATTGTATCAAAATTTTAGTTTTAATAGTAGTTAAAATATTATTTGAAAATTTTAGTGGTATCTTTCTGAATAAAAAGAACCGATATAACAGAATCTTTAGCAATCCAGGCATATTCTTTACAGTAAAAACATTATATCTAATAGCATCTTAGAATGAACCATCCAACAAATATAATTTGTTAGCTTGATGAGCACGGACTGAACCCCTGGAGCTAGAGCCGAGAGTTAAGGAGCCTGATGGTCTAAAGTAAAGGGAGATGTGTGTGAACTCCCAGACTTGCAGCTGGTACCCATTTGACTTAGTTTGAATGGCTATGGCAGAGTTGACCAGAACCCAACCAGGTAAAGATAAGGATGTGTGATACCATGAGCACGTCAAAACTGCTACAGTTTGAGGGACTGGATTTTTTGCATGGTTGCAGTTGCTTATAGTTCCAACTAGAATGGAACATTCTTAGATCAAGGAACATGCTTGTCTTCTCAGAGCACTGGGTTGATTTGTTTTTGTTGTTAAGTGCTGTCGAGTTGATTCCAACTCATAGCTACCCCTATATAGGGTTTCGTAGGAGCGGCTGATGAGCTTGAACCACTGGCCCTGCTTCAAACCCATCATGCAGTCCAGCACATTAACCCACAGCACCACACCAGGACTCCACTGGATCGATGTTGTTGTTGTTAGGTGCCATCGAGTCGGTACTGACTCATAGCGACGTTATACACAGCAGAATGAAACACTGCCGGATCCTGGGCCAACCTCACTACTGTTGCCACGCTTGAGTCCATTGATGCTGCCACTTGGCCAGTCCATCTCGTTGGGGGGTCTTCCTCTTATTCTCTGACCCTCCACCTTACCAAACATGATATCCTTCTCCGGCGACTGGTCCCTCCTGGCAATATGTCCGAAGTAGGAGAGCCGAAGTTTGGCCATCTTGGCCTCCAAGGAGCACTCTGGCTGCACTTCTTCCAAAATGGATTTATTGGTTCTTTTGGCAGCCCATGGCACTTTCAATATTCTCTTCCAGCACCATAACTCAAAAACATCAACTCTTCTGTGGTCTTCCTTATACACTGTCCAGCTTTCACATGCGTATGAGGTTATTGAAAATACTATGGCTTGGGTCAGGTGCACCTTAGTCCTCAAGCTGACATCTTTTCTCTTCAACACTTTAAAAAGGTCTCGTGCAGCAGATTTGCCTGATGCAATACGACATTTGATTTCTTGACTTATGCTTCCATGAGTGTTGATAGTGGAGCCAGTAAGATTGATAGGGATGGGCAATTTAAAAATTGACTATCAAAAATGGGGGCTATATAAAGGCATGTAGTGGCTGGCTTACAAGCTTTCATGGGTGTGCTTATTCTCAGAATGAAGGGGACAAGGGAGAATACGCACTAAATAGTTTATTTTCCAGGGTGGGGATGATGCTGATAGGATTTTATTATTCAATTGTGAGTAATTGTTATCAGGATTAATTGTGATTGTCAAAACTGAAATTGTAGAAGATGTAACTAAAACAGAGGAGTAGTTAATCTTTCATTTATGAAAGACATGGCTAGAAAAGCCAGGGGGTGGCCTGTGATACCTTGAATTTACTTGAAATGGCTTTTCTATCCAGTGTCTTAATTCCCACCAAGTGTTTGGGTGGTATCATTCAAATTAGGTGTACAGGACTCTTTGGCTGAGATTGGTTAGTTTTGCCATCCCCTCTAGGCTTAATAGAAGCCATTTCAGAAGCAGGAACACACAGTTTCAGGACATCAAGAAGGAAGAGCATGAGATCCCTGCTTGGGAAAGTGGAGACGGCAGAGGTCATGCAATGGAGAGAGACAGACCAGCTGTGGGCTCTAGGCTCATGGACTTAGTAAAGCTGTGTGCCTAGGGGCTGGAAGCTGGCTTGCAGATTGTGCCATTTGGACATTTCAAGGAGCTTGGTAACTCTTGTCCAAGCAGGGCAGAGGCCTTGGGGCCATATGGCTTAAAGACCAAAGACAAGAGTCATCTGTCCGTGCAGTATGGCATTCCTGCTGCTTCCTGGGGTTTTTTTCTAATCCTGAATTATATATACCCAGGTCAGTTCCCTAATAAACCCCATAATCATGAATTGCAATGAATTGTCCAACCCAGATGTGAAGCAGAGAGTCCTGTGGGGATAGATGGTTGGTGTCAGAATGGGGTAAAGAAGTTTGTAGGGTGGAGGCATGCCTGACCTTTGCTTCATAAGAATCGGCTTTGGGCTAATTTTGAGTTTGACTCTTCTTTCCCCTTGTGAACCCAGAAGTCAGACATAGCTCCAACATGATTTTTGCAAGTTGACACACTGTTGGATTTTTAATTGTTGCATTCTAGTTTGTATGGGAGATTTACTGCTTGATTGGTGTCGTGTTGAATTTGTAACCCATTGCATATTGTTTGTTACTGCGGAGTGGGCTCTTTACATAGTGCCCTCATAAGCTCAGAGTAGAACTGCTTTGTCAGAGTTTCACAACTGTGACCTTTCAGAAGTAGTCAGTCATCAGGTCTGACGTGCCTCTGGGGACACCTAGGGACTCCGTTTCAGTAGGTAACCATTTTAATTTCCAGAAACAAATAGGGTGTTCTCAGATTTTTTTTGGTTGAAAATCACAGTACCTTGAAGCAGACATGGGGTATATGGCTTTTATGATGTGCCTTCCCCCACTTCTTTTCCTGAATCAGGTAACTAGATGCTGGGCTTATTCATTCATGTGAATGACTTAATCCCCTTTTAAACCTTTTTAAGCTACTTGCCTCAAAAATAATTCTCTACTGTAAGATTCAAGGGATAATTATAGGCTGGCTAGCAAATTACTTCCCTTATTGTGGTGTTGAGTCTAGCTTTAGTTTGTTATGTGATTTGCATGTGGCAAGTCAAATCATCATAGCTTTTCCTCTGGTTGTTTAACAATTTAAAACAGCAGATAAAATAAAGCAATTTGCTTTCTTTGATAATGACAGCTCCCCTCCCCTCCACCCCCACCTACAGTGTATTACCAGGAATGGTGTTAAGTGCCGTTGAGTCAGTTCTGACTTATAGCAACTCTTTGCACAACTATAACAAAACACTGCCCGATCCTGTGCCGTCCTGCTATGTTGGAGCCCATTGCTGCTGCCACTGTGCCAGTCCATCTTCTTGAGGGAATTCCTCTTTTTCACTGACCCTCCACTTTACTAAGCATGATATCCTTCTCCAGGGATCCCAAGTATGAGAGATGAGTCTTGCCATCCTGGCTTCTAAGGACTATTCTAGCAGCACTTTCTTCAACACAGATTTGTTTGTTCTTCTGGCAGTGTATGGTACTATCAGTATTCTTCTCCAACACCCCGGTTCAAATGAATCCATTCTTCTGCCATTTGCCGCATTCACTGTACAACTTTCACATACACATGAGGTAATTAAAAATTGGCTTGGGTCAGGTTCCCCTTAGTCTTCAAAGTGACATCTTTCATTAAAAGAGGTCTTGACATGCAGCAGACTTGCCCTAGGCAATATGTCATTTGATTTCTTACTGCTGCTTCCATGAGTGTTGATTGTGGATCCAAGCAAATGAAATTTTTGACAATTTTAGTCTTTTCATGATGTTATTTATTGGTCCAGTTGTGAGGATTTTTGTTTCTTGTCATTGAAGTGTAATCCATACTGATGGCTATAGTCTTTGATTTTCATCAGTAAGTATTTTAAGTCCTCTTTGTTTTCAGAAAGTAAGGTTGTATCAGCCGCATATTACAGGTTGTTAATGAGTCTTCCTGCAGTCCTGATGCCATTTTCTTCATATAATCTAGTTTCTGAGATTTATTTGCTCAGATAACAGATTGAAAAGTATGGTTAAAGGATACAAACCTGATGCACACCTTTCCTGGTTTTAATCCATTAAGTATCCCCTTGTTCTCTTCTAACAACTGCCTCTTGGCCTATGTACAGGTTCCTCATTAGCACAATTAAGTGTTCTGTAATACCCATTCTTTGCAATGTTATCCATAGTTTGTCATGATCCACATAGTTGAAAGCCTTTGCATAATCAATAAAGTACAAGTAAACTCATTTTGGGTATTCTCTGCTTTCGACCAAGATCCATTTGCCATCAGTAATGATATATCCCCAGTTCTACATCCTCTCCTGAGTTTGTCTTAGAGTTTTGGTAGCTGCCTGTTGATGTACTGTTATATCTGTGTTTGAATTATTTTCAGCAAAAGTTTACCTGCATGTGAAATTAATGATATTGTTAAGTGATTTACAGTACCTAATATACTTACATCAGAACACAGCTAATCACATAAGATCACATCAAGCCAAGTTGACAGAAAACCTTAACTATCACATAGCCTAAGTTCTCATTTGATTCCTAGTGTTAACTAATTTTAGTCTTCTTAACAACAGTGATTTTTGTTTTTCTTTTCGTGATTGTCATAAGAAAAAAATAGATGCCTAAAATTAAAGAACAAAATGTTCAGTGTGCCCATATGTGTTGGTGCTTTATGTAAAATTGATATGCCAAAAGCTCAATATTATTTGTGTGTCAAAAAAAAGTTAATTTGGTCAGCTTTATTCTTGAAATCTAGGTGTAACCATTTCTAGTTAATTTCAAGTATTGTAGGTATAATTGAACCAACCAAAATAGATAACCCATGGGTCTACCTTCTCAGTTTTTATGTGTCATTGAGGCCTTAAAGTTCGGACACAGGGAAAGCTTATAAGGAAGTTTGGAAAGAAAATCCTATAAGGATAGTAATTTTATTTTCTAATACTTTTATCATACTTTTGCTTTGTTATAAAAATTTCTGACTTCGTAAACATCACTAGCATATTTTACAAACTTAAACAAAAACTTGAAAACATAATTTTTAACACATTTGTTAAAATATTTTGAAACTTAGAACCTTCTGTTTGCCAGAAGATAGTTGATTGGCATCTGAGAAGATAAAAATCTACTTACTGAATTTTAGCAAAAATATTTGCATAATTGGTGGATGACATAAAATATAAGCACCATGTTTTATTAAGTACAGGTGAGAATAGTACTTTTTCCATTGGTTCTGTATATGTGAGATGCCTTTTTTTCATGGGACATCCATTAAAAAACAAAAGATCAAAATGAAACTGAACCCTTGACTTTTAGAAGCCCTGTATAACAAAATGCTGACCCAAAATTTTCATACATAGTGAAGCCATTTTTAACATATTTCTTTCACTATTATTAATAGTAATTTTGCTAGTAATAGCAAAATGTTTTTGTTTACATAACACAGGAACATTTAGATTGTTCTAGTGTCTTTGGGGAGAAAAGAAACCTCATCTTCAAATATGTAAATATTATAGAGATTCTTTAGTAAGTCTTAAACAGAAGTAAATACAAAGCAAAGACAAACATAGATCACCCGGATGAAGGGGAATCATAGACACCACGATGAATTTCCAAACTTATGTCTTCATCTGGTGATCATTTATAGGGCACTAAGAACAAAGGACTGTCCTCCCACAGCATGCCTTAGGACAGCAGCCATGAGTCATATACATGTGTGAGGCCTATGGAGAGCAAGGAGAGGGGACTGTTGCAGATTGGAAAACATACTTAGGGGTATGACATCACAACCAGATGACCATTAAGGGATGTGTCTAGGAATGTTTCTGCAAAGCTGGCTGGAGAAGTGGAACTAAAACCTAATTTTAAATAAACACTGCATTCGACTCTGGCATTTCTGCTGTCAGAGGTGCATGGGAAACTCAGGAAAAATTGGCATCTGAACACTTAAACCTAGGCTCAAGATGGAATTAGCTCTGCCTGGCTGGAGTCATTTGCAGGCAAAAGTTTTCAGATTTCGTGTTCCACAGCATTTGTATTCCTTTGGCTTTTAATAGTCAAGATGGGTTGGCTAGAACCCTGTTTGGTTGGCTTAGGATGATAAGGCCAAACTCACATGCAGTCTCCTCACAGTCAGGTTAACAACATATGAAATGTTGATCTGTGGCCATAAACTACCCTTAACCTTACACAGTCATATTATAAAATATCTGCTGTGATCATAAGACTAGCTGAGGGAGACAAGATGGATTAATTACTTTAAATTTCATCAGTACTTCAGGAAAAGCAAATTGAAGCACATGTTCAATAGATAATTAGTAACTTGCAGAGATTTTTGTATAGAAAAAGTTTTCTTCTACTTGTCAAGACTTAAGTGGTTACGAATAGGGCTGCGAACCTCAAGGTCAGCAGTTCGAAACTTACTAGCTGTTCCGTGCAAGAAAGATGAGATTTTCTGCTCCTGTAAAGACGTATAGCCTTGGAAACCCTGTACAGGGTCGCTATGCATTGGTTCCAACTCTAGGGCACATAACCACCGCCACCATAGTCTAGCTATTGAAGATGTTTTCTAGTATTCATTTGAAAAGTTAGGGAAGAAAGGCAAGAGTATGTTTACTGTGTTAAGAATATTTACTGAGAAGAAAATACTTGCTTAGCAGTAGGCTTATCACCAGGAGAAGAGAAAGTAGTCCATGATTCATACAGTAGTCCATAATCCATCTTTTTAGGAAGCTGAGAAACTCAATAGGTGAGAAGTAAACTCTCCAGAAAAGGATTGCTGTTGTTCAGTGCGATGGATTTGATTCCTATTCACAGTGACCCCGTATGGCAGAATCATAGCGACCCTATGTATGGCAGAACAAAACACTGTTAGTGTAAGGAAATAGGAGGAAAATGACTGGCCTCCCCCAAATTCAAAGGAAATGTGGGGCAGGATATAAGCAAGATAAGAAACGATCTCCTACCCCCAGGGAGGCTTGTGAGCCCTCCCTCCCTATTCAGATACCCCAGTGGGAGTGGTTAACCAGCAGCTTACCTGTTAGAACTACCCCTTAACCATATATTTCATGACTTTCTTGTCTTCTGTAACCTGACCAGTTAGCAACACTGCCTGGTCCATGCACCTTCCACACAGTTGTTATGTTTGCGCCCATTGCTGCAGTCCGAAAAAAGTTACAACCCCCCAAAAAAAAACCCAAAAAAAGCCTACTGCCGTTGACTTGATTTTGACTGATATTGACCCCATACAGAATTTCCAAGCCTAGTAAGTCTTTACAGAATG
Organism: Chrysochloris asiatica; assembly: GCF_000296735.1. Taxonomy (NCBI): domain Eukaryota; kingdom Metazoa; phylum Chordata; class Mammalia; order Afrosoricida; family Chrysochloridae; genus Chrysochloris; species Chrysochloris asiatica. The sequence continues at coordinate 31,769,782 of NW_006408531.1, read as the reverse complement.
TAGACAGCCTCATCTTTCTCCCTTGGTGTGACTGATGGGTTTCAACCACTGACCTTGTAGGTTAGCCACCCAACACTGAGTGGTTCTGTAGAAGAGAAAGCAGTGTTTTCGGAAGTAGAAAAAGTTGAGACTTTGCCTATAGCCTAATAAGTAGCCATTGGTACTTAGGGAGAGTTGTTGTTGTTGTGTGCCATCAAGTTGGTTTTGACCCACAGCAACCCTGTACAGGGTTTCTGAGGATCTACTGGTGAGCTTGTACCACCTATCTTGCGGTTCAAACCAACTTTGCAGTTCAGCGCATTAACCCACAGTGCCACACCAGACGAGAAGAGAATCAGGGATAGGTCAGTGAGGTGGAGTGAGAAAACACATTCACTCAAAAACATAACTATGGAAATAACAGGAAGAAGTGTGTACAAGAGACTGCAACTGGAAAGAGAGGTTGGGATCGGCAGTAGGGGCCATGCAGGTAGAGAGGTAAGAGCAGAACGTAGAACAGCGTCTAGGAAAACTAAAGACCTCAGCATTAGAGCAAAGAATCACAGCCAGAGGCAGAGAGGCTGGTCCTGGCGAGGTTCCAGAGATGAAGGAAAGCAATGTTGTCAATAAAGCAGCAGCACAGAGGGCAGAGGGAAGGCTGGTTGAAGATGGTCAAAGGCAGATGTTGACCCAATGCTATAGGAATTAATACTTTAGTCCAACTGTAATTGGAAGTCATTGGACACTTCTCTGTTGAGTTCTAAAATGACCATTAATGTTTGGAAAAAATCATTCTGGTGTATATGTGGAGAATGAATTGTGTTTGCAAGAGAGGGAGAGCAAGAACGAGATAAGGGAGATGGATTAGGAGATAGTGGCAGTAGTTCAGAGCAGAAAGGACAGTGGTCTGCCTGATTTGGGGCTTTCCCATTAAAGGCGTTAAGGGTGCATTGCCTTTGTCCATCTGAATGTTACTTTTGTCCTTGCAACTTTAATCTGTTGAGAGATCCAAAGTTGTATAGCCTAAATTCATTGTATAGTCTTTATTCTTCAAGCAGCATAGAATTGTCCTCTGTTCAGTGTTATTTCTCCCAAGTTACCTGGCTGGCAAGGATTTGTGTTTATTTTTGTTTGATTTTTAACTGTTTGGTTTAGGAATCATTTTTTGAAAGGGTGTTGTGTTGAGTCAGTTACAACTCACAACAACCCTTTGTAGGATTTTCAAGAGTGTCTGATGGGTTTGAACTGCCAACCTTCTGGTTACAAATCCAGTGCTTATTTCTATAGTATTACACCAGGGCTCAAGTGTCAGAATTAATTTACCAAAGAAGTTGCAATAGTTTCTGATACCTAATATTTTTTTTTTTATATTAAAAAAAAAATCCTCAATTTGAAGCTCAACAGTTTGCCTTCCTCATTATTTAAAACGAACTCCCGGTCACTTTTTCCCACAGATTGACCAATTTAGTGCTGAGTGGAAATTATTTGAATTTTTAATATTTTTGTGATTTCCACCAGTCAGCTGCTCAGGAACCCTGTTTAGGGGTCACTATGAGAGTCCTGGTGTGTGTGGCACTGTGGGTTAATGCGCTGGACTGCAAAGTTGGTTTGAATTGCAAGGACGGTGGTTCAAGCTCACCAGCTGCTCTTTGGAAACCCTAAACAGGGTCGCTATGTGTCGGAACCAACTGAAAGGCACTTAACAACAACATGAATTGAGATAGACTCTACTGATCTTAACAGCAACAACACTTAGTTCTTGGCTTTACTTTAAGAAACTGTTTTGGGTAATTCTCATTATCTTCCCCAGTTAATTGCTACTTAACTTGCACATTAATCTCTTAATTATAACTCTTATTTTTATAGCTGTGTCCTTTTCAGACATCAGTTCCACTTCCTCCACCTTTAGTGGGAGGAGGTCCTGGGGGCATGGCTTAATCATACAATGGCTGTTTTATTTTTATTTAAATTGTGATTGCCCTTTGTTTTTGGTAGAGTATGCTGATGAAGGAGCTCTGGTAGCATAGTGGTTAGGAGTCAGGCTGCTAACCTCTAGGTCAGCAGTTCGAAACTACTAGCTGTTCAGCAGGAGAAAGATGAGGCTTTCTGGTCCCCTAAAGATTTACAATTTGGGAACCCTATACAGGGTTGCTGTGTGCCGCCTCTATGGCACACTACCACCACCACCACCATGCTGATGAAGTTACTTACTATTAAAGATTACTCTTTGCTGACTTTATGCTGAGTAACTCCACCCCTTCTATTTTCATTTGTTTAGTTCATACAATCCTGAAGTCTTTTCTCTAATTCAATTCGTATTGTATTCCTTCTGATTCCCCAAGCCTCATGGTGCCCACTTCCACAATAGGACCAAAACAAAATGCTGCTCTGCCCTGTTCCCTCTCTATGAATGGTTGCAGAAGAAATTCTTTATATTTTATTACTGAACATAAAACAGTCATTTCAGTTGGAGGTAATAAAATGTCTGTGGTATTTTTTATTTATTATTTACGAGTAAATCTCAAGTAGTTATCTTTTAGATTTTGTTTGATGTTCAGGTTGCCTGGATTTTGGAAGAATATAAACCATGTACATTTGTTTTATGCAAATAGTGGATCAGCACTGGACTGTGAACCACAAGGTTGGCAGTCCAAACACACCAGCTGTTCCTTGGAAATCTTACACAGAGTCTCTCTATGAGACGCTTAACAACAATACACATTTATTACACTTTTGTTTTTTTGTTTTTTTTTTTAACTAACTACACAGCACTCTTAAAAGTTTCTTAATGTGTACTATGTGCATTGTAAGCATGTGCAAATTATTTTTGTGGGCGTATTATATGTGACCTTTTCCTTCTTTCTTGGAAAAGGTCACATAGAAGGAAAAGGTCCATTTACTTATGAAGATCAAAGGCACAACCTTCAGTATGGATTGCATCTCAATGTCAAGAAAACAAAAATCCTCCCCACTGGACCAATAAAAAACATTCTTATCAATGGAGAAAAGATTGAAGTTGTCAAGGACTTCACTCTTCTTGGATCAACTATCAACACTCATGGAAGCAGCAGTCAAGAGATCAGATGACGTATTGCATTGGACAAATCTGCTGCACAGGAACTTTTTAAAGTATTGAAGAGCAGAGATGTCAGCTTGAGGACTAAGGTGTGCCTGACCCAAGCCATGGTATTTTCAATAACCTCATATGGATGTGAAAGCTGGAGAGTGAATAAGGACGATCGTAGAAGAATTGATGCCTTTGAGTTGTGGTGTTGGAGGAGAATACTATAAGTGCCATGGACTGCCATAAGAACCAATAGATCTGTTTTGGAAGAAGTGCAGGCAGAGTGCTCCTTGCAGGCCAAGATGGCTAAGCTTCGTCTCTCCTACTTTGGACATATTGTCCGGAGGGAACAGTCTCTGGAGAAGGATGTCATTCTGGGTAAGATGGAGGGTCAGAGAAAAAGAGGAAGACCCCCAACGAGATGGATTGGCCAGGTGGCTTCATTGATGGACTCAAGTGTGGCAGCAGTAATGAGGTTGGCCCAGGATCGGGCATTGTTTTGTTCTGCTGTGCATGGGATTGCTATGAGTCGGTTCTGACTCGATGGCACCTGACAACAACAACATTATATGTGAAAATACTATACATAGCATTTGCTACTAGTGTGGCTCTGTGGGTTAATGCTCCAGACTGCAAAGCCATTTGAACTGCAAAGTTGGCGGTTCAAGCTCACCAGCTGCTCCACAGAAATCCTATACAGGGTTACTGCGGGTCGGAATTGACTCGATGGTACTTAACAACAACTGCACAAAGTAATTTTAAGAAGCAGTGGTTTTATAAAATTTAAATATTAGTATAATAGGTAGAGATTTCTTTGTCAGAACATAAGAAATACAACTAACAGATACTGTTTTATTTCATCAAAGTGAAAAATGTTTGAGGCAGTGAAGATGATACTACAAATTTATTTAAATGACTGTATCTTAGGGAGCTCAGTGTCTCTGTACAATAAGCACTGGACTGCAAACTGTAAGATCAGTGGTTCGAGCTCAGCAGCCGTTCCTTGAGAAAAAGAAGAGACTATTGCTCCTGCAAAGTCACAGCTTTCAGAAAACCTATACAGGGTCTTTATGAGTCAGAACGGACTTGAAGGTACTTAACAATAATATCTTAGAAAATAGAGTCTTAGTGTGGCACTTGTAGGATAAGCACTGGACTGCTTGCTAACTGCAAGGTTGGTGGTTCAAGTGCACCCAGCCACTCCTCAGAAAGTTCATAAAGGGACACTATGTGTTGGAATCGGCTTGTGGGCACTTAGCCACCACCACAACATATCCTAGAAAATAGTTTTACGGCATGTATATGAGATAAAGCAGGGGTGGGGGACATCTGGCCTATGGGCTGTAGAAGGCTCGTGAAATCATGTGGCTTGGTCCTGCCAAGGCAAACGCAGGTGGAACTCAAAATTCAATAAATCTAGGAGCATTTTTCGTAACATCATAAAGTTACATTAAGTGAATAGCAATAATGACATAAATTTTGAGGAATCAGCAGGGAACGTCCAGTACGGGATAACAGGACACATACGAATGCATGACATGACAAACACAGATGCTTCTCATTGGCTGCCTGTGGCCTGTTTGCAGTGACTCAGAGGACAGTGAGTGCCAGGCAGGCTGGGGGAGTACATGTTGTGAAAGTGTTAACACACTGTGGTGAAACCACAGAGATCCCGTGATGATGATGAGAGAGATGCAATGAGATGATTCCTCACAATGTTGATGGCCTTGCCTCCCATAATTGATGGCAATGCTGTTGACTTCTTTGTCGACACAGTGTGTAATGTCAGTACAATCTTTATCCACATGTCCACAATCAACTATCCTCGCAAAAACTAAATCTCAGATGAAGATTAAGGAAATTACAGTACACAGAAAAGACCTCAAGAGTTGATGATAATGAACACTGGATATGTTCCAAGTCTAAGACGCAAGGCTAGAATAGCAACCTAAGCAAAACAGTTGCATCACTGGTGACACACTGGAGTTATTAAAACAAGTGGTGTGACATCCTACAAACGGCGATGCAAAGGAAAGAAAAGTTGATGCAGAATGTCATTCTTTCTAAGAAAATGGATAAATTCTTATTTTTGTTGTTGTTGAACTCAAAGGCAAAACTGTGTGCCTCTTTTGTTTGTGGGGATGCTTCAGCAGCAATGAAAGCCAATCTAGAGTGTCATCACAAGTCAAAACATGCATAGCACAATGAATTAGGCCAAATGCATCTGGATAAAATCAGTGCTCTTCAGCGGAGTTTGGAGTCATAACAAGCTGCTTCAGTAGGCTTCCATGTGACAGAGACAACATGCAGACGAGTTAGGTAGTAAGTAAGCTATTCGCAAAGAAGCTGAGGCCTCATGTAGAGGAGGGAGTTTGTGAAAGAGTGTATGGTGGCTGCTGTGGAGTTGTTAGCACCAGACAAAGTAAAATTGTTTAACATCGCAGATCAGATTACTGATTTAGCGCAAGATATTGAAAAAACATTGACAGATTCTCCAGGAGATTTCCTATTTTTCTCTCTGGCTTGTGACAGGACAGTGGACATAACACATACTGCCAAGCTGGCCATTTTCATTGTTTGGGTAATTGCAGAGTTTGACAAGCAAGAGGAACTGCTGTCACTGGAAGCCATGCATGGCACTACAAGAGGCAAGGCCTTGTTTGAGAGACTTGTTTTATCAATGAAAAAACTTGAGCTAACATTTGCAATTGTTAAGTGGCCTTACTATAGATGGAACTCCAGCCTTGGTTGGCTCACAAAAAGGGTTAATTGCATTTGTCAAGAAAGAACTGAATTGTCTCGGTCTTGATCCAGGTGATTTAATTATATGCCACAGCATCATACACCAAGAAAGTCTGTGTGCACCGTCATTGTGGCTCAACATTGTAAAGTCAGCACTAGTGCCATGCATAAATTTTGTCCAAAGCAGAGGGTGGGTTGAACAGCCGCCAGCTTAAGGAGTTATTGAATGATCTTGATTCTGAGCACAGTGATCTTGTTTATCTCTGTTAAGTATGGTGGCTGAGTCTCAGGAACATGCTCATGAGATTAACAAACTCTGGATGAAATCCACCAGTTCATGAGATGCAGGGAAAAACCTGTCATGGAACTCAGTGATGTTGAGTGGCTGTATGAGCTAGCATTCATGGTAGACATTACCAAGTAACTCTCAGAACTGAACATCAAGATGCAGGGCCCCAATCACTTTCTCAGCTCCCTGCTTTAAATATGAAATCATTTGAAGCTAAATTAAGGTTGTAATAACATCAGTACATTTGTTCTTCTACTCTGGAAGTTGACATTTTGAATATGCTGGTGAATGTGCAAAACTAATCGAGGCATTTAATGAAAGATTCAAAGATGTGAAAAGTAAACAAACGGAATTGAATATCTTTGCTACACTGTGGGCCTAATAACATACAACATGGAATCATTTGACTGCAAAGCGATGATGGGCTGAAAGCTAGGTTCAATAACCTCCACTGCTTGAGTTCTATAAACATTACATAAGCAATGATGAATTTCCCACTTTAAGCAGACACACATTGAAATATGCATCTGTGTTTGGAACAACTTACTGCTGAGTGCACTTCTTTTCAAAACTTACCATGGCAGACACTTGATAGCACTCCAGACTGAACAATGCAAACCTGGAAAAGCAACTGTTAGTAACATCATCATCAATACCAGCTAACATGATACACCTAACCAAAAAGATGCAGTTCCAACCATCACGTTGTTGTTGCTGATGTTGTTAAGTGCCATCAAGTTGGTTCCCACTCATAGTGACCTTGGATAGGGTTTCCAAGGAACTGCTGGTAAGCTTGAACTTGTTGTTCAGACCAACTTTGCAGTCCAGAATACTAACCCACCAGAACCACAACATCACCACACCAGTGCCACACCAGAACTCCAACCATCACATTAGGGGTGAGTTAACTAAATGTTTGAGCAAATATAACAGGCTCATTTTTGAGTTGATTTTATATGGCCTGCAATTGATGTTATAAAACATTCGAATGACCCTTGACAGAGAAAAGGTTCCCACTCTTGATGTAAAGGATTATTATTCATAGTATATGAAGAACATCACAAATTATAAGAAAAAGAGCCTAAAAGAAGATAACGAAATTTAAAGATATAAATGACCAATACACATATGAAAAATACGTACGCATATTATTAACGCACTCATACTAGTAAGGAAACCGTAAGTTAACAGCAAAACAATATAGTATTGAAATGGGACACTGAGAACCTCCAAGTTGTTAAAAGGTTTTTAGCCCAGCCAAAGCAAAATAATAGAAGATAGCTGGAATGGCCAGCTCACCATCTTAATAGAATAGTTTTCTCTATAAGTAATCAGTTCTTTTTCTTTAATTGGTAGCCAAACCCTACCCGGAGGTCTATTGCAGGAAGGACTATTGCAGGAAAGGAAAACAACCAATGGCCAACATCTCTGATGGCCACTGATAAGGACCACCTGGACTGAATAATGTTGCCTTCTGGAAATGATTTGGCTAGGACAATCAACAGGAACTTGAATAAACAGACAACTGAGTTCCTGAAATCCCTCCGGCCCCTACCTCATACCAACAATCCCAATAAAGACTCTCCTCCCCTTTTCACTGTGGAGACAGATTGGGGAGATTTTCATCCTCCTGTTTTTCTGGGTATCAATCAATACTTAATATAAACTTTGTTCTGTGTTCTGTCTCTGAATATTGGGTCTATCAGCTGTAGGTGCTATCCATGTTTTTCCGGTAACACTTAAAAGTGGCAAGATCAAACCAGGTACTGATTAAGATGTGTGGAAAAAGTGATGTTTTGACATTGCTTATGCTTGCACATGTGCATAAGAATATGCATTGCAGTATTTTTTGTAATAATGAAAAATTGGAAACAAGTTTTCATCATGATTATCAATGTGTATACCTCAATCTCTGATCAAGAGGAGGGAATTGCCTTGGGCCTGAAATCTACAGACCTAATGTCAGTTCTCTGATTCCATCCTAGAGTCTTAATGTCAAATGCCACCTTGAGTAACTGACACAATTTTGGTATGCTTCCATTGCTTGCCAATTTGAAAGTTTCAGAAGAGTAGAAAAGGGATATTTTGCACTCAGCAAACGTAAAAACTTCACAGATGTTCTAGAAACTCAACCCTGGCAGCTCCTGTTTTGTCAAAGAAATGTAGATGAAGGGCAATAGCATTCCTCATATGAGTCTGTATGTTTTCAGAGGCTGTGAGCTGAAAGCCTCATTGAGCTCTCTCCCTCAGAATGACTGGTAGATTTGAACTGCTGACCCTGTGTTTAGCAGGCCAGCTCATAATCTATTACATAACCAAGTCTCCTTGTTGTTATTAAGTGCCTTCGAGTCATTTCCGACCCATAGCGACCCTGTATTTCCAAGGAGCAGCTTGAACCACTGACCTTGCAGTTCAGATGACTTTGCAGATGAATTTTTATCCCTTCTCTTCCTCTTTTTTCCTAGTCTGTTGGACCTATGAACCCCACCCATCCACCCCACCCCAGCCCCCTTGTTTCTGCAACATTGTGTCTTTGAGCTATTGAAAAACAATCCCAGTGATTCAATGGTTTAGCGTATCTATAGGGAGTCCTGGTGTGGTGCTTCTGGTTAATGTATCAGACTGAAAAGTCATTTGAACTGCAAGGTTGGTGGTTCAAGCTTACCAGCTGCTCCTTGGAAACCCTATACAGGGTCGCTATGGGTCAGAATCCACACTAAGGCACTTAACAACAAGAAGAGGGAGTCTTGGTGTGGCACTATAGGATAAGCACTCATCTGATGTTAGTTCCTGGTTCAAACTCACAAGCCTCTCTTCAGAAACCCTGTATGGAATGGGATCACTATGAGTCAGAACTGACTCATCAGCACCTAACAACAACTTCATAGAAGAAAGATAGCTCGTGTTGTTGTTGTTGTTGTTGTTAGGTGCTATCAAGTTGGTACCGACTCAGAGTTCTAGTGGGTTTTTTTTTTTTACTTCTGTATACTGTTGATTTTATAATGTTCTTCCAACTCCACAGACAAATGTTCTGATGACACCTTTGTTTTCTCCCTTTGCTCTGTGTACTGAATAAAACCTCCTTTTTCACTACTATAACGTTGTGGTAATTTTCCCCTAGGGCAGTCATTAGGAAATGGATGAGTAGACTTAGTATAGTCATTAGATGGACTGACTATACTGTTGTTCAGTTCCGTGGAGTTGGTTCTGCCTCCTAGTGACCCTTTCTTTGTACAGCAGAATGAAACCACCTGGTCCCGCACCCTCCCCACAGTTGTTAAGTTTGAGCTCAGTGTTGCTGCCAATCCATCTTATTGGGGGCTTTTACTCTTTTTCTCTGACCCTTCACTTTACCAAGCATGATATCCTTCTCCAGTTATTCGTCCCTCTTGACAACACGTTCAACGTAGAAGAGATAAAGTTTTTCCATCCTTGCTTCTAATGATTCAGATCAAACTTCTTCCAACACAGATTTGTTCTTACTGGCAGTCCCTGGCATTTTTCAGTTTCTTTTCCAACCCCATAATTCAAATGCATCCATTCTTCTACAGTCTTCCTTATTCATTGTCCAATGTGCGTAGGCATATGAGATGATTGAAAATGCTATGGCTTGAGTCAGGCGCAACTTAGTCCTCAACATGCCATCTTTACTCTTGAACACTTTAAAGAGGCCTTTAGAAATAGATTTGTGTAATGCAGTGTGTCATTAGATTTGTTGACTGCTGCTTCCATTCATTGTGGATCCAAGCAAAATGAAGTCTTTGATAACGTCAATTTTTTTTCTGTTTATCATGATTGTATTTATTGGCTCTTAGAGTAAATCTTTAAGGAAATAGACTGCCATATCTTTCTCCATAGGAGAAGCTGGTGGGTTTGAATCACCAACCATGCCTTTAGCATCCCAGTGCTTAACACTCCATGCCACTAGGCACTGCCAAATGATAGCAGTCCACTAAGCATGTAAGCTTATTTATCATTTAGAAATCCTTTATAGGATTGTATTAAGTTCTTATCTTGGTATTTGACTTTAAAAATGCCATTACATTGCAAATTAATTACTTCCCTTTGAAGGTTGGATTGAAGCTCGCCTTAATTGTACAATTAAATTAATTTAAAAAACAGCTTTACTTAAATATAATACACATGTAGTGGTGGTGGTTATGTGCCCTTGAGTCAGTTTCGACTCAGAATCCCTATATAGGGTTTCCAAATTTGTAAATCTTAACAGGAGCAGAAAGCCTTATCTTTCTCCCATGGAACCACTGATAGTTTCGAATTGCTGACTGTGAGACTAGCAGCCCGATTCATAATCACTATACTACCAGAACTCCTGATGATACACATACCATACAATTAATCTATTTAAATTGTATAATTTAATTGTATTTGGTGTATTCACAGTTATATATCCATCTTTTCTTCCTTTCTCCTCTTTTTGATGTCATCCCACAACTCATTAATGTCTAATGCACCAAATCTGTTCTTGAGATGGCCTCCAAATTCAGGTGGGATATATTCAAGATCCTATTTTGGCTCTCATGGGCTTGTTTTAATTTTCTTCAGCTTCAGCTTGAACTTGTAAATGAGCAATCGATTGTTCCACAGTCTGCCCTGGACTTGTTTTGGCTGAAGATACTGAATTTCTCCACCTACTTTTCCCACAGATGGGACTTACTTTGATTCCTGTTTTCCATCTATTGAGGTCCAGGTGTATAATTGATTTTTGTGTTGTTTAAAAAATAATTACTGTTTTAAAAAAGGTATTTTAATGAATAAATTGTTTATCTTGCAAAATTCTATCATGGGATGTCCAACATCATTTCTATCACTAAGGTTATGTTTTCCAACTACTGATCCTTCTTGGTTTCCAACCTTTGCTTTCCAATTGCTAGTAAATATAAATACATGTTGATTGCATGTGTGATGAATTTCAGATTGAAGAAGTTGGTAGAACTCTTCAATTACGTTATCACTGGCTTTAGTGTTTGGTGCACGAATGTGACTAATCGTGACATTAAGTGGTCTTCCTTGTATGGGTATGGTTATTGCCCTGTCACAGACAGTATTATGTTTCAAGATAGACTTTGAAATGTTGTTTTCAATGATGAATGAATGAGATGCCATTCCTCTTAATTTGGCATAACTGGTATAGCAAACCATATGACTTTCTCATTTAAATTGCCATTGCCAGTCCATTTTAGTTCACCAATGGCCAAAATACCAATCTTTATGTGTCCCATTGTGTTTTTGACAACATCCAATTTTCTGAGATTCGTTATTTGTACATTCCATGATTGGATTACTAATGGATGTATGTGGCTGTTTGCCTTTATTTTGTTTTTGTCAACTTTTTAATTGTGCCTCATTAGCACATGAAGGTCCCACATGAGTGGCTCATTAACCAGCACTGTATCTGACAATGTTGTTATTTACATGCATGAAGTAAAGCTTTTGGAACTTTAATTTGCTTATGTGGTGTGACTCAAAATGAGGAGAAATAGCTGTAAACATCAATTCATAATTGGTACCTGAAATATACAAAGTATGAATCTAGAAAAATTGGAAATAGTTAAATATGACATGGAATGCATAAAGATCAATATCCTAGGCATCAGTAAGCTGAAATAGACTGGTCTTGGCCATTTTTAATTGGAAAATCATATGGTTTACTGTAAGAAGTTATGATAAGCATAGGAATACTAACCAAAAGTTTGGCACTTGAAACCCACCAGCTGCTCCTGGGAACCCTATACAGGGTTAGGCTATGAGTTGGAATCAGCTTAATAGCCACTTAACCAACAACATGATTTACTATGCCAGGAATGACAAATTGATGAGGAATGTCACATTCATTGTCATAAAGAACAATTTAAAATAGACCCTGATAACAACATCGTCAGTGATAGGTGAATAGCCATATGTCTATCAGTAAAACCAGTTAATAAGACTATTACTCAGATTTATGGAGCAACCATTAATGTTAGAGATGAAGGTATTTAAGATTTCACCATCATCTGTAGTCTGAAATTGATTAAATATGCAATCAAGGTGTATTGATAATTATTGGTGATTGGAATGTGAAATTTGGAAATAAAAATAGACCTTGGTGATAGAAACAACACTGGAGATTGCAACATAGAAGGAAGATCAATAGCTTACTCATTGTTGTTGTTAATTAAGTACCTGATACCATTTTTCAGAATTATAAATGGTGAATATAAACATGGATCTTGCCAGGTAAAATACACAAGAATCACATCTGTGGAGACAATGGAAAGCTCAGAAGCATCCATCAGAATGCTGGGGGTTGATTTGGAATAGATTATCAATTGTTCAGATGTAAGCTCAAGGTGAAGCTGAAGAAAATGAAAATAAGTCTGTGGTAGCTAAATATAGCCTTAAATATCTGTGGTGTCTTGAATTTACTTGATATGAGTTTTTTTTTTATCCATTGTCTTAATTCTTACCAAGTTATTGTATGTTGTTGTTGTTAATTGCCGTCGAGTCATTTTCGACCCATAGCGACCCTGTACAGGGTTTCCGAGGCTGTAAATCTTTATGGGAGCAGAACGCCTCATCTTTCTCCCGCGGAGTGCCTGGTAGTTTCGAACCGCTGGCCTTAAGGTTCGCAGCCCGATTCGTAACCACTATGCTACCAGGTCTTGTATGGGACCTTGCAAATAAGGTATATAAGACTCTAAGGCTGGGATTGGTTAGTTTTGCCATGCAGCTAGCTTTAAAAAGGAACCATTTCAGAGGCCATAAGAAGGAACCAGGGCCATCAAGAAGGAAGAGCGTGAATGGAGTGTGAGATCCCTCCCTAGAAAAACAGCAACAGCAGAGGCAGTAAATGGTATTGAGAAACAGGGCTTCTACAGTCTATAATTTGTTGTCAAATCTGCTTTCACAGTAATTAGAAATGTAATAATTTTACCATAAAAACCAACTCCCAAACCAAACCCACTGCCACTGAGTTGATGCCAACTCATAGCAACACTGTTTAAGGTTTCTGGGCTTGTAAATATTTAGAGGAGCAGACAGCTTATCTTTCTTTTGTGTACCAGCTAGTGGGTTTGAACTGTTGACCTTGCGGTTAGCAGTGCATTGTTTATGCTTCAGCACCATTATTTCTCCTTCAATTTTACTATAGTTGTGGTTGAGTTGGCATCTTCTTCCTAAAAGAATTTGTTTCTTTGAAGATGGCAGACATCCAAAAAGACATTGATTTGAAGCCTCTTGAACTCTTCAATTAAATAGAACATTTCCCTGTTTTATAGGTTGAAAACTGACATCATTGGCTCTGCCTATACTCGGGTTAGACTCCCTGGTGGTGCTGTGGTGAAGTACTTGCCTGCTAACAGAAAGGGCAGCTGGTCGAACCCACCAGTGGGAAAAAGAGGTGGCAGCCTGCTTCCTTAAAGATTCCAGGCTTGACCATTCTAAAAGGCAATTCTTCCTTGTCCTATAGGTTTGCATTGAGTTGGAATACATTTAAACAGCAAGCAACACACTAGCATTGTTGAAAAATTAATAAAGCATCCTAGAATACTATTTTATAACCATGAACTTTAAACTGAAAAATGTCCATTAAATCCTATAAACTTTCTTTTGCTCATTACTGCTAAACCAGTTGTTCCTAAAGTTGACTTAAGATCAGAAATGCAAGAAGCACCTATTCAAAACAGTGTCCTGAGCTCTGCCTCAGGAAGTTCTTATTCACTAATTCTTGGGTGGAGCCCAGAAATAATGGATTTTAATGGGTGTCTTGGGTTTTCTGATTAAATGAATCAGTGTAAATAGGGTGCTTAGAACAGTGGTGTTGTGCGCTGTTGAGTCGGTCCTGACTCAGAGGGACCCTGTATAGGGTTTCCAAGAGCAACTGGTGGATTTGAGCTGTCGACCTTTTGGTTACCAGACCAGGGCTTATCTTGAGGACCACACCAGAGCTCAGCAGACAGGTGATAATAGTAATAACTGTTCGCCCATTGTTCTCCCTCCTTCTTACTAGTTATTCATATTGTTATCTTAACCTATTTTCTGATTTGGACTTGGCTATGAGAGCCTGATATTCTTGATGTCATCCCACAACTCTTCTGGTCTTCGGTCTTTAGTATCCAATTCATCAAATCTGTTCTTCAGATCTCTAAATTCAGGAGGGATAAATTCAAGATCATATTTTGGCTCTCGTAGATTTGTTTTCATTTTCTTCAGCTTTAATTTGAATTTGCATATC
>NW_006408531.1:31741504-31751560 GCF_000296735.1 Chrysochloris asiatica | reverse complement strand
ATCATTGATGGACTCAGGTGTGGCAGCGGTAGTGAGGTTGGCCCAGGATCGAACATTGTTTCGTTCTGCTGTACATGGGGTCGCTATGAGTCGGTGCCGACTCGATGGCACCTGACAACAACAACAATGAGATCCTGAATTAATATAGAAGAATAAGGTTATTCCTAACTGCACAAATACTCACTGAGTATCCAGTAATTCTTTGTGCCTTATGAATGCAAGCCTGAACTTGTCATGTTTTTAAGTCAAGCAATTATAGCATAGTCAGGTAGATACATACCAAAAGACTCTTATCTGGCAGTGTAGTAGGTACTACAAGAGAGATGCAGGTTCTGTGCAGTAAACAGGAGAGACAGGGAGGACTTACAAAGTAAAGTGAGGCCTCAGGTGCATTTATCTTGAGTTTGTTGTTTTTAGGCGCCATCGAGTTAGATTCGACTCATAGCAACCCTATGTATAACATAACAAAACACTGACTGGTCCTGAACCATCCTCACAATTGTTTTTATGCTTGAGCCCATTGCTGCTCCCACAGTGCCAATTCATTTCATTGAGAGTCTTCATCTTTGTCGCTGACCCTCCACTCTACCTAGCTTGATGTCCTTCTCCAGGGACTGGTCCCTCCTGAGAACGTGTCCTAAGTGTAAAAGGTGAAGTCTCGGCATCCTGGCCTCTAAGGAGCACTCTGGCTGTTCGTCTTCCAGCACACACCTGTTTTGTTCTTATGACAGTGCATGGTACCTTCAATTTTCTTCTTCAACACTACACTTCAGATGTGTCAGTTCTTCTGTGGTCTTCATTATCCATTGTCCAACTGAATCTCAAGGGTAGATAGGATTTAGCGAAGTAAGGAAGGAGCTGAGTCCAGAGAGTCTTGAGTCACTAGCTGTCCTAGAAAATTGAAGGTGTCTCAGTGTGCAGTAATATAGTGGTTATGAGTCTCACAGCTCTGGTAGTGTAGTGGTTACGAGTCAGGCGGCTAACCTCAAGGTCAGCAGTTCGAAACTACCAGTTGTTCTGCAGGAGAAAGATGAGGCTTTCTGCTCCTGTAAAGACTTACAGCCTCGGAATCCCTCTGCAGGGTTGCTATGAGTCAGAACTCACTCCATGGCACATAACCACCACCACTACCACCAGTGTGAGGTGGGACGGGAGGCTCTAGAGGTCAGTAGGAACCTATCACAAAGAACCCTTTGATTTGTTGCAAAGAGTTTTGGCCTTTATTTGAAGGCAGTGGCGAGACATTGAACGTTACTGAAACACCGCAATGTTTTTGCATTTAAGAAAACAAATCATTCTGCCTGAAGTGTGGAGCAAAGGGGTGTCATGAGGGAGGAGAAAGAAAAACAAAGGGGAAAAGAAAGATAATATAAAAATATCAGTCTAAGTAAAATGCAGATGTGTGTGTATGTGGGAGAGAGATAGGAGGTGGACCTGTGTACATGCATCTTTTAGAATATTTCAGAGTCAAGACTGACTGGATAGCTCTTAACAACAACAGTAGACCTTTATTGCCTTCCTCTCATCCTTTTTACAGAGTCCAGGTATAGCGCTGCAGGATAAACACTAGACTACAACGTTGGTCGGTTTGAATCTTAAGGTCCCTGGTTCAAACTCATCAGCTGCTTGGAAACCTTATACAGGCTTCCCTATACAGACTCAATAGCACTTAACAACAACAACATTCCTTTTTACAGGAGTTCAGGTGTGGGTCTGTAGAATAAACACTGGACCACAAGGTCGGCAGTTCAAACTCACCAGCTGTTCCTTTGAAACCCTGTACAGGGTGGCTATGAGGTAGAACTGATTCTATCACACTTGACAACAACAATCCTTTTTACAACTAATATTTTGTGAAATACCAAACATACAAAAATGTTTATATAACATGGGAGAGTTTTACAAACAGTGATAAAGGGACAGTCAGGAACCCAACATTAAACATAAGAAATAGAGCAATAGTGCCTTTGAAGGACGATATAGATAGTGCTCATTCAGAACACATTCTGCATTCTCCACCCCAGAGCTAATCAATATCCAGGATTTTATTGAATAATTTATTACTGTAGCTTGACCACAAATATATGCATGTCTAAACAAGATTATTTAGTTTTACCTGTATGTAAAGAAAAATATACGTTGTATATTTTATTGCATATTTTTTTGGTTCAAAGTTAAATTGCTATGATTCATTCTTTTGTTTTTATTGTGGATTGAGTGAAAGTTTACAGGGCACATCATCAGTTTCACATTCAACCATTCATATAACTTGTTTCATTACATTGATTATAATCCCCTCCATATACCACCAGTTAACAGTGTTTCTCTCTATCCTCTTTAGCTTTTTTTTTTTTTTTGAGGGGGGCGTGAAAAACTTTGTCTTTTTGGACTTACTGTCTCGGCTTCTAGGGAAGGTTTTTACGTTTATCTGTGGATATCCAGGGCTCATGTACGAGATTACTAGCAAGCATACTGAATAATCAGATGAGGGCCAGTTTGCTATGTCTGCTAGGTGACCAAAGTCTGATCCTCAGAGCCTATGGTTTGGACAGTCTGCAACGCTTGGGCCCACAGGGCCTTGACCTCCTGACTGGGTCTGCATGGTCTGCCACACATTCCCCTTATTTATTATTTGTTTAAGGGACGCTGCCAGTCTTAGGCGGTCAGTGCGAATTCCTCCTTCTGACCCCTCATCGAAACTCATTGCAGCATGGCAATGGCTCTGTCTTAGGTTGCCGAGGTTCCACGTGATCCTTACCCGTCTCTGGCCACACGTCCAGCATAAACAGCCACCATCCGAAGAAGGCAGGGAGGGAGGAGACCGGGTGGGGACCCTACACGCAAGACGTTGCCAGACCATCATCACCTGCTCTAAGTTGACTGAGCAGCTATGATTTCATTCTTATTGAAGGAAAGACAGTGGTTTATTTTCAGTGTTATTTTGTAATTCTTTGTATGACTATATACCCCAGTTTACTTTGGTACTATTGGTAAACATATGAAATGTGTGCATTTTGATGGTTTAACTATTTCCATTATACCTGGGAAAGGTACTCCTGCTTCACAGTGATGTGCGTCTTTAACTTGGCTTGGCATTGCCAAATTGTTTTTCAAGTTGTTGTACCAATCCACCCTGCCTAGCAGCTGATGAAAGTTCTCCTCACTCTGTATCCGCCACAGTACAGTGTAGCATCATACTTTTAAGTGTTTTGCTTGCCTGATGGGTATGAAAAACTACTTCATGGTTATATGCATTTTCCTTACTTATAATGAGGCTAAACATTTTTTTCAATGTTTATGGTTTGTTCATGTTTTCTTGAAAGTGCTTTTTCATGTCTTCAGCTCATTTTTCTTTTTGTGTTTTGGGTTGTTTGATCTTATTTGATTCATAGAAGTTCTATCTTTATACCCAGAATATTAATCCTTTGTTAGTTACATATGTTGCAAATATATTTCCCAACTGGCAGTTTTAAAAAATTCTTTTTATGATAATTGTTTTTATGAAGAGTTTTAATTCTCTTTAGTCCTTTCTAATCTGAATTCTGTGCTTACCATTTTAGTATTCTTGCTTTCTTGAAGATAAATCTATTATTCCAAGTTCTTTGGAGTCAGAAATGCATACAATTATGGAGATACTCTAAGAAAAAGAATACTGCATTGTGTGTATAAAATTAAGGACAGAAGTAAATGCTTAGAAAGACAAAAGAAATCATAAAAGACTTTAAAGCTAATAGACACTATAAATATCACAAAAATTTAAATCATATTTGTATTAGTTCTCTTATACATCTTCATATTACTTTTAAATTTTTTATTGTAGTACAATAAGGGTATCATGTTCGGTAAAGTGGAGGGTTGGATGAAAAGAGGATGACCCCCCCACAAAATGGCTTGGCGCTGTGACAGTTACAATGGACTCAAACAGAGCGATGATTGTGTGGTGGGCGCAGGACCAGGCTGTGTTTCCTTCTGTTGTGTGCAGGGTCTCTATGAGTTAGTATCAATTTAGTGGCACCTAACAACAAAGTAGTGTAGTGGTTATGAATCAGGCTGTGAACCTTAAGGTCAGCAGTTCGAAACTACCAGCTGTTCCACGGGAGAAAGATGAGGCTTTCTGCTCCTTTAAAGATTTACAGCCTCGGAAACCCTGTGCAGGGTCGCTATGAGTCGGAACCAACTCCATGGCACATAACAACAACAACAAAACTTGCCACTGTAGTCATTTTTAAGTGTGTAATTCAGTGACATTAATTATATTCACAATGTTGTGCAACTACCATCATCATCAACCTCCAAAACTTGTCACCCAAAACAGACCCTCAGTCTCCATTAAGCAGTAACTTTACAATCTTCCTTCCTCCCAGCATCTGGTAACTGATGGGACTGTATTTGCTTGTTGTAGATACTTCACATTAAGAGAGGTCATGTTTATCCTTTTGTGTTAGACTTATTTCACTAAGTGCATGTTTTTCAAGATTTATTCATGTCAAAGCATGTATCAGAATTTCATTTCTTTTTATGATTGATTAATTTGATAAGCACTGTGCTAACCACAAAGTTGGTGATTCACACCCACAAACCACTCCATAGAAACCCTAGAAAGGATTTTTATGAGTTAGAACTGAGCGGACAACACTTAACAGTTATATTTCTTTGTACATATGTAATTACTGATAAGAAAGGATTTAGCCGGGTCCTTGCTTTTCCCAACATTCCCAAATTCAGAATTTCTCTTAACATTTTCCCATTTTTATTTCAGTTGTGTTGTTGTGGTTATTGTTAAGTGACCTCGAGTTGGTTCTGACTCATAGTGACCCTCTGTGGGGTTTCTAAGGAGTGGTGTGTGGGTTTGAACCACTGGTCTTGGCGGTTCACAGTCCAGAGTTTATCCTACAGTGCCAAACCAGCATTCCATTTCAGCTGTTGTTGTCGTCGTTGTTGTTAGGTGTTGTCCAATCAGCAACCACTCCTAGCGACCCTATGTACAACAGAATGAAACACGCCTGGTCCTACGCCAACCTCACAATAGTCACTACACTTGGATCAATTGCTGTTACCACTGTGCTAATCCAGCTCGTTCGGGGCCTTCCTCCTTGTCACTTACCCTCCACTTTACCAAGCATGATGTCCTTTTCTAGGTACTGGTCCCTCCTGACAATATATCCCAAATATGAGAGGGCAAAGTCTGGCCATACTGGCTTCTAAGGAGCATTCTGGTTGTACTCCTAACACATATTTGTTTGTTCTTTTGGCAGTCTGTGGTACTTTTAATATTCTCCTTCAAAATCATAATTCAAATGCCTCAATTCTTCCATGGCCTTCTTTATTCATTATCCAACTTTTGCATGCTTATGAGATTATTGAAAGCACCATGGCCTGGGCCAGGCACACCTTAGTCATCAAACTAACATCATTGCTCTTCAACACTTTAAAGAGGTCTTGTGCAGCAGATTTGTGTAATGCAATATGTTGTTCGATTTCTTGACTGCTGTTTCTATAAGTATTGATGGTTGATCTGAGAAAAATGCAATCTTTGACAACTTCAGTCTATTCCTCATTTATTTTTGTTATTTATTGGTTCTCTGTACATTGAGGCACAACCCATACTGGATGCTGTGGTCTCTGATCTTCATTAGTCAATATTTTAAGTCCTTTTCACTTTCAGCAAGCAAGGTTGTATCATCTGCATACCACAGGTTGTTAATGATGCCACGTTTTTCTTCATATAATCAAGCTTCTTGAATGATTTGCTCAGCATACAGATTGAATAAGTATGGTGAAAGAATACAACCCTGATGCACACCTTTCCTAATTTTAAACCATTCTGTGTTCCCCAGTTCTGTTCTTTATTAATTTTGTAGTAATTATTTTTCAACATCTCCTGTAAGATTATAGTCAGCAAGGAGTGGGCATGATTATATATAGTGGGTAAGGAATCTGTATCTTTTTTTGGTCAAGAACAAGAACAACATATTATAGGTGTTGCATAAACACTTGTGGAATTGACTCTTTTGTGTTCAAGTATAAATGCGTCCCTTTACACCTTCGCATATACTCTAGAACAAATGGTTGATTTATTGCAATATTTGTCATTAAAATACTATTTCCAGCTTCAAGGTGGTATAGAAAGCTCTGAAAGAATATACACGGAAAACATACTGGGTGTTATAAGAACAAGCAAGGTTTGGTGGCTCATGTTAGCTCTGGTTTTAAGTCTCAAGGTTATGCCCTCAGAATGGTTGGTCTTGGGATATTTCATTTTTAATTTCCTCTTGTTAGGTATACCATTTCATTTTTAGCCTGCTTATGATATAAGTGTTTAACTGCACGTGCACGGGGCAGTTAGCACTTGGAGCTGGCAGGGAATCATTGCTTTCTCAGCTGACATGCCCAGGTGTCTTCTCCAGTTTCACTGAATGTTGTCTGCCTTGTGAATACTACCAGTAAGTGTATATCTTTTCTCATCTCTCCCATTTCTTTTAGAAAAACAGCAAATACAAAAGATTTTTCTTTGCTATACCACCCGCTGTTTCAGGTTTTAAAACTGATTAAGCTCACTGAAATGCTGTTGTTAATTTCAGTGTATTAATAAACATTAATAGAAAAGGTATTACTAAGAAAAGGCTCTGTGCTTGTAAGTTCACGGACTTCAGTTTGTCCATGGACTTCACTTTGTCCACAGCCTAAAGGCATTTAGGTAAGCCATGTAACCCGCTAGCTGCGTCACATTTGCCTGTTGCAAATAGGGATGAGCATCAGATAGAATGATGAAGACTATAGGTAGTATAATGTGGTGTTTGAGGGACATTGTAGACATCAAGCAACAATTAGGAACAGTTAAATTGTTATAATTGTTTCACTGCTATTTTATATAAATTTAAAATGGTGTAAAGACTTTATTGCTTATTGCAGAACACAACTATTGATTCCTTTATTCTTAAAATTTCATTGTCATTATTTCTTTAGAAAATTTGGTCCCTATATTAATCAAATATTTTATATATATTAGAGACATATAGCCTAACTAAAGGTATTGACTGAGATATGGAAATATCTGCATGCCTATATATATGCTTATGTTTTTGTTTTGTAGTTTAACTTTTTATTGTGACTTGAGTGAAGGTTTACAAAGCAGATCATTGGTTTTGCATTCAACGTATCATGGACTCTGCTTCATTATATTGTTACGATCCCCTCCATGCACCAACAGCCAACAGCATTTACCTCTATTAGCTCTAGCCTCTGCATGCCTATATATTTTAAAGGGGGTGGAAATAATAATAATTTAGTGGATCAATGCATTTTATGGAGGTTTTCCATGTTCCAAGTTGAATCATGCATTATAATCTAGCAGCATGCTTCAATAATGGGAAAGATAGTCCTCAATGGATGGCTGTAGTAAAAAAATAAATAAAATAAATAGAATATGCTTAAATCCTTACATTCAAAGGTAACATACATCACAAACACTTCTGTTCGTCCTAATTTTTAATGCCATAAGGTGTTTCAGAAGAACTATATAAGTATATTGTCATTGTGTCATTAAGTCAAATCCAACTCATAGGGACCCTGTATAGGGTTTCTTAGACCGTAGATCTTGTAGGAGCAGAAAGCCTCATCTTTTTCCAAAAGAGCAGGTGGTGGACTCCACTGCCAACCTCATGGTTATCCTTGTGCTTGTCCTACAGAGCCACAGTGCTCTTATATATAACTAGGGTGGTGGTTTTGTGCTTGGAGTTGCTTCCATCGTTACTGACCCTATCGTATAAAGGGTATCCTAGGCTGCAAATCTTTCCGGGAGCAGAAATTCTCTTTTTTCTCCCATGGAGTTGTTGGTAAATTGTAACTGCTGACCTTGTGATTAGCATCCCCACTTGTAACTCACTGTACAACCAGGATTCCTTCATATACGTACAATGAATGTTAATGATCGTTCATTTGCACACAACTCAGCCAATCTGAAATGTCCTTGAAAAAGAATGTCTCAAACTTCCAGTCTTTAACTCAATTACCTTTTAATTGTTGATTTGACATTTGCAGAATATTAAGTTTTAAATTGTTCTTAATTTTTCTTGTTGATTAATATTCACCTATTGTTAATCTCTGAGACTTTTTTCATAAGGGAGGTGAAAGAAAAGTATTTTGGGGATGATAGTTATATTGAAGAATGCTGAATTCAGTATTTTAGGTGAATTTATTTGAGGATTTTTTAGTATTCTTGTTAAATATTTTTTAGTATGTTGTTTCTTGTTATATTTCTGTGCATTGTTTCTTTCCTCACACTGTGCCCATGCTACCATTTATTTTTAGAGGCTGTTCCTTTGGGGGTTGTTGGTAAAGGGGTTGTGCATTTAGACTAGTTGTATTTAATTTGAACAATAGGAAACAGGATTTAGTGAAAGCTAGAGTTGAGAACCTCTTACTAATGCTACCACCTGACAGAATCTTATAACCTGATAGATGAAGTTGTAATAATATGTTTTGTCAACTAGTAATTTGAAAATGACATAGGACATTTCAGCAATAATTGAGTAAGCTTCTTCCTGATGATTCTTACAAATATATCTTTTTAGTGTTCAAATATGAAGTGAAAATTGAAAGCATAGTTGTTCATTTTAGGGATCAGTACTTATTAATTGAGAACACACATCCTAGGCTTGATTTACTGTTTTGGACAGTGCGTAGGATTTCCTCTTTGTGTGCTCTGATGAATACATTGTAATGGACTCTTCCCTCATGCATCACTACATGGATTTTGGATTATTTGTGCTGAGAGAGGGAAACAAAAATGATTATTATGTTTTTTAATGCTGAGTATATGATTCAGAGCAAAGATAAGTAAAAAATGCACAGCAGCTGAAGAACAAATGTTACTTCCATCAATTATTCTGACAGATGAGGGAGGATTCTAAGGCAGACTTCTAGAATTACTGTTTCCATCTAGGCAGGGTCTATATACTCAAATAATTTTTTGTATATCTTAAGTGCTGTTAATTTATCAACATGAAATCACATCTCTAGTTACAGAAATTTTAGCAAACTCCAAAATCCTAATTGGTGGTATACACTGAATTATTTTAGCTTAGCATTGTTACTCAGACAGTAAAAAAATGCTGAAAAGTATGTTGTTGTTGTGAACTGCCATCGAGTTAGTTCTGACCCATAGCAACCCTGTATAGGATTTCCGATAAGCGACTGGTGAGCTTAAACCACCGACCTTATGGTTCAAAGCGACTTTACAGTCATTGATGTATTAACCCACAGGGCAATGCTGAAAAGTATAGCAAACCCCAAAGTGGCCCACTTTGATGAACCCTCCGGGATATCTTGTTTGGTTTTGAGCTTCTGAATGAAATGTCTTTCTGTTTGGTTTGTTGCTCTTGAGTGTGAGGAAGCTTGTTGGCTGCTGTGGAATGTGTAGCTGCCACTTTCCAGGCACTGGAACAATGCTTATTTGTGGATTAAGTAAACCATGACCTCCAGCTTTCTAATCCTCTTCATCACAGGCTTCATGGTTTCTAACTGACCCAAGTCTGTTTGAATTACTGTCCTACTTCTGCTTCCAACTCAGGATGGAAAGGCTTTTTTACCAGAATTGCTTGCTTCTCCCATGTTTTGTTTTGGTTTCATTTCCTCTTCTATTTCTAATCTGGATACCTTTGTTGACTTTCATCCTAAAGCTTATTCTTTCTTTTGGCCTTATTATCAACAAAGACTGCTGCCACCCTGTTTTCCTCTGTTTGCTTTTCTTTGTTTGCTTAACTCTAGCCTTGCAGTTTCCTGTTTGAAGTCTTCCTGAGCCCCTCCCTCTTATGCTTTGCTTTCTGCCTGCCTCTACAATGATTTTTGTACTGCCTTCTGAAACGACCTATCCCTTATTAGAATGGATTTTTCCTGTTATTTTTAAAAACTAAATGTATAATGTATAATATAATGTTTGTATTATATATAGATGGAGAAAGTCTTGCTGAGCGTATTAGTCATTGGTAGCCCTGGTTTATTTAAATTTGTGAGTCCATACCGTTGTTGTTGTTGTTGTTGTTAAGTGCCATCGAG
>NW_006408531.1:31740577-31741384 GCF_000296735.1 Chrysochloris asiatica | reverse complement strand
AGTTTCGAACCGCTGACCTTAAGGTTCGCAGCCCGATTCGTAACCACTACGCTACCAGAGCTCCTTAAGTGCTGTCAATTCGGTTCTGACTCATAGTGACCCTGTATAGATAGAGTTTCCAAGGAATAGTTGATGGGTTTGAATTGCTGACCTTGTGGTTTACAGTACAGTGCTAATCCCATAGTGTCACACCAAGAGTACATAGTACAAGGCAAATAGATCATCAGAACAGCCAGGATGGTGTGAAACCTGGAAAAACTGTCTAGGATGAAAATGAGAAAGTTTGGCCGCATTTTTATGAAGATCGATTTAATAATAAAGCCAAATCCATTGCCATCCTGTCAATTCTGTCTGATAGTACCTGATAGGATAGACTTCTGCTCCAGAGAATAGCTAAGGGTGTAATCTTTACAGAAGCAGACTGCCACGTGTTACTCCCACAGAGTAGCCGGAAGATTCGAACTACCAATCTTTCAGTGAGCAGCGAGATGCTTCAACCACTGCACTACCAGTATTCCAATTTAATAATAATGATGCCCCAATATCAGATGGTCCTCCTTTAGGAAGTAATAAGCCCCTTGACAGGCAACATATTTATATACTCAGGTGGTGGCGGAGATCCTGTGGTTTCAGTGATTGGCCTTGACCTTTAGTATAGAATGCACTGATTGAAATGAGACTGAAGTCTCATAATTTCAGCTTTTCCTCTCTCATATATATATGTTGTTGTTGTTGTTAAGTGCCATCGAGTCGGGTCCGACCCATAGCGACCCTGTACAGGGTTTCCGAGGGTGTAAATCTTTACGG
>NW_006408531.1:31714011-31740477 GCF_000296735.1 Chrysochloris asiatica | reverse complement strand
CCTGTATCTGTCACCAAAGTTTCTTTTGACTACTTAAATACTAGCTGTGGCTGGCAATCTAGGATTTATAACTTTTAAAACAATTTTTAAAATACACTGTGTATATGTGGTAGTTTTATTTAAGCTCAAGTCTGAATTGAGAGACTGTCGTGTTTCCATAATAGCTGATAAGAAAATAGGATATCATAATGAAGAACAGCACTGACTCTCGGTCTGACTGATAGGGATTAAAATTCCAGCACTGTTCTTTGTTGGTTTGACCTTAGGAAAGCCTCAGAGGTCTCTTGCCGTAATGGAATACTGTAACTAGTGTAAAATAAATACTCAACATTTGTTAGACATCATTATCAGCAAAAGGTAATTGTAGCAAAGGAAAAGCCAAACATTTATAAGTGTCTGTGAGTATCTATTAAGTGTTAGATCTTATACCATGTGATTTCACTTACATGATATCCTTTAACCTCAAAATCTCCCTGAGGTAAATGAATTGTGCAGAAGGAATTGAGTTTCAGAGAAGTTTAGTTCTGTGAGAACTCAGAACTAATTGGTGTGAACATCTATGCTTAATATAATTGTTCAGCACCTAAAGGATGTTGAGCTCTGCTATAAAGTCTGCTCTTGAAAAATATGTTTTAAAATTAATTATTCTGATGTTTTCCTTAATGGTGAGTTAAAGTTTTGTTGTATAAACTTTAGTGATCGCATGGGTGGTTTTTACAAAGAAAAGAGTAGAAAAATCTTAGATAAATGAGCAAGTAATAAATCCCAAACCAATGATTAAAAGACAAACATCACTGAGATACAGCCCAAATGGAGTCAGGCAACTGGTTTAAGAACAGATTTCTTAAGACAGCAGCTTCCTCTCTTCTGCATCCTATTGTTGTTGTGTGTTATTGAGTCAGTTCCGACTCATAATAGCCCTGTATAGTGTTTCCGAGGAGTGGCTGGTGAGATTGAACCACCAACCTTGTGGTTAGCACTCCAGTGCTTATCCTTCAGTGCGACAGTAAGTAAGACTCCTACACCCTGTTGTTGTGGTTAGATGCCGTTGAGCTGATTGAAACTCATAGTGACCTATGTATAAGAGAATAAAACACTGTGTGGCCCTCTGCTATCCTCTCAGTCATTGTTACTCTTGAGTCTTTTGTACAGTGCCTTTAACTCTGTCCTTACCCTCAAACCATACCCATCAACCAACATCCAGCCAGGCCAATTTTTCTGTGGCTAATGAATTACATTGTTCATTATATATTATTCACATTTATGCACCAATCACTAAAGCCAGTGAGGAAGAGATAGAAGAATTCTACCAACTTCTTCAATCTGAAATTGATCAAACATGCAATCAAGATGATCATTATTGGGTATTGCAATGCAAAAGTTGGGAGCAAAGAGGAAGGATCAGTAGTTGGGAAATATGGCCTTGGTGATAGAAATGATACTGGAGATTGCATGGTAGAATTCTGCAAAATCAAAGATTTGTTCATTTCAAGTGCCTTCTTTAGACAACATAAGAGATGACTATACACATAGACCTCACCAGATGGAATACACAGAAATCAAATTGACTACATCTGTGGAAAGAGATGATGGAAAAGCTTCATATCACCAGTGAAAGCAAGGCCAGGGGAAGACTGTGGAATAGACCATCAATTACTCATATGCAAATTCAAACTGAAGCTAAAGAAAATGAAAACAAGTTCACAATAGCCAAAATATGACCTTGAATATATCCCATCTGAATTTAGAGATCTTCTGAAGAACAAATTTGATACATTAAAGAGTAAAGACCGAAGACCAGAAGAGTTGTGGGATGAGATCAAGAACATCATACGTGAAGAGAGCAAAAAGTCATTAAGAAAGACAAGAAAGAAGAAAACGGTCAAAATGGATGTCAGAAGAGACACTGAAACTTGCTCTCTAGTGTAGAGATGCTAAAGCAAATGGAAGAAATGAGGAGGTGCAAGAACTGAACAGAAAATATCAAAGATCAGCTCAAGAACATAAAGCCAAATATTACCAAAAAATGTGCAAAGAACTGGAGTCAGAAAATGAAAAAGGAAGAACAAGCTCAGCATTTCTCAAGCTGGGGAACTGAAGAAAAAATTCAAGCCTTGATTTTCGTTATTGAAAGATTCTCTGGGCAAACTATTAAATGATGCAGATAGCATCAAAAGAATATGGAAGGAATATACAGAGTCACTGTACCAAAAGGAAATGGCTGATGTTCAGCTGTTTCAAGAAGTAGCATATGATCAAGAGCCAGTGATACTGAAGGAAGAGATAATCCAAGGTGCATTGAAAGAATTGGCAAAGAACAAGGCACCAGGAGTTGATGGAATAAAAATTGAAATCTTTCAAGAAAGTGATTAAGCACAGGAGGCACTCACTCATCTATGCCAAGAAAGTTGAAGACAACTATCTGGCCAACTGATTGGAAGGATCCATATTTGTGCCCATTCCAAAGAGAGGTGATCCAACGGAATGCAGAAATTATCAGACAATCTCTTTGATATCTCATGAGAGTAAAGTTTTGCTGAAGGTAATACAGAAACAGCTACAATCATACATTGACAGAGAACTTCCAGAGGTTCCAGTGGATTCAGAAGAGGCCGTGGAACGAGGGATATCATTGTTGGTGTCCGATGGATCTTGGCTGAAAGCTGAGAATATCAGATAGATGTTTACCTGTGCTTTATTGACTATGCAGAGGCTTTTGATTGTGTGGATCATGACAAGCTATGGACAATATTGCGAAGCATGAGTATTCTGGACCACTTAATTCTGTTTCTGAGGATTCTGTACATGGACCAAGAGTCAGTTGTTTGAACAGAACATGGGAACACTGGGAAGGTTTAAAATTAAGAAATATGTACGACAGGGTTGTATTCTTTCGCCATACTTAATCAACCTGTATGCTGAGCAAATAATCCGAGAAACAGGTTCTATGAAGAAAAAACGTGGCATCAGGATTGGAGGAAGACTCATTAACAACCTGCGATATGTAGCTGATACAACCTTGCTTGCTGAAAGTGAAGAGGACTTAAAACATTTACTGATGAAGATCAAAAAGCACAGCCTTTGGTATGGATTGCATCTCAATGTAAAGAAAACAAAAATCCTCACCATTGGACCAATAAAATTCTTATCAATGGACAAAAGATTGAAGTTGTCAAGGACTTCATTCTTCTTGGATCAACCATCAACAGTCATGGAAGCATCAGTCAAGAAATCAAAGGATGTATTGCATTAGGCACATCTGCTGCACAAGACCTTTTAAAAAAGTGTTGAAAAGCAAAGATGTCAGCTTGAGGACTAAGGTGCACCTGACCCAAACCATGGCATTTTTAATAACCTCATATGCATGTGAAAGCTGGACAGTAAATAAGGAATACTGTAGAAGAATTGATGCATTTGAGTTATGGTGTTAGAGGAGAATATTGAAAATGCCATGGGCTTCCCATTGAACTAACAGATCTGTGTTGAAAGAAGTGCTGCCAGAAATACAGCCAGAGTGCTGCCATCTTGGAGGCCAAGATGGCCAAACTTTGTCTCTCATACTTCAGACGTATTTTCAGGAGGGACCAGTCACTCTAGAAGGATATCATGTTTGGTAAAGTGTTGTTGTTGTTGGTGGTTATGTGCCTTGGAGTCAGTTCCATCTCATAGCAACCCTGTATAGAGTTTCCAAGTCTGTAAATCTTTACGGGAACAGAAAGCCTTATCTTTCTTCCACTGAACAGCTGGTAGTTTTGGACTGCTGACCTTAAGGTTTGCAGCCTGATTCGTAACTACTACGCTACAGGGTCAGAGAAAAAGAGGAAGACCGCCAGCAAGATGGATTGGCCAAGTGGCAGCATCAGTGGGCTCAAACATGGCATCAGTAGTGGGGTTGCCAAGGATCGGGCAGTGTTTTGTTCCACTGTGCATAAGGTCGCTGTGAGTTGGCACTGACTTGATGGCACCTAACAACAACAACAGATGAAGTACATGGTAGGAAAGGATGGGGAGAGAGGAGGTGGATAAGCAGAATAGTGAAGTTTTTAGCCCTAGGGAGAATAAATGCCCAGAAAATTCAAAGTAACAAGAATAATTTTCCTGCTCGGCTAGTAGATATTCCCTAAAGGCTTGGTATGGAAGTGTTCTGAGTCGTGATAGCATCAGTGGAAAAGAATAAGGCTCTTAATGTAGTTTCTGCCAAGTCCTGAATCTTTATATCAGCTTCTATGGACTCCATGGCACACCATCACTGGTACCTCCACCACCACCACCATGGAGTCCTGATGTGGTTTTGTGAATTAATACACTGGACTGCAAAGTGAGTTTGAACTGCAAGGTCGGCTGTTTAAGCTCACCA
Source organism: Chrysochloris asiatica (assembly GCF_000296735.1). Lineage (NCBI taxonomy): Eukaryota > Metazoa > Chordata > Mammalia > Afrosoricida > Chrysochloridae > Chrysochloris > Chrysochloris asiatica. The sequence goes on along the minus strand of NW_006408531.1, from coordinate 31,736,120 downwards.
GCCATTCCTTGGAAACCATATGCGGGGTCTTTATAGGTCAGAACCGACATGAAGGCACTTAACAAGAATGATAACTGTTGTGTCAGGAGTCCTGTTGTGGTTCTATGGGATAAAGCACAGGACTGCAAGGTCAGCAGTGGTTCAGACTTACCAGCTGCTCCTTAGAAACCCTATAAAGGGTCAGTATGAGTCAGAACTGACTCAATGACACTTAAGAACACAATAATTGGGTCAGTTGTCTTCTAGTGAGGCGCTGTAGGATCAGCATTGGACTTCGAACCCTGGAAACCCCCTGCTCCTGGGTTGCTATGAGTCAGAACTGCGTTGACAGTACCTGACAACAACATTGTGTTAGTTGCTGTCCTGGTATAGCACTGTAACTGGAAATGGAACTGGACTTCTGACCACGGGGACGAAAGTTTGAACCCACCATCCACTCCTCAGAAGCCTTATACAGGGTCGCTAGGAGTTGGGTGACACTTAACAACAACACTGTGTTGACTGCAAGCCTTCTGTAGAAAAGGTTTAGAGATAAAATGTTCATGGCATAAAAATGTACACAAGAACCCCAGCTCAGGATTAAATAATAATTCTGATTTTGCAGAAAGTTAGTCTCACTACTTTATAGTCCCACAAAGCATTCATGTTTTAAAACATGATTGACAAAGGCATTTTCGAATATTTTGTATATAGAATTTATAAAAAGCACTGACTTTGTGAACTCAAATTTGGTGCCATTCAGGCCAAATATTTGAAGCTTCTTAACATTGAAGAGGAATCAAAGCACAAAAAATTCCATGCAAAATGTTGACTCTGCTAAAATTTAAAGACAGATATTTCTTGTATAACATAAGGGTATTAAAGTGAAACTCCTTAAGGATGAGAAAGCAGAAAACTTTGTTGCAGGCATCCGAATGATACACTTGTTCTCTGCATGAAAATCTTTATTGATAAGAGCAGATTTCAGAATTGGGTTTTCAAACGTAAGTGGCCACCACCTACGCTTCCTCTAATAAGCCTTCAAAAATACTTTTAAAGCATGTTTTCTTAAATTCAAACCTTTGTAATCTTGATAAAAAATTTAATCTCGTGATATATTATATAATGTCTCATTATGTAATCATGAGACAAGAATTTCTAAGCTGTATTGCTAGAAATTCATATATCATGTTACATTCTTAAATTTCTGTGATTTTTGAAGTAAAATCACATATTAAGTAAATCACTACACGATAATATATAATAGCTTAGTAGTCAACTGTCAGTGACCTGAGAATTATCTCCAGATACTGCTTTTATTTTTAAAATCGAACTCTGATGAACATCTTTCTTATTTCAGTAACTATATTTTTCACCTAAAATTTCTGCTTCATTTTTTACCATTTTTCCCCCATACAGTCCATTCTTGTATAATTTCTGTTCTTGTTTTTATCAATTTGAACTTCATTAATTTTAATTGAGCCTTCTTATTGTAACACACTAATTTATCTTTACATGTTGTTCTCCCCAGACATCCCTTGTGCTTGAGGTTAGAGACAGTATTTACAAACAATTTAAGCATTATTGTTGTTGTTATTATGTGCCGTGGAGTCGGCTCCAACTCATAGCAACCCTGTACAGGGTTTCCGAGGCTGTAAATCCTTACGGGAGCAGAAAGCCTCATCTTTCTCCCACGGAACAGCTGGTAGTTTCAAACTGCTGACCTTGCGGTTTGCAGCCCAATTCGTAACCACTCCGCTACCAGAGCTCCTTAATTTAAGCATTAACCATTCCCAAATCAGTCATCATATTCATTTTCTGCCAGGAGCCTGTGAATCACAGGGCTAGTCACTGTGAGTCTGGACCTTGGACCATGCCTTGGTTATCAATTCTTGAAATGACTCTTTCTGCCTATAGCCAGGAGTATGTTTATCCTAACACATGCCTAAGAGTATCAGTGTCTCCATGCTGACATAGCATTGAGTGCTGTATAAAATGTATTAATCCTAATTTAATAATACAGCCTCGGAAACCCTGTGTAGGGTTGCTGTGAGTTGGAACCGACTCCATGGCACCTAACCACCACCTCTATGTAGATGATTATATACCACATTATATGTTTTTGTTTTAAAGTCACTGGGTAGTCCAAATGGTTAATGTGTCATAAGGTTAGGTGTTTGACTCCACCCATCATTGCCCCAGAAGCCAGGTCTGGGGAGCTACTTCTAGACAGTCAGTCTTGGAAACCTTACAGAACACAATTTTACTCTGATACATACGTTGTCACTCTGAGTCAGTATCTATTCCAATGACAACTGTGTTTGTTTTTGTTGTTTACATGTACTTTTATCGCACTAACTTACAAAGAACAAACAAGTAGGAAGAGGTAAGTGCTGTCGAGTTGATGCCGACCCATAGCGACCCTGTATAGGGTTTCCAAGGCTGTAAATCTTGATGGGAGTAGAAAGCCTCATCTTTCTCCCATGAAGCGGCTGGTAGTTTCGAACTGCTGACCTTAAGGTTCGCAGCCCGAATCGTAACCACTACGCTACCAGAGCTCCTTAGGAAGGGGTAAGGTCTTAGATATATATGTGTGGAGAGTATTTGTTCTTTGGCCTGAGACTATTTTTCCCTCAACTGTATTTATGAGTGTGCTGCTAGAACTTGGGTAAAGGTATAGGATAGGAAAACAAAGGCTGTTGTGAAACTAGTCCTTGGCACTCATACCCACAAGCCATTTCAAGACAGAAGAAGGTGCATTTACTTGTGCTGCAGGAACCCTTGTGCTTTCCTCAGCATCACCTGAGAAGCACTCTCACAGACAGGGAGCCTGTCACAAGAGAAATTGCTCACTTGATTCCCTGCAAATGAGTGTTGTCTTTTTTTAGGAAGAAAAAGAAAGAGGCAAAAAGGTGAAATTTTGCTATGTTTATATATAGTCATGTAATAACATATCATGTGCCTATATGTAGCTGGCTACTTTACTTGCATTATAATTATAGACTCGTTCTTTCTTACTTCTCGTGTCAGGGTCATCACTGAAAGAGACAAATAACCAATGCCTTTACTTTCCTAATTAGTATCAAACATAAACTACTGACAGGTTGCATTCTGTCTCCATGCACAGTCACTGGGTGACATTTCTGCAAAAACTCCTCATAATTGTATTTCCAGCTTGTTTATATAATGTTGTTGTTAAGTGCCATTGAGTCGGTTCCAAACCATAGCGACCTTGTATAGTAACCGAGGAGTGGCTGGTGGGTTTTAACTGCCAATCTTAAGGTTCAAACTGACCTTGCAGTCTAGCACATTATCCTGCAGCGCCACACCAGGATTCTTGTTACATAATAGAATTTTTAAAAATTTTCAGATTCCCATGCTGACTCAGATATTTTAGACTTTGTTGTTAGATGCCATCAAGTCAGTTCCAACTCTTAGCAACCTTTTGTGCAACAGTAAGATTTTGGTTTATACTTGTCTTCCTTGACATACTTTGCTGATGTCAGAGCAGCTGTGAATTCTTTTTCACTGAATGTCTTTATGCCAGGAGGCAGGAGGCTTTCACAGATAAAGAGGAAAGAAAGTGTGGCAGTTGCCCCCACTGTTAGAGCTTAGGATATGTATACCTTAGAATATCTACCTTACAATACAAGGGGGCTTCAAAAAATATGAAGAAAAATGCCATTGTCTTTTAATTCCGTTTTTCTGCAAATTTTTTGAAGCACCTTCTAGCTGTACCTCATCCAGTTCTCATAATTGAAATCGGCAACATTTTTCTAAATTATTCTCCTTGAGTGTTTGTTCTCAGAGGCTGGTTTTATTAAGTAACTGACACAAAGCTGTTTAGTATGAGCACAAATTAGTTCCTCTTAGATAGGACTGCACAAATTAGTTCCTCTTAGATAGGACTGCCAGAGCATAATGATTTACCATGTTTTTGTTTATTTTAGTCTTTGCATATTAGTGCTCAACTGTGTTCAACTTTAGTTTCTGTGCCCCTTTTTATTGTAATGTGTTAATTAGCTATAATGAATGAACTGATGTAAGGAGTTAGAATAGGATAATAAAAGTCTGTTTTACTATAATTGCCTTCCAAATAAGCAGTTCATGAAGTAGTTTAGTGGGGCATTGTGTTTTGCAGATTTGAATGGCTCTGCCAATTTCTGTTTCTTCAGATGCAAATGATTTTGTGTAGAATTTATAAAAGTTTTGTTCCAAAACACTTTGAGTCAAGTAGGTTCCAACTCATAGGGACCCTGTATAGTAAGGAACAGCTGGTGAGTTTGAACTGCCAACCTTGTGATTCAAAGCAATGTTTGTCTAACAAGTTAGTATAAAGCCTGTGTATGAATATGCAAGTAATACAAAGTCAGATTGTCTCACTTTTCAAAAATAATTCTGTTGAAGATTTTTACTGGTGTTCTTATTATTCCCCCAAATCAGCACTATTTGAACTAAACTCAGGTGAATGTGTTGTTATAAATTCTAGTAAGCACTGCTTTTATAGACAGCCCCAGGTGGTCCCATTCACACTGTACTCCCTGGAGCTGTGTAATATTGTTTACTCGGAATGCAATGAATAATACCAAAATAGACTGGAAGCTCTTTTATGCCCTCATCAATATGCTACCTGACAGTAAGCAGAGGTAGGTTTTTAAGTAATAGCAATAGTAATGACTAACAATGTTTCAGTTCATTGTTGCAGCCACTGTTTCATTCCATCTCACTGAGGGTCTTCCTCTTTTTCGCAGACCCTCTACTTGATCAAACATGGTGTGTCCTTCTCCAGGGACTGGCCCATCCCTCTTGATACCATGTCCAAAGCACTAGAAATGAATTCTTGATATCGTCTCTTCAAGTGTGTGCTTCTTCCAAAACAGATTTGATTTTCTGACATTCTATGGTCTAATTTATATTCTTTCTCAACACCATCATTCAAATGCATTGACTCTTCTTCAGTATTCCTATTCATTGCCCAGCTTTTGCATACACAGGAGGCAATTATAAATATCATGGTTTGAGTCTGGTACCCCTTAGTCTTCAGAATGATACCTTTGCTCTTCAACACTTTTAAGAGGTTTTCTTGAAGCAGATTGGCTCTGTGTGATACGTCTTTTGATTTCTTGGCTGCTGTTTCCATAAGTTTTGACCGTTGGTCAAGCGAAATGAAATATTAGACAACTTCAGTCTTTTCTCCATTTATCATGATGGTGCTTTTTAGTCCCCTTGTGAAGACTTTTGTTTTCTTTACATTACGTTGTAATCCACAGTAAAAGCTGTATTCCTCGAAGTTCAGCAGCAAGTGCTTGAAGTGGTTTGTACTTCCAGCATGCAGAATAGTGCCATTTGCATATTACAGGTTGTTTAGAAGCCTCCTTTCAATCCTGATGCCTGTGTTCTTTATATAGTCTAGCTTCTCAGATTATTTGCTCTACATACACATTGAACGAGCATTGTAAAAGGATGCTAATGCATAACTTTCTTGATTTTAAACCATGCAGTATCCCCTTGTTCTGTTTGAATGACTGCCCTTTGGTCTATATACAGGTTCCTCATGAGCACAATTAAATGTTTTGAAATTCCCTTTCTTCGAAATGTCATTTATGTTTGTTATAATCCACACAGATAAAAGCCTTTGTGTAGACTGTCTGGTTGGTATTCTCTACTTTGATCCAAAATCCATCTGACATTAGAAATTACATACCTTATGCCATATCTTCTTCTGAATCTGGTTTAAATTTCTGGCAACTCCCTGTCAATGTATTGCTGCATATGATATTAATGATACTGTTTTCATATTTCCCTCATTTTGTTGTGTCACCGTTTTGGAATGGACACAAATACGGATTCTTCCAATCAATTGGCCAAGTAGCTCACTTCCAAATTTCTTGGCACATAGAAGGGTAGGCACCTCCAGCACTGCATCAGTTTGTTGAAAGATTTTAATTGATATTCATTCAATTCCTAGTGACTTGATTCTTGGCAGTGCTTTTAGTGCAACTTGAGATTTTTTACTTCAGTACCATTGGTTCTTAATTATATGCTGTGTCCTGAAATGATTAAACATCGATCACTTCCTTTTAGTATGTTGTTGTTGGTAAGGGCCCTTGAGTCCGTTTCTGAGGAGCAGATGATGAGTTTGAACTGCCAACCTTCAGGTTCAAACCAACCTGTGATTGAGTGCTTATCCTACAGCACTGCATCAGAACTTCCCTTTCAGTACAGTGGTTCTGTATATTCCTTCTGTCGTCTTTCAATGTTTCTAGCATCATTCTGTATTTTATCCATAGAATCCTTTAATATTGCAACTAAAAGCCTTGAGTATCTTCTTCAGTTCTTAAAACATTTGAGAAATGCTAAGCACGTTCCCTTTGGGTTTTCTAACTCCAGGTCTTTGCAAATTTCGTTATAATATTGTCTTCTTTATCTTCCCTTTAGAATCCTCTGTTCAACTCTTTTACCTTATCATTTCTTCTAGCTGCTTTAGCTTCTCTATGTTCAAGAGCAAGTTGGAGTCTCTTCTGGCATCCATTGTGGTCGTTTCTTTATTTCCTAGTGCTTTCTTCATGTATGATGTGTTTGATATCATCCCACAACTCTTCCAGTCTTTGGCCATTAATGTCTAATGAATCTAATCTGATTTTGAAATGGTCTCAAAATTCAGATGAGATATACAAAGGTCATATTTTGACTTCGCTGGACTTATTTTAATTTTCTTCAGAGCAGTAGATGGTTTGTTCCATAGTCAGCTGTTTTTGCCTTTGCTTGACTGAGGATATTGAGCTTCTCAATCTTCTCTTCCCACAGATGTCATCAATTTGAATCCTTTGTGTTATATCTGATGAGGTCCATGTGTATTGTCACCATTTATTTTGGTGAAAGAATGCATTTGTAATGAATAAGTCATTAATCCTGAAAAATTCTGTCATGCAATTTCCAGTGCCATTTCTATCACCAGTGCCATATTTTCTAAATACCGATCACTCTTTTGGTTTCCAATTTTTGCATTTCAAACACCCGTAATTATCAGTGCATCTTGAGTACTTGTTAGATCAATTTTAGATGGAAGAAGTCGATAGAATCCAATTTTCTTTATCATTAGCTTCAGTGTGTAGAGTGTGAATTTGAATAATAGTTGTATTAATTAGTCTTCATTGTTATTGCCAAGTGCTGTTGAGTTGGCAACAACAGCAGTTGAGTTGGTTCCAACTCATAAGGACCTTGTATAGGGTTTCCAAAGAGCCACTTGTTGTTATGTGCCGTGGAGTCGGTTCCAACTCATAGCGACCCTGTACAGGGTTTTTAAGGCTGTAAATCTTTATGGGAGCAGAAAGCCTCATCTTTCTCCCACGGAACAGCTGGTAGTTTTGAACTGCTGACCTTGCGGTTTGCAGCCCGATTTGTAACACTATGCTACCAGAGCTCCTTAAGGAGCTACTAGTGGATGGATATTATCCTATTACAGCAAACATGTACATTAAGATAGATCGTGAAATGATCTTTTTGATGATGAATGCCATGCGTTTCCTCTTCAATTTGTTTTTCCAGATATAGTACATACTATGATTATCTGGGAGTCTTGGTATGGTGCTGTGGGTTAATGCTCCACACAGCAAAGCCATTTGAACTGCAAGGTCGGTGGTCCAAGCTCACCAGCTGCTCTTCAGAAGCCCTGGTATATAAGGATCGCTCTGGGTCGGAACTAACTTCATGGCACTTCACAACAGCAAATGATTATTCGACTCAGAATGGTCCACACCAACCATTTCAGCTCACTAATGCTTAGGATATAGATAGATCTTCATGCATTGCAATTCGTTTTTGATGCCGTCCAATTTTTATAGATTCATATTTCTTACATTCCATGTTCCAATTACTAATGAATGTTTGCAGTTAATTCTTCTAATTTTGATTTGTGCCCCATCAACAGATGAAGGTCCCCAAAGCTTTGCTCCATCCACATCATTAAGGTTAACTCTGCTTTGAGAAGGCAGCTCTTTCTCATTCATATTTTGAGTGCCTTTCAACCACAGGGCTCATCTTCCAGCAGTATGTCAGACAATGCTTTCCTACTCATAAGGTTTTCAAGGTCTGCCTCTCCTTCCTCCTAGTCTGTCTCAGTCTTAAAGCTTTGATGAAATCTGTCCATCATGGTTGACCCTGAAGTATTATTTGTATAGCTCCCAGTATCATAGAAATATGTAGGACTCCACCATATGGCAGATGGACAAGTGGCGTTACATGTTTTATTGTGGTTGCTCATCTAGTTGAATCTGACTCATAGTGACCCTGTGTAGGGTTTGCAAGGAATGACTCGTGGGTTTGAGCCACCATCCTTGCAGTGAACAATCCAGTGCTTATCCAACAGTGCCTCAGCAAGACTCCATGGTTTATAGTGTGGTATTATTATTGGAGAAGCAGCGTGATCTTGTTTTGAACATTTGGACAAATTAAAAGCATTTTCCTGATAAACCGTGCTAACCTTGTTCACAATACTCATTCAGCCATTTTTTCCACTGAGGTGGACTGGTCCTGCAACTACATAAATACACCAGCAATGCAATGTTTCATTTTCACAGAAAGTATAGCATTGTCACTTAAATACCTAGAGTCTGAAGCATATAGACATTTACCAAACAATGCCTAGCAGTTACTTAGAGGTTGTCTTCATAAAAGTATTAATGCTGTCTAATGTTTATTGTTGCTGTTCAGTTGTTAAGTACCGTGGAGTTGGTTCCAACTCATAGCAACCCAGTGTGTGGTTCCCGAGGAGTGGCTGGTGGGTTTGAACTGTCAGCACTACAGTTAGTAGTCCAATGCTTATCCTACAGTGCCATTTTTATTAAGGCAACTAAAATTGTTGCTATTACAGAGAAGAAAGTAAAGGGACATGTTAACTCTCTAGTTTTAGAAGTCATATCATCAGAAAACTACAAATTTAGGATTACGTTGCTTTACACCTTTGTAAAAATCTCCATTGAATTTTAAATAGGCTTTTAAGACATCTTTTTAAAAGGTCATACTTTTAAAGTCATCAGTTTAATAAGAATTTTCCTATACGATAGAAAAAAATGCATGGAAAACTGAATGACTAAGACTGGTTAACTAAATAATGGATATTAATGTATATTGTTGTTGTTGTTGTTAAGTACCATGGAGTTGGTTCAGACTCGTGGTGAACCCTGCACAGGGTTTCCAAGGCTCTAAATCTTTACAGGAGCAGAAAGCCTCATCTGTCTCCCATGGAATAGCTGGTAGTTTCAAACTGTCGACCTTGAGGTTAGCCGCTCGATTCGTAACAGGGCTGCTAACCTACTATACTACCAGAGCTCTTTAAAATATTCTAGAAAGGCAAAAGGGGTATGCAGGAATGCAGGTTATAACAGTGTACATAGTATAATCTCTATTTTACTTAAAATATAGAAACATCTTTAATTATATGGATAGAAAGTTGGAAATGTGAAGGGGCATCAAAAAGTTAATGGAAAACTTTTATTATTTTTAATTCCGTTTCCCCACAAACTTTTTGAAGCCGCTTCCTGTGGACACTGCCATGGTCTGTGGTGCCATCAAGTCAGTTTCAGTTCATAGTAACACTGTATCTACTGTAAACACTGCCCAGTCCTGTAGGAGCTTCACAATTGTGGCTATGTTTGAACCCAGCGTTGGTCCATCTCAATGATGGGCTTTGTTGTCTTTGCTAACTGTTTACTTTACCAAGTGTGATGTTCTTCTCTAGGGACTGGTCTCTCCTGATAATACGACCAACGTTCAGGAGACAAAGTCTCCCATGTAGTGATATTTTCTGTTTTGTTTTTTTTTCTTCAAATTTTCACATCTGAAAAGAAACAATAATGTAAACGACTTGGTCATATAAAAGCATTAAAAAAAAATCTGCTTTTAATGACACACTGTCTTTCACTGTATACAGTATGTTTTATGTGAAAAGTCACTTTTCTTATATAGAAAAACTTTATCGCTCAGTGAATTGGTACTGCTTTTCTTCATTGGACAAAGACAACTTCACAACATTATGTTTTCTGTTGTTGACAGTGAAAAAATTGTATTTGGTGTTTATATTCGTATTGTTGTTTTGTACAGTATTAGTTCCTTCTTTAACTGTCAAATGCGCTTTCACCCTTATTTTGCTACTTCACTATATTTTTCCCTCTTACAGTAAACTTCTTAAATGCTGTTCTGTGAGATTGCAAGTTTGCTACAGGAAACAAGTATGGGAATGCGTAAAAATACGAAAATTATGTATTTGGGAGCAAAAAGAATTTCTGTGAGGCAGTATTATTATGGAAAATGTACACGTTTCTGTTCACCTTGTTCTAGGATCATGTATTTTTAATCTCGAGTGTATATATAATCTCTGATTAAAATAGGAATTAAATTTCTTAATTATGGATATTTAAATGCCATTAACTTGAGAGGGGAGTTATTAAATCTGAACTGAGTATTTTTTACATTGTGGGCACCAATCACTTTAACCCTTTTATTCAAATTGTGTTCCATAGTTATTTTGGCACAAACACAGCATTATAAATGAATTAACACATTCAGTGTTGAAAAGTTAAAATAAACATATGGAATTACAGAGTCATTGGTACAGGGAAGTATTTATATACTTCACAAAGGAGATTAATACACATTTCCTTTCATCACAGTTTTTGATGACTGAAAACATAGATATCTCCTTGCAACCTCCTACTAGAACACAAGCTATTGAACTAGAATTGTTACAAGTGTAACGTAACAGCTATTTCTAACACTGGGTTTTTAAGAGTGTATTGAAGGAGAGCTTTATGTTCTTTATAGAGACGTAAGAATGCTCTTTTCTTTGGCATTTACATTAATTAAAGGAAGTGCAGAGCCAAAAAATGCTACTGTTACATCTGTACTTTGTACTTTATTTTAAATATTTTATTTGTGTGACCTTTACCTTACATTTGAGGAAAGTTACAATCTGTTTGTTTTCACAAGAGACTTACTGAAAATAAAGGAGCTTACTAGTCTTGAATTTAAAAAAAAATAGAATTATTTACAATCATTCTGCTAAATTCATACCTCATTTTGACACAGCAGAGTGAGTTTTTTGTGTTATCTCAGCAACAGATCTCCTTGAGTACAAGAATTTTCATTGAAAGCATAACATCTTGTTTATTTCTGTTGTGAAGTGCCTTGAGTTGACTCTGACTCATGTGTAACCTATATATAGGCTTTCCAAGGAGCTTGCTGCCCTACTGAGAGCTGGTGTGTTTGAATTGCCACCCTTGTGGTTCAAACCGACCTTGTGGCTAAGTGCTTATCCTACAGCGCCATACCAGGACTCTCAAATACATTTGTTGTTGTTAGGTGCCATAGAGTTGGCACCCACTCATAGCGACCTTATGCACAGCAGAATGAAACAATGTCTGATCTTGGGCCAACCTTGCTAATGTTGCCACACTTGAGCCCAACGATGCTGCCACCTGGCCAAGCCATCTCGCTGGGGGGGTCTTCCTCTTTTTCTCTGACCCTCCATCTTACCAAACATGATATCCTTCTCTAACATGATATCCCTCCTGACAATATGCTCACAGTATGAGTGATGAAGTTTGGCCATCTTGGCCTGTAGGAGCACTTTGGCTACACTTCTTCCAAAATGGATCTATTGGTTCTTTTGGCAGCCCATGGCACTTTTAGTATTCTCTTCCAACACCATAATTCAAAGGCATCAATTCTTCTACGGTCTTCCTTATTCACTCTCCAGTTTTCGCATACATTAGCATTCACAAAACTTGGCTTTTAACCCATAAGGACAATGAAAACAAGGGGAAAGAAATAGTGGACCAAAAATCTAGATCCCTTTTTAGAAGAATAAAAATGGATTGAATAATAACTGATTTAAATAATGTAGCTATTTAAAGTTCAAATGATGTACTGCATTAGGCAAATCTGTTGCACAATACCTTTTTAAAGTGTTGAAGAGCAAAGATGTCAGCTTGAGGACTAAGATGCGCCTGATTCAAGCCATGCTATTTTCAGGAACCTCATATGCATGTGAAAGTTGGACAGTGAATAAGGAAACCTGTAGAAGAAATGATGCATTTGAATTATGATGTTGGAGGAGAGTATTAAAAGTGTCGTGGACTGCCAAAAGAACCAACAGATCCATGTTGGAAGAAGTACAGCCAGAGTTCTCCTTGGAGGCCAGGATGGCCAAACTTCGTCTTTCATACTTCGGACATATTTTCAGGAGGGACCAATCACTGGAGAAGGATATCATATTTGGTAAGGTGGAGGGTCAGAGAAAAAGAGGAAGACCTCCAGCAAGATGGATTGGCAAAGCAGTAGCATCAATGAACTGAAGCGTGGCAACAATTGTGAGGTTGGTCCAGGACCAGGCAGTGTTTCGTTCTGTTGTGCATAGGGTCGCTATGAGTTGGTACCTACTCGATAGCACCTAACAACAACATTTAAAGTTCAGGGATTAAGGAAGAGGAGATGCCAACAATAGAGACATTACCAGAGAAACTCAGAAAATCTTTGAGGTGGTAGGAGGTACCGGAATATTTCAAAGTTGTTGATGAGTTGTAAGATTAATTTAAAATATGAGTTAGAAAGAGGAATCTCATCTTTCCCCCTCTCCTGGCACTGCACAGCTGGGTAATTACCCTTCTTCCGGAATAATGGAGACTGGAACGAACATAAGAAATGGTGTGCCAGTCCTAGTGTGATGAAAATGAGGATGCTGTCAGCAGTGATTCCCTGTATACCTAAGGGCATTTAAAGCTTGAATCTTGATTTCTGAAAACCATTCCCCACTAAATCAAACAATATACTGATTCCAAGTCAAGGAAGTATTCAGGAAGGAAGGATAAAGGTGCTGACTTAAATGAGGCTTCCACTGCCTTAATTTGGGACAGTTTGAATGATGAAAATGGATAGACTAAAAAGGAGTAACGCAAGAAATTCTGATACTTACAAAAGGGCAGGGGTATGTGGAGTTTTTATATAGTAGAAGGCTAGCTAATAAATACAGAGGAAATAATAGAACCTAGAAGAAGACCCCCCACAACATGGGTAGACACAGTGACATCAACATTTGGCTCAAATATAACAATTGTGAGGATAGTGCAGGGTCAGGCAGTGTTTTGTTATGTTGTACGTAAAGTTGCTGTGAGTTGGAACTGAATAAAATAAATGGCACCTAACAACAACAACAGTAGAACTATAAAAAATTACCATTTTGTAGTTCCCCAAAAACAATGTCTTATTCAGAGAAGGATCATCGATGAATAGTTGGTAAAGCCAATGGATGAAGTGTCATTAGTGAATAAGATAAAATCATATGGCCAAGTACCAGCTACAGTTTGAATATGAATTACAAAGAGAAAAAGCAGTTATCCCCACAATGAAGTTCTCAAAGGTATCATCATCATAATGGAATAAACTGAAAGTGGATGTTTCCTGATCTGATGTAATGGAAAGTATACCATACACCCCAAATATTTTACTTACATTTGATTATAGGAAGTAGTTCACAAATCCACATAGCAGGGCATTTTACAAAACAGCTATACTGAATTTCTCATATTATTAATGGTAAATTATTTTTAATCTGGAAGATTAAAGCAGATGAAAGAGAAATATGGATGGTTTTCTCTTTGATTGAATCTAAATGATATTGTTAGGTTTCATTGAGTTGACTCTGACTCATAGTGACCATATATATGTACAACAGAATAAACCACCGCCTGGTCATGTGCCATCCTCATGATGGGTGTCAGGTTTCAGCCCATTGTTGCAGCCACTGTGTCGGTCCATCTCACTGAGGGTCTTCCTCTTCTTCGTTAACCCTCTATTTATTTTATCAAGAATTTTGCCCTTCTTCAGGGACTGGGCCATCCTGATAACATGTTCAAAGTACACGAGACAAAGTCTTGCCATCCTTGCTTCTGTTGATACTAGGGGAAGGAAACATGGATATTCCCAATTCTTTAATTGTTTCTCTAGACTTGAAATGTTACAAATTGAAACCTGGGAAGAAGTAACTTGAGGGACAGATTATGCACTGCACTTAAAAAAAAAATTGCATATTTTATATTATGAAAAAGAAGTGGCATGAAATTGAAGGCAATTTAAAAATTTCCTAAAATACCTGATAGATTTTCACATGAGGGATGTGAAAATCTATTGCTACAAAATCATAGACACCTTTATTAAAGAAAAACATCAAAATGTAAAGGTATTGTTTCTTGAAACATCATATCCTCCATTTAGTGCTATACAATTCTGAAGAAAGTGTTTCCATCTCTCTGTTGTTAAGTGCCATCAAGTCGATTCCAAGTCATAGCAACCCTTTACAGCATTTCTAAGGAGCAGCTGGTGGGTTTGAACCGCTAACCTTGTGGTTAGCAGTCCAGTGCTTATTGTACAATTGTATGCCAGGACTCCTTCCATCTCTCTTGCCCTTCTTTAAAATATTCTGTTCTGTTTGATTTATACTATGTTAAAACAGGAGTCTTGACATCTTCCAGCGACTCAGATAGTGTTCCTTTTAAATGTCCTTCGAAACTGGGAACAAAAAGAAGTCTGAAGTGGCAGGATCATGCTGTAGGATGAATGGGGTAAGGTTTTCCAGCGAAGTTTGTATACGGATGGCACTGTACTCCTCAATGAATGAGTAGATGTAATGCCATATGGAAAACACTTCCTCAGGTTTTGCTCACCACTGTAGTTTTCAATTTTAAAACATCTTCCTAATCATCCCCTTTTTCTTCTGAAAAAAACCTATCAAGATCCCCCCTGCCCTTTGGAATGTCAAAAAACAGCCACCTTAATCTGAGCTAACCGCTAACCTTCTGAGCTGACAAAAAACAACAACAAAACAAAACATCTCAGACAGCCTGTAACCTTCTGAACTGACCTCTCTGCCTTGAATTTTACTGGCTCAGTATATCCCTTTAGAAGCCACTGTTTTGATTGGACGTAGCTCTCTGGATGTTGTTTTTGTTGTTGTTGTTATTAGATGACATTGAGTGGTTTACAATTCATAGCGACCCCTATGCACAACATAGTGAAACACTGCCAGGTCCTGTGTCATCCTCGTAATTGTTAAGCTTGAGCCCATTGCTGATGCCACTTTGCCCATCCATCTTGTTGTGGGTCTTCATCTTTTTCACTGACTCTCCACTTTAGCAAACATGATGTTCTTCTCCAGGGACTGGTGCCTCCTGATAATATGTCCAAAGTATGAAAGATGAAGTCATGCAATCCTGGCTTCTCAGGAGCATTCTGACTGTACTTCTTCCAACACAGATATATTTGTTTTTCTGGTAGTCCATAGTATTTGTAATATTCTCCTCCAAAACCATAATTCAAATGCATCAATTTTTCTATGGTCTTCTTTATTCATTGAGCAACTTTTACATGCATATATAAGGCTATCAAAAATACCATGGCTTGCGTCAGGTGTTTGCTAGTCCTCAAATGGATGTTTTTGCTCTTGAACACCTTAAAGAGGTCTTGTACATCAGATTTGCCTAATGCAATATGTCATTTTATATCTTGACTTATGCTTTCATGAGTGTTGATGGTGGGTACAAGCAAAATGATGTCTTTGATAACTTCTATCTTTTCTTCATTTATCATGATCTTATTTATTGGACACTGGTGAGGATTTTTGTATTCTTTACCTTGATGTGTAACCATACTGAAGGCTCTGTTCTTTGATCTTCGTAAGTAAGTAGTTTAAGTCCGCTTTGCTTACAACAAGCAAAGTTATATCATCTGCGTATTGCAGATTGTTAATGAGTCTTCCTCTAATCCTCATGCCTTGTTCTAAGAAGAACAATAAGAATTATAATAAGGATTATAATCCAGCTTCTAGGATTGTTTGCTCAGCATAGAGATTAAATGAATATAGTGAAAGAATACAACCCTAGCACACTCCTCCTGATTTTAAAGCATTCATTGTTCTCTTGTTATGTGTGAACAACTGCCTCTTGATTTGTGTACGGATTCCTCATGTGCACAATTTTAGGTTCTGGAGAACCCGTTCTTGCAGTGTGATCCATAGCTTGTCATGATTCACACAGTCGAAAGATTTTATAGAATCAATAAAGCACAACTGGATTGTGAATCACAAGCTCAGCTGTTCAAACCCACCAGCTGCTCCTTGGAAACCTTATCCAGGTTTTGGAACCAAGAGGGACAGTGCTTAACAACAACAATCTTTCTGGTAATCTCTGCTTTCAGCTAAAATCTATCTAATGTCAGCATTGATATCTCTTGTTCCATGTCCTTGTCTGAATCCAGCTTGAACATTTGGGAGTTCTCTGTCTGTTGCAAAATTTTATCTTAGCATTATATCTTTAGCAAAATTTTACTTGCATGTCATGCTAATGGTAATGTCTAATGAATCCCACATTCTGTTGGGTCCACTTCTCTTTGGAACGGGCTCAAGTGTGAATCTCTTCCAATCAGTTTTCCTGGTAGCTGTCTTTCAGATTTCTTGGCACAGATGAATGAGTGCTGTCTAGATAGCATTGATAAATCCAAGGCTCATCCCTAGTTACGATTAGTTCCTAAAGCCATCTACATGGGCTGAAAGATCAACCCTTAGAGCTATCTCATCTTTGTGCAATATTTTTGACACTCATGGAGCCCAAAACTTCCTGATGCCAAGGTGTTTGGTTAAACTAGAAAAATGCTGAACCATGGGAAATCCCAACGTCAGTAGCTGTCAACATCAATGGTAAGTCTACCATCTTTTTCCACCAGTTTCTGGACTGCAGCTACACTTTCTCCACTCATCAAGGCTTATCGTCTTACCCTTCTTGATGTATCTTTGATATCTTCCAAACTTTTCTTAAAAATGTTAGGTTCATCTAAAAAACTCTTAATTTCATGTGCAGAAGAATTCCCATAAACTTGTTGCAGAGCTGCAGTGATTTGGGAAGATGTCCATTTGAGTTTTGTTAAAAATTTGATATTAGCCCTGTGCTCAAAATCATTCTTTCCCATGGTACAAAAAGTAACCTTTTTTTCAAGGCTCCCCATGAGACTAAGAAAAGTGTATCCCTGACAGAACTTGTCTCCAGCCATCCACTAATTGCAGAGATAAATTTAAACCCATTTTGTTTGGAATACACCTGTGCATGAATGACCTGGAATCCAAGTAGCAATGCTTTTTGAGTTATTTATCCTCCTTTGTAATCAAGTAATTTTAAGATATTAGAATAAAACTCGCTCTAGATGGCTACTTCAGCTGTCACCCTCATTTATACCTTTCCCTTTGAAAATCACCTCTCATTATCTGTTAGGAAAATCAGAAGTCCTTTGTTAAAATAACACTGAAATTATAATAATCTACTGCCAATTTTGTGTATCAAACTAAAGTCAGAGTTTGCTGACTAGCTTAGCTTGGTGTATGGAGAGCAGTATTGGAAACCTGGTGAGAACCCTTAAGTACTAGGAAGGCATTTCACCTGCCTTAGCAGCAAAGAATCTTTTTTTTTTTTTTTTCTGTTGTTCATTTGAGGGCTTCTGGTATGAGTTTCCTGTGCTAGACATCCCACAATCAGGAGGACTTTAGACAGAACAGTGTATCGTAATGGTAAACATGATAATGATAAACAGCTACCACTGCAATTAAGAGACACCATCTGTCAAAGCATCGATTATTCTGTTTCAGTTAATTTCAACCAATACTAAATGCTTGCTTTATGCAAAGCAGTGTCCTGGTGTTCCCTAGGATGCCACCCAATAAAAGGAGGAATGTGCTGATGTGTAGTATATAATCCAGGAAAGAAAAGCTTGAGGCAGTTAATAGCTAGTATTAAAAGATAGAGTAAGAAGTGATTTAAGAGGCATAAAAACAAAATACTAAGAGCATTTGATACTTAGAAACCCTTGGTGTTTAGTTCTATCATGCAGGTCTTTCTAAAAATGGAGGAGTGAAACCAGTCATCCAGATGGTTTGGGACAGTTACAGAACCATGATTCATGAATATGAAATCCAGCCTTTTTTCCTTTTTAATTGCCCTGCTCTCTGATGTTAATTATTGCAAGCAGGCTGCCAAGTAAACATCTGTTCCGGGTAGGGTTCTGGAAAAAGGCTTGCTGTTGGCTTGGCTTTATGGAAATGATTCTTCACATAGAATATTTTATAATCTCCCTGAATATTGCATAATATCTATGAAGCATAAAACTATTACAGGTCAGCACGTAGCTATTAAATGAAAAAAAGGGAGAACACCATATAAATATGCTGATTTATTTAAAGTTGACAATTAATAAAAAAGATGAAATAAAAAAGCACACCCATTAGAATAATATTGCCATTTGCTTGTCAAATTAAAGGCAAACATTTTCCTGCTTTTATGTGCTGTTTTTGTTTTATAATGACATGATTAATAAACTGTCTACTATCATGAATTTGGGGAAGCAATTGTGCAGTATGTGTCAAGAGTCTTACAATACGTACATACTTTAACCCCAAATTCCAATTCTGGGAATCTGTCTTTAGGAAATAATCTGTGTTACAGAAAGTGATTTGTAGACAAAGTGCTTCCTCACCATGTTGTTATATCAGCATTAAAATGGAAATCACCTCCATATAGAGACTGCTTGTGTTCTTCTACTCTGAAATACTCTGCAGCCTTCAGAAACAGTGATTACAGATTATGATGTCTGGAAAGGCACGATATCAAACTGATCATACATAGAGTACATATAACATAAGCCTAGTATATTGTAGAAGGAAAGACACGAAAACATCAATATAGGATGACTTGATAAAGCCTGCTGGTTCCCCCTTTTCAGTTTCAATGGTTTCCTTTATATAAGTCATTTATCAGACTGTATTTGTTGTAGAAATACAAGTGGCCCCATTTTATCTGCATGACTGAAAATCAGATTGTTGTTGTTATTAAGAGCTGTTCAGTCAGTTCCAACTCACAGCGACCCTGTTTAGGTTTCTGAGGAGAAGCTGGTGGGTTTAAACTGCTGACCTTACAGTTAGTAGTCCAGTGCTTATCCTACAGTTCCACACGCAGGATGGCAGAATATATATCCTTCAATGTATAAGATCACTGCACTTCCCTGTATCCCAAGCTCCTACCATGACTAAGATTTGTTTTCCTGATGTACTTAGCAAGTGAGGCTCAGCCTGAATTACTAATTTTGAGTTGGAAAAGAAAATTCTTTGTATTCTCCCTGAGAATTCAATGTTAAATAAAATATAGTTAATTTCAGTACATACAGTAGGGGTCCTTTGAGATTTTGGTGGGTCATTAAGTTTGGTAGCTAATACATTAAAAAGAAGTAACAACAATTGATGTTTTTTAATCTGTGCAGTCTAGGAACAAACTCCACTCTGGGTGAGTTGAGAACTAGGAAGGATGGACATACCAGTAGAGGGAGGGACAGAAATGTTTCCTTCTCTACAGTCCCCTTCTCTTTCAGTTGGCACATTAAGTATAACAGCTGAACTTGTGGCCAGCCAGAGCTGGGCTCATTGCTCTTCATAGAGGCCTAGTGTCTGGCCTTCAGGAAACTTCCACTAACACCATTAATTTTAATCTTATTAAAACTAGTGATCAAGGTCAGTTTAGCTGTTAACCACTAGCCCTCCATCCCCTCCCTGCTCTCCCACCAACAAGCTCCTTAAAATAGTCCAGAGCAGGACTCAGCTGCTAGTTCACATTATTTATGCAAGGGGGCTTCAAAAAGTTAGTGGAAAAGTTCCATATTTTTTTTCATTCCATTCTTTGATGATCTTCTTGAAGCCCCTTTGTACATTAGATAAAATAATAACAATAATGATTCCTGTCTTGCAGTTGCTATTGACCTTAGATTGGGGCCTGACTTACTCCATTATTAAACACTGTGCCTGCCTGTTTGATCCTTACCTTCCTCTGATTGGAGAGTCATATGTGATAGTTGCTTGGAAAACCCCACATTAACTATGCTAGCATTTTTTTCCCCCTTTAATTTCAGCAAATATTTATTAAGTACTTATTCTGTGCCTGGTAGAGAGTAAGATATGGGAAAAGCAATTAAGAGATTAGGAATGACTTCCAAAAGGATTTAACATATGAGGTGGTACCTGAAGGAGTTGGGTGGCAAAAGATGCTTCAGATTATTCCAGACAGAAGGGAGAGTTTGTGATGGGAGAATAGCAGTAGGAAGTACAGTAGGAAGTAGAAAAAATGATTCTGTTTCACATATGAGATGGTTTATACTGTTTCATGAGCAAAAGGGAGTTACTGAAGTATTATAATGAGTGTAGTATTATGATCAGATTTGTATTATAGACAGAGTACTCCTGAGCCGGGCCTCATTTAGTGGAGATCAGAAGATGCAAATGGTTCTTTGAAGTGTTAACAAAGTAAAATCTATAAGATTTATTGATTGAGGCAGAAAAAAAGTCAAAAGACACTCTTTCTGGGTCCTCTGCTTTTCACTGATAAGGGAAAGACACACAAGAAAGTGGGCTGGCTGAAAGAGGTGGATGTGGAAGTGATATCCTTGGTTTTAGATTGATGGGTTTGAGTTATTTATATGGAGATACAGAGTAGAGAATTTCGTGTCCGCATCAACAACTTAGTACAGAGGTACCAGAAGCCTTCTTTCTATCCATGAAGTTGAACTGGTGAGTACAGAGAATTAACCTTCAAAACATTACTGGGTAAGAGCAATTGAGTGTAAATGGAATCTTGAAGACACCAGAAGAATCCACAAAGGAAACAGAAGGGAGCAACTAAGAAGGGAGGAAACTGAGGAGAATGTGATGGCTTAGGATACAGAGATCAACAGTGTTGCATGCTACAGAGGAGGCAAGGAAGATGGTGGAGATTCCAAGAGCACTCAGCAACCAGAGGTGTTTGGTCATTCTTTAGAGTGACTTAAGGTCGAGGAGGTGAAACCGATAGTACTGGGGTTTTTTAAGTGGACACAGAACCAAGAACATTCATCTTGTAATAGGGTCCTGTGCTGTGGACTAATGCTCCAGACTGCAAAGCCGTTTGAACTGCAAGATCTGCAGTTCAACCTCACCAGCTGCTCCTCAGAAACCCTAGACAGGGTCGCTATGGGTTGGAACTGACTTGACGGCGCTTAACAACAACAACAATGAATTTGGAACCTGGTGGCTAGATATGATAAGCACCAGACTGCTAGCCCCAAGTTCAGTGGTTTGAGCCCACCATTCACTCCATGGCAGAAAGATGAGGCTTTTTGCTTCTGTAAAGATTTAGAGCCTCTGAAACCCTATGCAGGGTTGATGGGAGTCAGAGCTGACTCCATGGTTAACAATAACAATGATTTTTTTTTTCTTTTTTTTTTTTTGGCTTATAATGGAAGAAACTTGAGCTTGTTTATGAGAGCCAGTCAAAGAATGTTGCTATATATGTATAGGAACCTTTATTTAGCAAAACTATGAAAATGTGAAGTTATTGTTTCTTGAAGTCTATCCATTTTAGGTTTATATAGTTCCATAATCAGTGTTTCCTTCTCTATATCCCTTCCTCCAAGACTTCTATGCTCTTTGATTTATACCATGTCAATATATGGAAGTTTTGGCATTTTCCAAGGTCTTAAGTAATGTCTCTTTTTAAGTTTTGGAAACAAAAATAAAGTCATAAGGGACAAGATCAGGGCTGTAGGTTGGAGTGAGCAAGGCCTTCCAGCAAAATTAGGACAGCTGCACTGCTCTCGAAGAATGAGCAGGTGCAGTGCTGTGATGGAAAATAATTCCTTGGTGCAACTTTCTTGGCCTTTTTCTCATCAGTGCAGTTTTCAGTTTTTAAAAAAATTTCTTCCAAATAAGCTCTTGTGATTATTTTGTGTCCTTGAAGAAAGTCTATCAAGATAACACCTTTGGGAACCAAAAAAAAACAGATCCCCAACCTTCTTATCTGAACTCTCTGCTTTGAATTTAACTGGCCAACAGATTTCCTCAGAAGCCATTGTTTTAGTTGAACTGTTTTTTTTTTTAAGGCACCCCAACAAAACTAAGACAAGTGTGCTGTTGAGATGATTTCTATGAAGTCGGCCACTGAGCTCAGAAACATGCTGGAATGTGTTTTCTTTGCAATAAATCTGAACATGTGAACATGTATGAACTGGAACACCCCCCC